>NC_071395.1:104006285-104319472 GCF_022682495.2 Desmodus rotundus | reverse complement strand
AAAGTGGAATACTTTATGGAATACCTTTTTTTTGCCTAATTTGTTGACCAAATTAATGTGCTACAGTTTAATTGTGAAATGTGAAGCCATATAGTCAGTCATTTCTTTAGCATATAAAAATCTTTTACAATTCATTCATCTTTTCCTTCAACAGACATTTATTGAGATTTTTTATGTGTGAAAATGTCAGGTAAAATAAGCTTTTGAAATAGAAATTATCATGTTAAAAAAAAGAGTTAATGCATATAATAAATCAGAAGCTATGAATTTTTCTCACAATCTGTGATCCTAAGTATTTTCTATCCAAGGACTCTTTACATTGCTAAATTTTGTTATTTGTGCTGTAATAATATCCATTCTATCTGGCATGGTTGAGAAATGAGATTGTTCACAAAAATGAATTTCACAGGTATTGGCATGCTTTTCACTTAATATAAAACCTTTCTATTTAAACATTATTGGATAGAGATCTTTCTAAGTGTGTTAGTATATAGCCCCCCTGCTTTATAAACAGGTACACACAAGATAACTGTATCTTGGTGACCCTGGGTCGCTATTCCGACCGTCAGGTAATGTGTTGTTCTACAGTATATTCTCACGGGGGTTTGAACTGTGCAGAGCTGAATGCCCCTACACGAAATAGTCCCAGGTTATTGTGCAACTTTGTCTCCTTCTTGATGTCATCTTCCACTTTTTACCACACTGCTTTTGTGGAAGCCATTTTTCATTTCAAGATCCCTTTCTGTGCTTTGGATGATTGCGATTTACACATACAGCTTTTGAATGGTGGAGTTTCCTAGCCCTCCATTATGAGCGGATGAGGGATGAAATGGTGAAGTGCAAAGGAACCAAAGCCACAGAAAGGCCATGGAGTCCTGGTAGAATGTAATTTTAGAAAATTTCCTAGAGTCCAATAAATATACTGTTTCATACTTCTATGTCTGCTAAAATTTCCACCCCATTGTTTACCTGGTTTTGCCTGCTCATCTTCCAAGACTCTGCTCAGGCATCATCACCATGATCTCCTTCTGATGACCTGCCCTGGTGCCTTCTGGTAGTTACCCCACCCAGTTCCTCACCTCCCTGAGCTAGGCTGGAAGTCTTTCTGCACGTGCTCCTGCCAGTTGTACCGCAATTCCTTACTGGGTTAAGTGTTTATTTCTCCACTGGTCTTTAAGCTTCTTATTTTTGTACGCTCAGTGTCAGGAACAGTTCCTGGTTCATAGAAGACCCTTGGAGTTTGTTGCATCCAGTTAAGAAAATAGTGCTGTGAAGTAATTTTCATTATGTTTATCATGATGCTTTTATGTATTTATTTGTTTTTATTTTAGTTTTTTGTTTTTATTGTATTTTTCTCCATTACCATTTATCCCCCTCTACCCCTCTATCCCCCTCTATCCCGCTCTTCCACCTCTACCCACATCCCTCCCCCCCATCAGCACACTGTTCTCCATAATTAATTTTTGTGAGTAGGGGGTTGGTGCTAGTAATTCTTTGATAGAACTCAGAAAATTCTTATAAAGTACTTTATTAAATTGTATAATAGAAAAAGGAAGCTTAGAAAACAAAAATGTTACTATTTATTGGTTTATTTTTGGCTAGACTACCACTTAGAGCCCAGTCTTATCTACTTGCCTCAGCAGATTTCAGGATCCCATGTTAGTCCCTTGAAGTACAGATCAAATAGGAGCAGAAATTTGTTTTCTCGATTGGTAAGATATAGATGATACCACAAAATTAGCATGAAAATTTCCAGGGATACCTTTTAAATACCTTATTATAAACTTGTCATTAATATATAAATGTGTATACACTTACACTTATTTAGGGCTAAAAGATTATTAGTAGATCTTCTATCAGACACCCAGTATTAATTGGCTCCTGATTCAGGCTAGAGTTCCTAGACCATGTAGGGAGCCGAGTGATTGACACAGAAACCTGCATGTAGTAAATGCTCAGTAAATCTTTTCTTGGGCTAAGGATTAATTATTCTGAAAAGAGACCTTCAACCTCACAAGGGCATATAGTGCACTCTTCTATCTAGCCTTTTAAAAATACAACTCTCCATTAAGTGGTATACTTAGAATAATTAAAAATCATAAGGATCACCCTAAGGCCTTTTTAATCACTAAAAACAAGTGAACTAATATAATAATAATTATAATAGATTTCTATCATATGTAGATTGTTCGAAATGTGACCTATGTGTCTATGTATAACTCTATTAATTACTAGAGTGTAATATTTCAAAATACTGTAATCCCCAGGTTATGAATGAGATACTTTTTTCAGCCTTAATTGAGACCTGCTTTTTGCATCTGGTTTGTATAGTCTACGGTGGTGTAGAGCAAATTAAGACAATATGGAGTTGATACCATATTATACTGGATATATGTCCCATCTAGGAGAGACTTTTTAAAAAAGTAAGTGTTGATTAATGGATATGAAACAGAATAAAATGCATTTATGGAACAATATTCTTTACTAATGGACAAAAATCTAAATCAGCTTGCCTCCTGACATTTTATATTAAGTGAAATTGGCAACATAGAGATACATATCACAATTCGTATTTATTAATGAGTGTTTTTAGGAATGAAAATTTTTGGCACATCAGGTTATTTGTGGGTTTATAAAGGAATCTTTTTTTTAAATAAGAGAAATAGAAAACATTTCAATAGCATCACAATACAAAACTATATTTTGACTCTTAATTATCTAAAGATAATGTAACTAGATTTCTTGCTTATTTTGGTCATCAACACACCTGTAACCCCTTCTAAGACTGTCAAGTTCCAAAGTGTAGGCACTTTTAAATCAGCAATGATAACCAGTCCCCAGACCAGTCCCCAGCACATAGTAGGAGGCCAGTCATATTTATTGAACGAATTAATGAAGGAGTTGCCTGTGTGTTGGGTCATTTGACTATTTGTTTGACTTTTATGGAAAAGAGAGTAAGGAAAATAGTGACATTGGAACTAGTTAATTCTGCTGGTTAATTTGTCAGAGATGCTGTTGAAGGTTTGGTAGAAGAGTGGAATGTGCATCGGGGGTTAGCTTGATTTAAATTTCATTTGACTTTCATATATGTCATTTACCGAATTTTCATTCATTGAAGATTATCAATGTATAAATTTATACTGTAACCTCAAAATAAAACTTTAAAAAATTATTTATTTTTAAGAGAGAAGGGAAGGGAGGGAGAAAGAGAGGGAGAGAAAGATCAGTGTGTGGTTGCCTCTTGCACTCCCCCTACTGGGGACCTGGCCCACAACCCAGACATGTGCCCTGACTGGGAATTGAACCAGCAATCCTTTGGTTCACGGGCCAGCACTCGATCCACTGAGCTACACCAGCCAGGCCTCAAAATAAAACTTTTTAAATTAACTCTTTGAAAATATCAAACTGTCATAAATGTGACTTGAGTAAGATTATGGTTCTGCACTGGTATTTTTTCCCTGTGCATATTTGTTCACATGCAATTATTTAAGACTATCACTAACTCTCCTCTTCCATGTATTTAATTAAGTGCCTATAAAAGCTTAGGCTGAGGTGCTTTTGTCACAGTATAGTATCGTAATCAACTGCTCAATAACAAGAATTTGTGTCATGATACATCATGATTATATATTATAAATGTTTAAAATACCTATTGTAAGGTTGGTGTGCTTCTTGTCTGAGTTTTAGGTTCAGACTTAAAGAATTTGTACAATTGTTAGTTATTTAGTGATCCAGCTTTGAAACAAAGATTACTTTCCATCCTCACATGTTGAAGTCAACATAAAGTTACAACTTTCATCAATAATTAAAGATTTTCAGTTTTTGGTTATTAAAACAGCTATATTGTCTTATTGTTTGACTTTTTAATAATTATTATTTAAACTTAATATAATTGTCTACTAAGATACCCCTGTACCTGTTTTATGTATGGGAATTCATAAATTGGAAAAAATGACATACTTCTTCAAAAAAAGTTTAGAAACTATCGGTATATTGTAGCCACTATGGAAAAGAGTATAGAGATTCCTAAAAAAGTTAATAGAGTTACCATATGACCCAGCTATTCTACTTCTGGGTATGTATCTGAAGAATACGAAAACACTAATTTGCAAAGATATATGCACCCCCATGTTCATTGCAGCATTTTTGACAATTGCCAAGATAGGGAGACAACCTAGGCGTTCATCTGTGGATGAACGGCTAAAGAAGATGTGAGATATATGAATTTGAACATATGAACGTAACAAAACAAAAACAAGCTCATAGGTACAACAAACAGATTGGTGGTTACCAGAGGGGGAGGGGGTTGGGGTGCAGGTAAAATGGGTGAAGGGTATGCTGATGGACGGCACCTGGACTTTTGGTGGTGATCACTTTGTAGGATATCCCGATATCAAATTATAATATACACCTGAAGCTTCTATGATGTTATATACCAATTGTGCCTCAATAAAGATATAAACAAAAAAAAAGAAAACTGTTATACAAACACTTTCCTTTTAAGTAGTCTCTGGAAGCCAGTATTGTCTAAGATTCATTCATCAAGTTCTGTGGAAATTATGACTCAGAAATTAAACCCCGGTCCCTTTGGCTATATTACTTCCTTGTAAGACAGAGCTTCCTAATTTTAGTTTGGTACTATGGATGTTGTGCTGTACCACTCAGATTTGGGGAAATAGATGGCCCATTGGACTACAAGAAATATTTGTCTAAAGCAGCTATGTGCCAGTGGATTCAGCAGGCCAGGTGAGACAAATTACTTATAACTTGTACAAACCACTTATTCTCAACCTCTCTTGGTTTGTGAATCATTTCAGCAGGACAAAAGAGTTTATGGTCCATCCTAACCAACACACTTCTGCTCACCACCATAAAAACAAAATTTCCCATAATCAGGAGGAATATTTTTGTAAGTGGACTGAATAATCAGAATGAGACCATTTTAATATTTTTCGTGCGTCCTAGAAATAAAATTGTGAACTTGTTGGGTAAGCAATAAAATAGACCCTCAACATTTCTGAGTATAATCTGTCGTTTTGACTCTTTGTGAGTGACTTTGAAGGAATACAACAATACATGGTAATGTGTAAATGTTATGGTTTCTATAAAGATTTAGATAGGGCAATGAATATAAAAGTCCTAGCTCAGGTTTGAATTGGTGGGACTGAGAGACTAGAGTACACAAACAAGTATATAGCTTCTAAGTTAGCCAAGCCAACAGCATCTGGGCGTACCTTGATAAATGGAATTTATTAAGTCAAAGGACCCTACAGTCATCTGCTATAAACATGAGTGACCTAATGTGATCCTATTTGCCCCAAACCTAAACAACTAGAATACGTTCAGGCAATCCAATTTGCACATTCTGTACAGAGGTGGGGAAAAGTAGGTTAACAATAATAAATAATATTATATAATAAATAATACAAGGATAGAACATGTTTCATGTATAGCTGCAAACCTACTTTTGAGTACAGAGTTTATTCTTGTTCATTATTTATTATTATTAACCTATTTTTTGCATATCCCTGTGTAATAGGACAAATAATAATTAAACAAAATGACATTAAAATTTAATACAGTGCTTATAAACCTGATAGCTCTTGCTCTATGCAATGGTGCTTGATGATCGTGTGATGACGCCTTTAGGTACTCCATGGTCAGTCTCACAGGAGTTAGATGAGACATAAGAACAAGACAAAATTTTTTGTCACTTTTTTCCTTAGCCCTGGCTGGTGTGGCTCAGTGGATTGAGCGTCAGCCTGTGAACCAAAGGGTCGCTGGTTCAATTCCCAGTCAGGGCACATGCCTGGGTTGCTCGAGCCAGATCCCCAGTTGGGGGCGTGTGAGGGGCAACCATGTGATGTTTCTCTCCCTCTCTTTCTCCCTCCCTTCCCCTCTCTAAAAATAAAACAAATACAATCTTTTAAAAAATATTTATCAAACGCCTGGTATATGCCATGTAGGCAAAATATTGGAAACACAGTGGTGAGCAAGACGGACAATGCTTTTGCCCTCGTGGCATTTATAGTCAGCTAAGAAAAACAAGCCCCCAGCCCTGACCAGCATGGCTAAGTTGGTTGGGATCATTCAGAGAAAGGTCACCGGTTTGATTCCGGGTCAGGGCACACGCCTGGGTTGCAACCTATCGATGTTTCTCTCTCACATCAGTGTTTCTCTCCCTCTCTTTCTCCCTCCCCTCCTCTCTTTCTAGAAATAAATAAATAAAGTCTTCAAATGACAAAAGAAATAATTAAAACTATGGTGTGTACTATGAGAGCTAATGTGGAGAATAATAGTTGGGCACAGGGTGGGTGAACCTCTCCTCTAAAGAAGAGGTCTGGCTAGAGATAGCAATTTGGTTATTCTCAGCACATAAATGATTCTTAATGCCATGTTCATAAATGGTTATCACCTAATGAAAGTGGGGAGAAGGGACTCGGGATTGAACCCTGAAAAATATCTTATTTAGGTACGCAGATAGAGGAGGAGGCGGTGGCAAAAGAAAGCAGCAAAGCAAGACAGGAGGAAAATCAGCAGAGTAGGGTGTAGTGGAATTGAAGACAGGAGTGTTTCATGAAGGAGTAGGTCGTCACTTATGTTGAATGTTGCTGAAAAATCAAGTAAAGGGAAGACAACAAGTGTGGGTTGGTTTCGGCAACATAAAACCTGCTGGTGACCTTAACAAAACCTGTTGTTGTGCAGTGATGGGGATGGAAATCGAACTGAAGTGGGTAAAGCAGGAATGGGGATAATAGGAAGCAGAAACATTGATACCGACCATTTTCCCCCCAAGAAGTTTAGCTAGAAGGTGAGAAGCAGAGATAAGTGGGGTTGGTACTGGAGAAACATGTGAATCAAGAGATTTTGTTTTTGTTTTCCAAAGATGAATGACAACCTACCTGTAGCCTAAGTTTATTGAAAAAAATCAAAGACCAAATAAATCACATGACAAAACATCTTGAAATCTCAATTCTCAGGGTGGTTTGGGGAATTAGGTATCACTGGAAATACCTTCATATTTAGTTGTCACATGACATGTAAATAAATTTCCTAACCATGAGAATTTTTAAGATATATGGTGTCTTTTTAGTGGGTGGTTAGCGTAGATATAATCTATAAAGATTATAGAAGAATCATGAAAAACCCTTGAAATTCAAACTTTTTGCAAAAGTGGGAAGATACTTCTCAAATTGCATTTCTAAAGTTTGGATTTTTAGATATGTGAGGATGTTTGACTGTTTAATAGATTTTTAAAAAATTAAGGAACAACTTATACAAAAAGTACACATCTTATGTATGCAGCTTGATTAATTTTTACCTGTATACGCACCTTCCAGATCAAGGTATGGGACATTTGCCTCACCCCAGAACTTTCCCCTGTGCCCACTTATAGTTAATATACCCTCTTGGCTCCAAGTTAACCACCATTTAGACTTGTACGACCATAGATCAGTTTTCCTGTTCTTGAATTCCGTATAAATGGAATCATACAGTATGAGCTTTTTTAAATGGCTCTTGAATTCCGTATAAATGGAATCATACAGTATGAGCTTTTTTAAATGTCTGGCTTCTTTTTGCTCAGCGTACTTTTGAGATCCATCTGTACTGTAACATTCACTAGTGGTTCATTCTCACTTACTGTTGAGTAGTATGAATATGAGTATACCACAATTTGTTTATTCATGCTACTGTTGATGAACATTTGATTGTTTCCAGTGTTTGTATTATGAGCATTCTTTTGGTGGACATACACAGTCATTTCTCTTGGGTATATAGGGCTAGTATTTCTGGGTCAGGATAGGCATATATTTAGCTTTAATACTTACTGCCAAACAGTTTCCAAAGTGGTCGGGCCAATTTACCCTTCCCATTAGCAATGTCTGAGAGCTGTAGTTCCACGTCTTGCCAACATTTGCTATTATCAGTCAGTCTTTTTAATTTTAGCCATTTTATCCCACCTCTGACACCAAAAACAAACAAACAAACAAAATTAGCCATTTTGGTGGGTGTGTAATGGTATTTCATTGTGGCTTTAATTTATATTTTTCTGAGGAGTAATGATGTTGAATACCTTTTCACATGTTTATTGGCCATTTGGATACCTCTTTCCTGAAGTGCCTGAATAAATTTTTTGTGCATTTTTTAAAAGTTGGGTTTTTTGGCCCTGGCCAGGTGGCTTGGTTGGAGCATTGTCCCATACACCAAAAGACTGGGGTTGTTTCCTGGTCAGGGCACATACCTAGGTTGTGGGTTCGATTCCTGGTATGGGCGAGTACTGGAGGCAACTGATCGATGTTTCTCTCTCTCTCTTTCCCTCCTTTCTTCTCTCTCTAAAAGTCAGTAAACATATCCTCAAGTGAAGATTTTGAAAAAGGTTGGATTGTTTGCATTTTAAATTGGTTTTGTAGGCATTTTAAAAATATTTTGGAAAGGTGTACTTTATCAAAAGTGTATTGTAAATTTTTCTCATAGTCTGTAACTTGCTTATTTCTTTTATTAATCTGATAATTAGAATTCTTAATTTTAATGAAGACTAATTTATCAAATTTGGGGGGAGGGATTAAGTGCATCTTATGTCCTATTTAAGAAATCTTTGCCACTCCAAGACCATGAAAATATTCTTCTGTGAAGAAATTTGATTTTTAAATTTTTACATTTAGGTATATTACCCACTTCAAATTAATGATTCTGGTTTTGACCCCAGTTATTTTATAACAAAACCTAGGCATTTTACAGTAATAATATGAAAATCTTACTAGGAATATGTTGGATTTAGTCACCTTAACACAAACATTTTTAAAAAATAGCAATGACATGAAATGCACATTCTTCCTTTTCTTTCTACATGTTCATTTAGTGGCATGTGATATCCGTGGTAAAATTGAAATATATCTGTCTATGACTTCAGAGTAACTGACCTTTCAAAGAAAATAACACTAGATGTTAAATTTGTTGTTTTAAACCTGTGCTCCACAGTCTATAATTTCTTTATTAGACATCTAACCTAGGGGAAAATGGAATACTTTATAAAAAAGGGCAAAGGAGGGAGAATTGGAATGGTAACACGGGCTGTATTTGATCTGGTGTTAACCTTCACCTTGATTTAAGGAAGAAAGGAAGTGTTTCATGGTTGGAGGGATTACTCTCATTTTAAAGCACACCCTTTGTTTTTATGTCTTCCTTTCCCCTCCGTCAGAGTCTTTTGAGGTATTTGAATTAATTGAGTCTAAAATATCTTCTATTTCTGACCTTCTTCTAAGTTTATAACCCATATAGGAAAGTACTTTAAAACATGTACATTCTTTGAAACAAAGGCGAAACTCCAGAAACTGATCCTGCTTCTCTCCTTAATGTGTCCCTGACATTGTACCTTGGACAATTAAGTGACTATAATTTTTGTCATCTTTTTGTGTCTTGAATTTCGTCTGTAAAATGGGAAGAATAATAAATGCTATTGTACCTGTTTATCTTCCAGAAATGTTATGAGATGCTATGAGATCTCATTTGCACTGCTGGGCTAAGGGCTTGGCGCCATTCTTTTGGAGGACCAGTGCAAACGAAACCAGGTCCAGAAGAAAGCTCCCATCACGGTCAGGGAACTGAGTGGTAGCGTAGGTGTGATAACTTATCTTGTATGTTGCCAGGAAGCTGAACTAGGACCTGAAATGGACATGTCAGGAAATTTGAGTTCAGCTACACTTTAGAAAGACCGTTTTTCTTTTTTTAATCCTCACTCATCAGTTGGTTGCCTTACACACCGGGATCGAGGATCAAACCTGCAACCTACTTATGTGACCTGACTGGGAATCGAACCCACTAACCTTTTGGTTACGGGCTGATGCTCCAACCAACTGAGCCACACTGGCCAGGGCAGAATTTTTTTAACCATTAGAGCTTTTTCTGAGATGGAAAGGAATAACTTCTTCTATATTATTGGTAGTGTCTAAGTGGAGGCTATACAACCCAAATAGGGAGATATTGGAGGAAAGCATCAGGTGGCAGAGGAAGGTCACTTAAGCTGGTTAAAATACCCACTCCATTTCTTTCTTTTCTTTTTTTAAGATTTTATTTATTTTTAGAGACAGGGAAGGGAAGGAGAAAGAGACGGAAAGAAACATCAGTGTGTGGTTGCCTCTCCCATGCCCCCTGCTGAGAACCTGGCCCGCAACCCAGGCATGTGCCCCGATTGGGAATCGAACCGGCGCTCACACTCCATTTCTAATATTCTAATTTCATTAATTACTGGGATAATGTTTCATTATACAGAACTGTCCTTGTGATGCCAAAGTTCTAGGAATTGATTATATGTCATAGTGATAAAAGGAAATGGTGAAGGACCTTTTAGAAATAGTAGCTAACACTTCAGCCCCAAGTGTTAATGTTGCAATTGTGAATATTTTTGTAGTGAGTGACACAGTTTCCCAAGCTTTTGGTTAAAAAGTAAAAGTGGACATTTTAGATAAAAGAAACTATTTTTTGAAGAGGCATGGGTGTAGGGGAGTCAGTTTACTGTTAGGAAGATAAAAAGAAACGCCAACATTCCGAGACAGCTTTCTGGCAGCCCTCAGCGGCCGTGCAGGGGTCTTTCTGAGACACTGTCTGAGGCACTTGGTTCTCCTTTAGCACCTACACTTCCTACTGGGAGCAGAACAGCACGTGGAAACCTGATCTCTGAAACTTAAAGTATAATTTTGTTAGCTGGTATTGTCAACTGAATAATAATTACTTAATAGTATCAAAATGAAGGCAAGTTCATAATGATTCAAATTAAAAATATGGTAACAAATTTGATTGCTAATGGTCCTGTTCATAGATTATATTAGAGCAAAAGGTAAAAACATTCACATGTGAACTTTGATGAAATCTCAATTAACTAGATTCCTGCCATTTGCAAGTTTAAATTTTGTCTGTAACCCACTCCCTTTAATTTTGCAGCACGTGACATGCTAGAATCTCTGAGAAAAATACTGGTACCATAACAAAAATTCTAAACAGTGAAAAATAATTTTAAAATAGCATCTTTGTCAATGAAAAGAGGATCTGAGGAATAAAAACAAAATTGAAATCGTCATTTCTCAGTAAGCATGTGATGAAGGCTTGTTTTCAGTACTGGTAGAAAAAAAATTGAATTTGTTAAGTGCTTTGGGAGGCTACAAGAAAAATAGCCTTTAACTTTTACAGTCCAATATATTGGTCAGCTATGTAAATCTTATAAGATTCATTATTTAGCACCCTCGCTGGTGTGGCTCAGTGGATTGAGTGCCGGCCTGTGAACTGGAGGGTCACTGGTTCAATTCCCAGTCGGCACATGCCTGGGTTGCGGGCCAGGTCCCCAGCTGGAGGTGTGCAAGAGGCAACAACACATTGATGTTTCTCTCCCTCTTTTTCTCTCTCCCTTCTCCTCTCTCTAAAAATAAATAAATAAAATCTAAAAAAAACAGCGTTAAAAAAAAAGGATTTGTTATTTAAGAGGTAAGGTGTCAATGGAAAACACTAATGATTTAGTTAAACCTTAAGAAAATATTAGGAGATTGGGTGCTTAGTTGTGGGAAGAGCAGGAGGGTATCTGTTATGAATGAGTGTTAACTAGGGTTTTCTGCTAGTTTGTAATTTTGGCTTTTAAATAAGATAAGAAAAATTGTTTTATCTAGTAGTACCAAAAAATCTTAATGGAAACACGATGCCGCACACATGTTTGAAGACACACATGTGCGTGCATTTAAAGACACTTTCTCGGGATGTTCGGCATCATGTGGCGGGGGTTCTTTACCCTCTGAAAAGTCGCATTAAATTTTCAGTCGGTCACATTTGTGAAATACTTTGCATGAAAGGTGCTGCCTAGAGGCTTTATGGCTTTGGTAACTGCATTAATGGAAATGACAGCTTTTTCCTGAAATTCCATTTATAAGAATTTTGGAAATACTGATAGAAGATGGTCATTGTTAAGCTGTTTCTTAGTATAATATCTTTACAATTTTGGTTGATATTTAATTTTTACATGGTTTGATTCACTTTGCTTTTTTTTTTTTTTTTTTTCCCTGAGCCAGAGTTTTCACGTTTGTTTAAAGTGATAGCTTTGCAGGGGTATCCCAGGCAGCAGTGAGATGATCTAAAATCGAAAACAGTGTCGTTTGGTAGAACTTTCTGAGATGATTGGAATGTTCTTTGTGTAGTCCAATACAGTAGCCACTAGCCCACGTTTTCTGAGTACTTGAAATGTGGCAGGTGTGACCGAGAAACTACATTCTCAGTTTTAATAAACTTAAATACCACAAGTACCTAGCGACTACTCTATTAGACAGCACGGTATTAGTGTTAGCAACAGATCTAGAGCAGACCTGGGCAGACTTTTTCCATAAAGGACCAGATACTGAATGTGTCAGGTTTTGGGTTTTGCAAGTCAAATAAATAGTCTCTGTCTCAGCTACTCTCAGCTTTGCCACTGGAGGAAGAAAGCAGCCACAGACAACACGTAAGTGAATGGGCTTGGTCGTGTTTACAGTAGAACCTTATTTATGGACACTGAAGTGGAACTTCCTTTAGTTTTCAAGTGGCACAAAACAATATTCTTCTGATTTTTTTTTCTAACCACTTAAAAATATAAAAAACCATTCTTGGTTCGCAGGCCACACAAAAGCAGGTGGTTAAGCCGTAGTTTGCAGAACCTCCATCTAAGTGCTCATGTCAATGGCAGAGATGTAAAAATTCACGTGTTTGTGTAACAAGTATTTACTCAGTGCCCATCATGAGTAGGCACTCCTGTGGGAGCTAAATACACAGCAAATAGCAATATAAATACATATAATGTCCCTGTTCTCATGGACCTTACATCCTGGTGCCGGGAGACAGATAAAAACAAAAATGACCACAAGTATGGCAGGTGGTGACAATGAAGAAATTTTACGAAGCGAAATAAAGCAGGTAAGAGCAAAAAGTGACGATGAAGGGTGGCATTTCACAAAGGGTAGCTAGGCGAAGCTTGTTCGGTAAGGGGGCTTTTGAGCGCACACCTGAGAGGAGAGAGGAAGTGGGCTTGGAAGCTAGCGGGGGGAAGAGTGTTCTGTTAAGAGGGAAAGGTAAATGCAAAGGTTCTGAACAGAATTAACCCTCTTTGCAATTCCTTCATCATCTGTACCAAACATGTACAGACATCAGAATGGGAAACTATTTCCATCAAAAGCTCTATATGGACCCTTCCTTCTTTGCTTTCCAGAGTGTTCTTTAAAAAATATATATTTTAAAGCTATGTCAACTGCCAACACATTAAAAGACCCCAGTAGATCCCATCAAATGGAAACTTCTTTAGGGTTTTGGGGGGTTTTTTGGACTGAAGTATAAGAAATTCCACAGTAGTCCATTAAAAACTGAAAAGTTTTTGCTGCACTTAGAAATACTGAACAGGTTTCTGGTCTTCACTTGGGAATTCCTTTACTGTCTATCCATACTGGGCTGTTTTATAAAGACCTTAAGTTCAGGGGAGGAAACGTACCTCAATATATTTGGTCCTTGTGTTTTAAGGATATTTTTAGTGCCTAAGAACATCATCCATGTAGCCTGATTATAGATGGGTTTTAATGTCTCCTTTAAGTTCTGAGTACTAAGGCAGTCAGAATCCTCTCTTAGAAACTATACTCAGTTATTTCTGTTGTTAATTATAGCACACAAAGGCCTCTTGAAAAAATATTGAGAGCTATGTAAATGTTGTTGGCAGAGGGTTTAAAAGGTTCAGGGGACCTTTTTCCTTTAGGTCACCAGATCAAAAGTCATCTTGCTCTGTAGTAACTGGAAGATGGTTTCACGTGAAGTTTGCTCATGTGAAAACCTTTGAGCTAGGTTTCTTTCTTGCTTTTGCTTTTTTTTTTTTCTGTTAAGAATCCCTGTAGTATGCAATTAAAAGTTTCATGGGTAAAACTTTTTTTTTAACTTAAAAAAACTTATCAAACTTACAGAAAAGTTACAGTACCCCAAAAAACTATTTTTTTTCCCGGAAATTTTGAGAGTAAGTTGCTGACAGGATATTCTATCACCCTTGAATACTTCAGTGTGTATGTTCTACCTTCTCCTACAAAACAACCATCAAAATGGGGAAATTAGCATTGCTACATTACTGCCACTTAGTCCTTGGACCTCATTCGGATTTCTCCAGTTGTTTGCCTGATGTTCTTTGCTGCAGGAGGATTCCGCTGAGAGTCATACATTGTATTTATCTGTCATAAGTCTTCACTCTCTTTTTAGTCTGGAGGAGTTCCTCAGTCCGTCATAACCTTGACAATTTTGAGGATTACAAACCAGTTATTTTGTAAACCGTCCCCCCATCAGAGTTTGTTTTCTTGTGGTTAGATTCATGCTATGCGTATTTGGCAGAAATATCACAGAAGTGATGCTGTGTTCTCTTCATTATCAGGTGGCACATAATTTTCATTTGTCTCATTACCGATGATGGTCACTTGGCTCAGTTACAGTGGTGTTGGTCGGTTCTCCATCGTATGGTTACTCTTTTCGTCTTTGTAATAAGACCTATGGGGGGGGGAAGCCCTTTGAAACTATATACATAGTCCATTTGTCTACAGACTTTCAATTTATTCACTCATTAATGTCAGTATGGCCTCATGAATTTCTGTTTGTTTCAATGGCTTATAATCCAATACTATCATTATTTTGATGCTCCCTTGTTCCACGTTTGGCCAGTAGAAACCTATTCAAGATCATTTCTGGGTTTGTTTTTTTTTTTTAAACATATCCTCTTCATTCTGTGAACACTTCTTTGCTTTCTGGCACACAAAATGTTCCAGACTATCTTGTACTTTCCCTGCTCCAACCCTAGAATCAGCCATTTCTCCAGTGAGCCTGGCTCCTTTAAGTGGAGAATGGCGTTTAGAAGTTAGCATCTGAATCCTAGAAGCTGTTGTGTGTCGCTGCTCCCAGGTGCTCTCAGTAGGCAGGGCTAGGGACTGTCTGTACGTTTACCCATAGGCACACGTGCACACACATTTACACCTGTATTTTATATTTCTACGTAGAAGTCATGGGTTTATGCCAGTACCTCCATTCCAATGCAGTACCACGCGTTTTCATATTTGTAACTCCTCTGACAGAGAAAAACGTGTCTTCCATTATCCTTTTATCGATACTTATTCTAGCAATCCTCCTTATATAACCAATCATCCACTGCCACTACCACGTCCTTCTCAGTGCAGATGCTGTGCCATGTTCTGTGCGGACACACTTCTCAGCTACTTGCAAGGTTGCCTCTCACATGTGGATGCACTCTTAAACTGACTCAAGTTCTGACACTGTGCACCAGACCACTCCCATGCATAGACGCTTTCCTTGCCCTACGTCGGTTCCACGGTGCCAGCCCCGCTGTCCCGTGCGTGGGTGCCTTGCTCACCCTGTGTCGGCTCTGAAACTCCACACCAGACCACCGCCACCCGTAGATGTCTTCTTCACTGTACTCAGGCACTGACTCGTGCTAATTTGTTCCTTCACTTGGCTACCCTTTTCCTCCCTCTCAAACTCCAGTACTCCAAGTCAGGCGATCTTCCTGCCTGCGTGCCCTCCTTACCTCTCTCAGCCTCTGACTTTCCGTGCTGCCTGCCCTCCACGTAGTGCAGAATCCCTCCTCACCTCATTCGGACTGCTCACCCCGCCTAGGCTCGCTCTTCGTGCTGCTTTGTCTCCGGAGGCTGCCCTAGACTGCCCCGTTCTTTGTGTGGGCATTCCCTCCACCTGTCTTGGGTTTTGACACCCAGACCAGGCTACCTTTTTGCTAACTTTTAAAATATGTGTATATTCCTAGACTTTATGTTTGGCTGCTAACATCTAGTGGTGATGTGTTAATTTTTAAAAATTAGAATAGAATATAAATGTAGCGACTATATTTTTCCAAAAAATTGGAATATGACCACATTTTACTATACAATATTTGAAATCAGTACTATCCTGAACAGTTTGGGTATATGATTACCATTAAAATAAAGAACAGAGGAGATTTTCAATTTTTTCTTTTTTATTGAATTCATGGGGATGACACAGGTTAATAAAATTATATAGGTTTCAGGTGTGCAATTCTATAATACATAATTTGTGTATTGTATGTTCGCCACTCCAAGTCAAGTCTCCTTCCATTGCCACTTATTCTGTCCTACACTCTCTCCTACCTCCCCCGCATGATTTTCAGTTTCTGGTAATGGAGGACTATGTCTTATTGAACCAAACTTGCAACAGATAACAATGATTAGTTCTGGATAAAATATGAAAAAAATGAAGGCATTGAAAAATGACAAAATCAACTTGTTATATGTGTTTTTTGTCCAAGTTCAGGCCCCAGTTTTAGCCTCAGGGTGACCAAAACTTCGGAAGATAAGCCATAGTTTTACTGGCTTACAAAACCATAGCAAGGGTGGGACCGGTTAGAAGAAGATGAAGGGATTGGACAAAGAACATATATGCATCACCGATGGACATGGACAACTGTAGGGGGACTGACTGTGGGAAAGGGGTTGCGGGGTGCAGGGGACAAAGGGGGGGAAATCTGGACAACGGTAATAGCATAAACAATTAAAAACTCTTCAAAAAAGAAAAACATAGCAAGTACAGCAGCTAAGAAGTAAGGAGGAGAAGTGTAGAATAGAGAAGGCAGGGAAGGCTTTTTGTGTGTGTAAATCCTCTGGCTGGTCCAAATCTGTAGCTGATCCTTGAACTACGCTTACGTGGGTCACACTCTGAGCAGTCCGTCTGAACAGAAATTTGTGCATCTGGAAGGGTCTCTGGGAGACCCTCAATACCAGGCATACTGGGACATCTGGGTACCCTAGCTGCTGCCCATCACTAGTAAGACAGAATTTGAGTTTGAGTCCAGGCAAGTTAACTACATGCTTTAAAAAGTACCCCCTGGCTGGTGTAGCTCAGTGGATTGAACACCGGCCTGCAAACCAAAGGGTTTCAGGTTCAATTCCCAGTCAGGGCACGTGCCTGGGTTGCAGGCCAGGTCCCAGTAAGGGGCACATAAGTGGCAACCACACATTTATGTTTCTTTCCCTCTCTTTCTCCTTCCCTTCCCCTCTCTCTCAAAATCTTTTTTAAAATTCTTTAATTTTTTTAAAGTAAAATAAACTCCCATACTCTTAAAAGGAACGTAACAGAATTCATTAATTCTGTAACACCATTTACAATATCCTGGGTATTATCCAAAATGAGTAGCTCCTATGAAGAAGGAAAATGTTACCCATACTCAAAAGAAAAGGAAGTCAGTAGTGAGTGACCTCAAGATGGCATAGATGTTGGAATTGGAAGACAAGGATCTGAATCAGCTGTAATAATTATACTCAGAGATGTAAAGGAATGTATGCTTGCGGTGAATTGACACACAGGAAATCTCAGCAAAGAAACTATAAAAAAAGAACAAAATGGAAAGTTCTACAACTAAAAATTATAATATATGAAATAGAAAGGTCATTGGACTGGCTTAACAGCAAATTAAGATGACAGAAGAAAGTAAGAAGACTTGAACATACATTAATGAAAGTATTCAATCTGAACAACAGAAAGAAAAAAAAAACATTGAGGGGGAAAAGAATAGACCTTAGGGAACTGCGGAAAAATATGAAAAAGTCTAACACACACATGCAATTGAAGTCCTAAAAGGAAAAGAGCAAGAGAAAGGAGGAAAATATCTGAAGAAATAATGGCTAAAAACTTATCAAGGTTGCTGAAAAAATAACTTTACAGATAAGAAGTTAAATTCGCCCAGGGGGGTGAGTTCACATACAGTCACACCTGGGCATGTGATAGTCAAAGTGCTGAAAACCCAGGGAAAGGGGAAACTCTTGAAAGCATTCAGAGAAAAAGCATAATATATAAATATTATCACTAACTTAGGAGCAGCAGAGGCTAGAAGACAGTGGAATGCCATTTTTAAAGTGCTAGAAGAAAACTGTCAACCCAGAATTCTCTATCAAGTAAAAATATTCTTTAAGATTGAAGGCAAAATAAAGATATTTCCAAGTAAATGAAAACTAAGTCGTTGCTCACACTGTAGCGCTACCGAAAATGCCAAAGGAAGCTCTTTACACTGAAGAGCGATGACACCAGATGGGAACTCAGGTCTTCATAAAATAAAAAAAAACAAAAGTACCAGAAATATTAAATAGATGGGTAAATACAAAGTACTGATTTCTCTTCTTAATCTCTTTAAAACACAATCGCTGTGTAGTTCATGCTTTTTATTCTCTTCGAGAATAAAGGGCGGATACAGAGAAAGAGTAGTTCTGCTCTGAAGAGTTAATCTGCAGCCGAAGCTTCCGAAATGGTGTCCTTATTAAATGGACCACCCTCAAATCTGAAAAAAAACCCCACAAAAACGATTTATTCTGAGCAATAATATTTATGATCTTTTTTCTTTCAGATATAAAACCAAACGTGGAACTGAAAAGCACTCAGGAGCAGTCTGTGCCCACAGGTAACGTCAGGTCTCTCCTGTCTGGAAATGTAACTTTACTGAAATTACCAAAGAAAGTAGAACTTGCTGACTGCAGCAAAAATACTATGGAAATGTGATGGGGACGAAAAATGTGTTTGTCTCTTCCTGATACAAAAGTAACTCATCCATTTGGATCATATAAGTTCATTGGTATCATAGGCCCAAACCACACCCCACGTAATGTTCATCACTGTTATTTTTCCAACTGATTGGTTTAAATAGACAGTTTTTGTTGAATAATATAGTAGGCTTGCATTTGGACAAGTTGTGTTTTTCACTCTAGAACAGTGATCAGCAAACTGTTTTTGTAAAGGGCCAGATGGGAAATATTTTAGACTTTCTGAGCCACACTGGCCTCTCTTGCATATACCTCTTCATATTTTTTACAACCCTTAAAAAACATAAGAACCATTCCACCTCCAGGGCCCATACAGAAACAAGCCACGGTTAGATTTGACCCTGGGGCCATTGTTTGCAGACCCCTGCTTCAAAATAAACTATTAACATTTAAAGTCATTTATTTCCCAAAAGTAATTTCTATGTTTTCTCTATTGATTAACTCGCTTTTTGAATCAAAGCTTATGTCGTATCACAAAATGTATCACCTATGTGTCTTTTTGTATTCCTGTGAGTTGTAGCCTTATATTTTCATTGAACCTACACCCCATATGAGTTGTGCAGGCGTGCACTTTACACGTTAGTTATTTCAGGCTCGAGAAAAGCGAACCAGTGTTTGTAACAGATTCTCGGAGTTCACAGAGTGTATGCAGAAATTAGAAACTTCACCTCTTCATAAAGCAAAACATGAGTCCTTGCTAGACACATTTTCCAGGCCGTCTCAGGCATGGATTTTATGAAGCGTGTTTCCATTTTACTCCTGCGTTCCAGTGAAAGCCCTGCTCCGTGTGCGGCGCGCCGGCCGCAGCTGGGAGGGCTGCCCCTGCGGAGGTTCTGGTCACCTCTCCTACTTCAGCCCCGTTTGAGCTCCACGGGATTCAGTGTCTTTGACTGTATGTTGCATGTAAATATTTTATTGAATGTTGGAAAGGAGGCGTTTGACAGAAAGTAGTTAACTTTTCAGTTCTTTGGTTATCATCTTTTTGTTAAGCTACCACGCTTTACTTGTGAAATAATTCCATTATTCCCTTTTTCTCCTAATATTATCATTTATTGTACAAAATTATATTTCCACGAAACGATTTTTGATACGTTTGTTGTTTATTTAGCATGCTTTCATTATATATACTCTCTCGCACTTATAAACTCCCATAACACTCTGTATTTCCCTTAATCTTTTGTCCACGTCTACCTTACAGACCTGTATTATCTCTTGTTTGAGTCTTGCATTATAGTTGTGGGCTTGTCTTACCTACATTTGCAGAGTATAATCTCCTTGGGGACAGGAATTTGACTTATTCATTCCTGTAGCCTTGTCAACATTTAGTACATGTTTGAAGACATAAAGGAACTTGAGGACCAATGTGTTTTCCACAGAATCACATTTACAATGTGAACAGAAAAGGAAAATAGGAAGCTTGCAGGCGTCCTCTAAGGAAAGCATCTTTCCCCATGACAGTACTTTCAGGCTAAGGATTTCTCATCACTACCTATCAATACTTCTTGGTCATAAATAGCAATAACATCCTACTGAATATTGTGAGACATCCCAAAGGAGAGAGAATTTCTGTCCAGAGGGAACCTGAGTGCATTTTAACTCCAGTGAGAAGAAATATTCAAGAAGCGCATGTCTGATGGAAAGGTGCATGAACCCCGGATGTATTTCTAAACCTTTAGAGTTTCCGCATGTATCCCGTTTGGGCTCTCTGTCACTAAGGGTTTGTGTGAAGCTGAACTGGGAACGTACTTAATACATGTTTGTAAAAAATGTTGAAAGTTGACTGCATAGTTAAAATTCTTCTTAAATCGCCTTATCTCCTAGAAGGTCCAGTGATTTTAAATGACTACGGTTTAACCAAACCTCATGAAACCGAAAATACGGACAGCGCGGAATGCCCAGCCAATGAAGATGAAGATACAGGAGGTGAGCCACAGCATACAGACTAATAACTGATGGTTAGAGATGTGGTCAAGACTTAATAGGAGGAAGAAATCAGGAACTCTCCGAGGAAGACTTGTGTTTGTGGATCGAGTTGGGAGTAATTCAGTTTTATTCATGTTATAAGTACTACATTTAATAATTTGCTATTGATATCAACAAATTTTGAAAATTTAAGGTGCTTATTCAGTGTTCAAGTTACAGTAACTTTATTATTTAAATGTTATTTTTATTTTTTTCATTATGAAAATAACACATGCTCGTTGTAGAAAGGTTTGTCTGAGGTGTTTTCCAACACCAACAACCGATTCTCCAAAACTTCAGACACCAGCTGGGCACCCAACATGTCAATTCTCACACTAACTCCCGGAGTTAAGCTGCGCCCACATGTTAAGGGCTCAGCTTCACAAGACTGCCTTCACTTCAGACACCGATGATAAGTTCCAGGTCCCCAGGTTACCTGCACTTCTTCCAGCTTGGCCACAAATTCAGGGTTTCCCACAAACCTCCCACAGGTTTGATAATTTTCTAGAATGACCCACGGAACTTAGGACAGCACTTTACTTACGATTCCCAGTGTGTTATAAAGGAAACAACGCAGGAACAGCAAAATGGAAGAGACACATAGAGCAGAACATGGCGTGGGAGAGCTCCCGTGCCCTTTCTGGGCACACCACACGCCCAGCGCTCTGAAGTGTTCAGCGACCCAGAAGCTCTCTGAATCCCATTGTTCAAAAGTTTTTATAAAGCTCAATCACTAGAGGTTTGATTGAGCCTCTAGGGTAGAGGTTCCCCTTCCTAGAGGTTTGCAGATGGGGCTGAAAGTTCCAGCCCTCTAATCACTTGGTCTTTCTGGTGACCAACTCATCCTGAGGCAATTTAGGGCCCCCACCCTAAGTCACCTCTGTAGCATAAATCATTCAGGTATGATTGAAAGGGGCTTGTTTTTAATAACAAAATATACTCTTATCACTCGGGAAATCCTGAGGGTTTTAGGAACTCTGTGCCAGGAATCTGGGCTTCAGACCAAATATATGTTTGTACTACACCACAGGCCACCCTCTGGTCTTTGACCCTGAGTCTCTTACAGCAACAGGATCGTACAAATCTAGAGATACTGGCATGGGAGAGCAAGAAACTTTCCTCTGGTCTTCAGCGCTCTATCATTTGGTCTAATAATTAAGTCTCCATGAGGCAGATTAACAAGAGAAAAATAACCAGCTTTAACAACCTACATGCATATGGGAATCTCGCAGTTGTGAGAGAGTCAGACACCCCACATACATGAGAGGCTCAGAGACAGAAGGGGAAAATGAGGTGTACATGGCGTTCTGAGCTAAGGGTGAGGCGAGGCGCCCTGGGGCTTCAGAGGGTCTTAAACAACTAATGCTTCAGTTGTCCGCTCCAATGCTCTACGGAAATAATATTATGAAGAAGCTATCTCGCTGCCCATTGCTTGACATTATGGGCTGTGAAGTGTATTCCTTGGTCTGAAGAAATGTGACTTGACAGTCCAGACTGGTGCGATGTCTTCTGTTCCAGTTCTTTTTTAGTATTTTGACCATTTGCATGTACCACCCAGTAAGGGGAGTCTAGTCCAGAGTCAATGTCTATTTTCTCAAAACTCATTTGTAGCCCTTCTGGGACTACTGGCATTGGTTCAATATAACCCACTTGGGAGCTATGTGTGGGGCCTGCCCCCTGAAGAATCTTACTCAGAGCCATTATGTCTCTTGTTAACAGACAACAGTTCTTGTTAGCATTCTGAGCCTCAGAGAGTGAAAAAGGAATATATCCAGATTCACCCCTCTGCATTGCTGAGGTCCCCAAATGTCTACTCATTTCATGGCCCCAGGTGGCCCATCTCAAACCAGTACACCGCAGTATTCACTCAATGGCTCCGGTCACCTTCCAGACTTGGAAGGGGGTTCTTCTGATGGGTATCGACGTGTCCCACTTTAAGGTACTGCTCAGATCTCCACAGTGATCTCCATATGGGGCAGTGCCCCATATGGGCATCCTTTAATAGACCAGGTTTTCATTGTCCTTCTGCACATGCATATGGCCAGGGCACGGCCGTGACCCATGAGTTGGGTGAAAACCCAAACAGAGGCTTTTATCGTTGTTCAGTTCTTCCATCGCAGCTAAGAAAACAGCATGTAACTCACCGCACTGAGCTGATTTGTTTTTACCTTCTGCAGTCAGAGTGGTAATCTTACAAACAGGGCATTGTCCATTCACCTGGGAACTGCCATCCATAACCGAGCAGCTCTGTTGGTCCGTCAAAAGCGTTTACAGGGCACTGTCCAAGTGATGGTAGAATCTGGCAGCTCCTCACACAGTTCCAAGTCAGGCTCAAGAGAAAAAAGCTCCCTACTAATGAGCATCTCCTTCTTGCATTCTCCAGGTAGCATAATGCTGTATAAACCATTTTCACTTTATCATGGAACTCCCCTGCGCATTGCCCTCCCCAATATGAGCATTTTCTGACGTCACCTAAGATATGGGTGTTTCAGATATTAGGGTGGGTTTTTTTTGTCATGCAGTCATGGGGGAGTTTTGATTCATGTCCAATAACAGGCTAAATGTAAATTCTCTAGTCCAAACCCCCAGTAGTCATTGTCAGAAAGGACTTCTTGCCATAAGCCCCAGTCTATGAGCATCTACAAATTTTACCCCACTGAGATGAGTCCCTTAACTCTCCCCCTTTTTTTTCTTTGTTTTTGGCCCTATCAATGTTTCCTTCATTCACCTTCTTTCTTTCTTCTTTTTTTTTAAATCCTCACCCGAGGAAATTTTTTGTGTGTGTTTAGAGAAAGAGGAAAGGATCAAACCCACAACCTAGGTATGTGCCCTGATTGGAATCAAACCTGTGACCTTTTGGTATACGGGATGGTGCTCCAACCCACTGAGCCACCTGGCCAGGGCTCCCCTAATTTCTTAATAACCATTTACAGTTTTCCACCTTGCTGGAACAAGTCCCTTGACTCTCCCTTCTGCCTCTCCTCATTTTCTTTTTAATTAATTTAATGCTTTTATTAGCATCTGTAAGACCCAAGAGGGGGAAGCTGAGAGAACAAATTCAATAAAACTTCTCAAAATGTTGCTTGATTTTGCAGCAGTAAGGTTAAATGGGGTGGCTTGCAAAAGGGGACCCTTGCTCTGTGTTTTCTTAGAGTCTGTATGTCTCTTCAGCATCCATTTATCACAAAGGCAATTATATTAACTATATTTTCTTATTGTCTGTATTTTTGACACTTTAACATTTGGGGACCTCACAGACCTGGGCAAAGACTGTCCTTCCCGGGGATAGCCAATTCTTAGAGATAGCGAAGGGCTTGGCCAGGAGAGTGTTGTTCATACACAAACCAAACAATCCAGACTCTCTATCCCCCAACCATCTTACCTAACTTTCACACAGTAAGCTAATATTCTCCCCGCACCCAGCCCCAAATCCAAGGGAGTCCCAGGGCTAAGTACTAGACAACTAGAGACCACTCTTACGTCCCAACGCCTGCCAGTATTATTCAAACCCTTTTTCCTGTCCTGCCACGCCTTCTCTCAGAAACGCCAGGAAAGGCTCTGGCCTTGGATTGCCTCTCCTCGTTTCTGCCTTTGGGCCGACGGTGGTGCTTTCCCGCACGGCCCTGCACAGCCTGTGGTGCCCAGTCTCCAGGACCTCTGAGTATAATAAACTTCTCCCTTCCAAGCCTCACTCTCATCTCCTCCTATGGCTGCACTGACTTTACCATACCCTATCCACCATGTACATTTTTAGGACACCTCCTTAAACTACAGCACTTACCATATTCAGTAACAGGCATATTCGGTGGGTGAATATCTTGCTTATCATAAAGCCAGTCCCGTATGGCTTACAGACGAAGCCTATCAACTGCTTCATCTGGGGTGTTCCACTTGGCATTTGTAGAGGGAGCTGGACAGTCCCTCTTCTCAGGGTGGAGACCTTACAGTAGCTTATAGCCGTTCCAACAGGCTGGCTGTTCCCGAGGGAAAAGCATGCTCTGGGTCTGGATCATGCATAACCATCTGTGATCTTAGTGAGTTTCATAGTTTTAGTTTTACGCTGAGCTGTGGGTCTAGCGGCAACACGTACATGCTGTCCCACTCTGTAGCACTCAGAAGCAAAGACATTCCCGTAGTGTAGTCATTCTCACAATCCATTTAGTTAAGATTCTTCAGAAGCTGATGGTACTGATTTGTAAAATGAGACAACTCCTTCACACTATACCCCCCGGTTTCAGTAGTTTCTTGGTTTTGCCTAGACCCCATGTGAATCACCTTCTCCACGACCTTCTCTCAGAGGCACTCTCCATTGTTACTGCATCATTTTTCCCCTGGGGGCAGCTTTGAGCCTAGTAACCAAAGCTTAAACCAACCGAAATCTGAGCTTGGTCCAGCATTAAGGTCTGACCCAGAGCTCTCTTTTCATTCCATTTTAGTTATCACAGATAACCAAAGGATTGTATATTTCATCTCTTTCTCATTAGTTTGCAATTCCTTATGCATCCAATGATCCAGCTCCTCAGAATCTGGGTCCATCTCTGACTACCCTTGGTGATTTTACTCACAGTCACTGATCACCGCACAGCTGCTGCTCCGTAACATGGGTGACCACGTGGCTAGCAATCAGAGGTTTCTCATCTCCCATGCTGTCTTCCTTTTTCTTCCTAAACCACATGTTTTCATTAGCCACTGGTCCAAAAAGTCCCACTTCTGACACCAATTCTAGAGTATTCCCAACATCAACAACCAATTCTCTAGTATTCCAGAAAAAAACTAGGAGTTCAACATGCAATTGGATTCTCATACTGGCTCCTGGAGTTCGTATAGAACTCACCGGCTAAGGGCTCAGTTTCACAAGACTGCCTTCACTTCGGACGCCAGTTATAAGTACCAGGTCCCCAGGTTACACACACTCTGTCCAACGTGGCTGCAGATTCAAGGTTTTCCGCAAACCTCCCTCAGGTTTGATAATTTGCTAGAATGACCCACAGAACTTAGGACAGCACTTTACTTACTATTGCCAGTTTATTGTAAAGGCTACAACTCAGGAACAGCCAAGTGAAAGAGATGCATAGGGCAAGGTTTGGGGTAGGAGAGCTTCCGTGCCCTTTCTGGGCACACCTCAATGTGTTCACTAACCCGGAAGCTTTCCAACTCTCATTGTTCAAGAGTTTTTATGGAGCTCAGTCTACAGTCTCTCTTCCCCTTCCTGGAGGTTGGCGGATGGGGCTGAAAGTTCCAACTCTCTAATCACTTAGTCTTTCTTGTGATCAACCCATCCTGAGGCTGCTTAGGGTCCCCACCCTAAGTCACCTCTGTAGCATGAACCCAGGTATGATTTAAAGGGGCTTGTTATGAATAACAAAGGATACTCCTATAACTCAGGAAATTTCAAGAGTTTTAGGAACTCTGTGCCAGGAACTAGGGACAAAGACTAAATCCAGGGTCCTGCAGAAGTAAGGCCTGCTTGAGTGTGGTTGGCAGGGTAATCATATGGGTATAATAATTTATAGTTTTAATTTGATCATTTCATCAAAAATGGCATACGGTGTGGTTAAATGTGATATTGTTACGTTACAGAACTACAGGCTTATGATTTTGTAATTAAAAAGGGCGTTATTTGTGCCAGTGCCTATATATTTTTGTATTACACACCACAGTTTAATCGTTCATAGAAGTGGAAAGAAAAAAGGAAAACCCACCTCTATCCTACCACCCAAAGATTGTTTCTGTTGACATTATGGGTTATTTCCAGGCTCTTTTGTGAAGTTAAGCTTAATATCCATACCCATATTCTACACATTTCATGCTAATATTTATGTTGATAAATCTGTTCACTGTTGTTTTATAAATGTCACTCAGATCTCCTCTTAGATGTCACCTTCCCTGACAACCCAATCAGTATTTTAGCACCATACTTTAGTTTAATTCTCTGCATAGAGAATTTTAGAGGTTTTTTTTTATTTCTTTGTTTATTGTCTTTCTCCCTCCACCCTTCATTAGGTAGGACCTGAGGCTGTCTTTCTCGTGCTAAGTATTCGCAACAGCTAGAACAGTACTTGGACTATAGTTGGTGTGCCATAAATATTTGTTGGGTATATGACGAAATAAATGATTTCGGTTAATTATATGAGTTTACATGTGTTTCTTAAAGAAAGAAAAGAAACACTGTTTCTTGCAATCTTTTTCTTTTGTCTTAAATTCTTGAGGGATCAAGAAATAGAGTTCTATGTCGAAAACTTCTGAGATTCAAATCACAGCTTCAACTAACATTCCAGCTCTGCCTAGCTACACTTTAATTTGTACCGGTTCTTAACCACAGAGACTGAAAGACGCTGCCTGGCACAGGATGTGGTCATTTGTGCTGAGGAAAGGCACATGGTGTTCTTCTAGCTTCATACTTCTTCTTGAAGGTGACATCCATGGAGTCACACTCAGCATGAGGGAAATGATAACTGTGCCTTCGGCTTGCGTTTTCCGGAGTTAAGGTCTCTGAGTTCTGGTAGGCGATGCCATTAGGTGCGTGTTTGAAATGATGGTCCCTACACAGCTTTTGGTCTGGGAATTTATAATTTTTGTTACAATTTGCTCTGGGTTCAGGAGTATCTATGAGTTTTATGTTTTCAGGTAGTTGAGGGAAAAACAGATTAAATACCCAAAATAAAAGGAAATGAAATAATTTCTATTCAATAGTAGGAATTTAAAACAAATAACATAAGAACCCATGTGGTTCAGCACTTCCCTAGGAATCCATATTTGCAGGCCGCTGACCCTGACTCTGCACCAGAAGTGCTTCCAAGGAGAGAAGAGAGCGATCCAGTCCCTGTGGTTCACGTGTTTTGGGTCATCTTCAACTACTGTAGCCTCCTTTGCCATTTCTTTCTCTTTTTTTATTTGATTAAATAATATAGTGTATTTATTCCAATATATCCAAAATACCACTTCAACATATAATTAATACAAAATTATTAATGAGATATTTCCATCTCTTTTTAAAATTTTGAATTGTTTTACTTATATATTTTTTAATTTTTGCAGTTATATTACAGTTGTCCCAAATTTTCCCCCTTTGCTCTCCTCCACCCAGCCCACCGCAGGTTCCCACAGTCAGTTCCCATACCTTTGTCCATGTCCATGGGTCATTCATACATGTTCTTTGACTAGTCCCTTCCCCTTCTTTCCACCATTAGCCCTCTGGTTACTGTCAGTCTGTTCCATGTTTCCATGTCTCTGGTTCTATTTTTCTCATTAGTTTATTTTATTGATTACAGTCCTCTTATAGGTGAGATCACATTGTATTTGTCTGTCACCTACTGGCTTATTTCACTTAGCATAATAGTCTCCAGTTCCATCCATGCTGTCGCATAAGATAGGAGCTCCTCCTTTCTTTCTGCTGCGTAGTATTCCATTGTGTAAATGTACCTCCGTATTTTGATCCACTCATTTACCGATGGGCACTTAGGCTGTTCCCAGCACTTGGCTATTGTAAATAGCAACTTATGCCATTTCTATCTCCTTACTTCTAATACACGTCAGTGGCTTGATGGAATATCTTTTCTCCATTGTTAGGGGGCTGGAAATGTCATGTAGTTCTTGGTATAAACTAGAAGATATAATTAATCATTCTAAATAGTTTGGGAAAGAGAAGAGAAATGGTTCTTTTCTGTAAGACAGACTTAGAAAGAAATGAATAGGCTAACTTCAGTGTTGAAAAATTAATCCATTATTTTCATGATTAAAATCCAAACCAATTACTAAACTATTGATGTTGGCACTTAATCTGGGTCATATACCTTTGGAAAAGCTTGTAACCAGGCCCCTGCCTTAAAAAAATATATATAAGATAACAATATATTCAAATTATGCATGTTAAATTATAAAATCATAGAATTGAAAAGTAGCGTTACCTGATAGAAGATATACTTATTGTGTAATAGTTACTCTGCAACATGCAGCATAGGGAAGCATTAAGACTAGGGTTAGAATTATACTTTTAAAGTAATTGGGGAAATTTAGCTATAATATAATAATGATTAGAAATAACTTTAAAACATGCTTTAGAGCATTTTATTCTAAGTTCAATGGAAGCATTTTTAACATCCTCTAAAAAGTTTTAGAAATTAAGACCTGTCTTAGAATGTTTTAAATTCAGTGTAATTGTAATCATGTTTAATTTATATGTCAAATACATGAAATGTCATGTGCACCTTTCTCAGTTTCCAGCTCTTGGAAAAACATTTTATAGAAAATTTCAGGCTTCGATAGAAACAGTCACTTTATTTATTTTTTTTTTCTTGTGGAAAGACAGACTAAATTTTTATGTGGGAAAAGCCTACCTAACTAGAATTGTTGTTTGAGAAACAAAATAAAAGACTTGGAAAAAGACTTTGAAAAGATATTAATATTTAACATAAATTCACTTGTTTCCCACTCCACAGGTGTATGTATATTTTAATATAGTCCTAGGGTCCTCGTACAGGAGTTAGCAAATTTTTTCTGTAAAGCACAAGATAGTAAATATCTTTCTTTAGGCTTTGTGGTTCATACGATCTCTGTTGCGATGTCTCAACCCTGCTGTTGTAGTGTAAAGCAGCCATAGGAGATGCACAAATGATTTCAGGTGGCTGTGTGTCAGTAACTCCATCTATGAAAACAGGCAGTGGGTCCGACTTGGCTTGCAGGCCATAGGTTGCTCACTCCTAGCCCAGGTATACATTTATCGTATGATGAGTTAAGAAAGCTTTCGATCCCTGAAGGGAACAATGTTCATATAAACAGTCTAAAAGGGCATCAATGGGGAGTCTAACACTATTATTTTTTAAATTAGAAAAATGTAAATCACTAACAGCTCTGTTTCTCACACATAGAGAGTGGATTTCAGTCTGTGCCACTACCGGTTACATAAATTAATTGGCCACAAATGAAATCATATGTGGATTACATGTTTTACCGCCGAGTTGCCTCCTCCTGTCTTCATGGAAATTTAAGTCTAGTAGACTAACGCACTGAAGATACTCACATCGACTCAGGCTGATTCTCTGCGTGAGGCCCTCTTGCACCACCCCGGCTCCCCCAAGCTCATCCCTTAGGGCTGAGCTTTCGGAGTGCGTTTGATTGGTACTTCTTTAAGCACCTAATTATATCCTGTCTTGAATTGTTTCTGCATGGCAAACTTTCGCCCCTTACAAACTTTTCTGAGAAACACAAGTCCTAGTAGCCCCCGTTTCTATCTTTCTAAAATACCTATCTAGGAAGTGATATAATCCGCCTGGACTGAAAAGCACAAGAAATGAAGAGGTTCAGAGTTCAGTTTCCAGTCTGTTCATCGATTCCCATGAACAATGATTATTTCTCTTCTTCTTAGTTGTGACCAGCCGTAACGGTTGTCAGACTGGTCTTGACCAGCTGGAAACAACCCACGGGTCCCCAAGTCTTTGCTTTCCCCTAGCGTTGGATGGATGCTGGGGCATCAGAGACGCCCCACTGAATACAAAGGACACTGGGACCTTCCTGTTGGATCCAAAATGTCTTTGAGATACTGTAATGTCAAAAGCAGAAGTTAAAGCCAGATTTATAACCTATCATGCGAAAGAATGTTCCTACTGCTTGTATCTGGTCTGTGTTCCCAGAGGAGCACAATAAAATAAAAGCCTCTGGATATTAGAGTGAGGGATGAGATGTGTTTCATGGTAGTGTCCCCAGGTGCATAACAAAGTAGGGATGAGACACGAGGCAGTGGAACATCATCCCAGCAAGGCCCTGTAAGATGCAGTTAAGGGCTGAATTACTAAGGTGGAACCTCAGCTTTTTGTTTTAGTCCTTATTTTTCTCTGAAATTGGATCCTCATCTCTGCCATTTCCTGCTTAGAATATGGAAAGAAGATTCTGTCCTGGGCACGTATGTTTTGAGGTTGGAATTCTACATGCATGTGCTAGTGGCATTACTCTTCTCTCTTCGAACAGTTGGGGAATACATGTTTGGCTACCAACCCCCCCCCCCCCCCCCCGCACTGAACACTCTCCTGGCCCCATTTTCAGGGCCCCCTCCAACCACCACACCATTCTACTTACACTAGCAGTTTGTTCTGGAGATGCTATGGGGCAAAAGTACACAATGTATCTCCGTATCTGTCAGCATCAGCTGTTTGCCCTGCTTACGTTACACATTTACCCTTTGTTTCCTAGGCCTTCTACAACAAATTACCCCAAACAAATCACCACAGCGTCTTAAAACAACAGAAATGTGTTCTCTGACAGCTCTGGAAAGTAGGAGTCCCAAGCCAAGGTGTCGGCACAGTCATTCTCCCTCTACAGGCTCTAGGGAAGAATCCTTCTTTGTCTTTTTCCAGCTCCTGGTGGCTCCCAGCAATCCTTGGCATTCCTTGGCTTGCGGCAGCATAACTCATCACTGCCTCTGTCGTGACTCAGACTGCTGCTTCCCTGTGTGTATCTCTGTCTTCTCCTCTTATAAGGAAACCTTTCTCTGGGTTAAGGGTCCATCCTGATCCACTGTGACCTCATCTCCACTAATGGCATCTACAGTGACCCTATTTCCAAATAAAGTCACATTCTGAGGTCCCTGACAGACCTGAATTTTGGGAGGATGTTCCATGCACTACACTCTTCACCTCCCAAACCTTTACAGCTCAATAGAAAATATACCTGGTACTCATTATGAAATAGATTTCTTTTTAATTAATTGCACAGTGGTGTTCAATTAGTGTATTTATTTAAGTCCTTCTGTCGTGTAAGAGTTAGGATCGTACCTAATTCCATCAGAAAAGTTGAGTTGGATAATTTTTTGAAAGGCCTTACATTTTCTCTTTGTGATAACTTGTGTGACACTTTAGTCAAAGATAAGAATGCTAATTAGAAAGTCTCCTGAAAAAATAATCTTCTTCCTCTTAGGAGATACAGCTCCTGTCTTCAGTAGCTTTCCACGTCAGAGTCTCAACCTCTTTTGAGGTCTGCGACTTGTTTGCACCCATGAGAAGTACAGACTACTTTGATGCTTTTGAAAGGGGGAAAAATAACCCAAGCCACATTTGTGGTTTATGGATGCTAATTACTGCTACATTCAAATGTGTGAAGGAGGGGCCTATTGCTGGAGCGAGCTGGGAGAGACCAAGTCAGCCTCGCCTAGGCGCTCACTGAGGTTCCAGCGGTACTGCTCATACACGCAAATACGTGCTTCAAAAGGAAGTGCCTTTTTTTTTTTATCAAAATATTACATCTCTCAAGCCCAGATCAAGACCTGTCGCTCATGGGATGCAGGGGTTATCTTACAAAATCAGCAGTACTTTGCTGCAGAAGTTCACTCACAGGGGATTTCTGTACGTACTCACGATGGTCAGAGACACGTTAGGGCTTCTACTGTGTCAAACGGGTAAGTTGTGTTGGTGATAAAACCCAGACACCTCTCCTTGAATCTTTTTCACAACAACAAAAAAAATCTCTGGATTTTTTTTTTACCCAGGCTGTGTAGCATAGTGACCTAAAAGGAACTTATAGGAACATATTTGGCCACTGTTGTAATGCTTGACAGAAAAATGGGTCTTCCCACTGTCCTCAGTGGGTCCTCTGAGACTCTTCCCCTTCCTTTTGCTTTTCTTTAACCGTGGAGCTGTAGTACTGGGGCCTCGTTGCGGGGGAAGCAAGATGAGCGTGAAATACATTGGACTGCAGTGCAGTTGGTTAGCAGTATGTCTCATAGCATCGGCTCTTGCCAAGTGAGTCTTTATCTGCTTAAAGCGTCATACCAGCCATGGTGAGCTGGCCCACTGTGCACACTAGTGCAGCCTGGCAACCACAGGAAGGCGCTCTGCTGAGACACAAGTGAGGAGTTCCAGTGGTGTGCCAGAGTCAGATCGTATCCAGTTGTTAAACTTGCAGGAATTCTGTGAGCTGGCCGACTCCACATTGGTAGCTTGAAATGGGCCGTGGCATTTATACCACTGACATCAGCAAATGCTACAGCAAAAAAATCCCTTCCTCCATTCTGAGTTGGTTTTTCAGCATTTACCAGCACACCAGTGGACTGAGGAATAAAATCCTGTTCTGGCTCACTAGGTCATCATTTTTCATAATTTGTCAGAGGGGTTTTTTTTTTTTTTTTGTAATTTGCACAAAGGAGAATAGTTTTGGAGATGAGATGAGTATGTGAGATCTCTCTACAACATGGGAGGTAGGACTCAGAAATTTCTCTTTAAAATACGGAGCCACATCATTGTTAAGTTCATGTAATAAGGCATTTGGGCTAGATACTGTTAAAAAAACATAAAGCACAACAGTGAAGTTTAGACTAGATACAACTGACCATACATTACAATTTTAAAAGTCCTAAGTGATCCTGAGGCAGTTACTTCTGACCGAATCCCATCGCACGAGCATTTTAGCAGCTTGCCCCTGTCGCGGCAGGGATGGCGAGTGGACGGTGGGCGGCAATCACCAAGCCTGTGAGATCCAAATTCATACATGTTGCAAAGGGTCTCACTGAACTTTCTTGTCTCCCAAGGAGCTGGTGAGATGGCAAGAACAGAGTCGTCTTTAGTCTTATTCTTTTTTTATGCTACAGTTTGTAGTATACAGTAAATGCTCAGTATTTATCCATTTTTCTTTCTGCCTTTCCATCCACCCATTTATCCATTTATCCCCTGCATTGTTTCAAGTGCTCATTAAATCATCCCTGGTCTCCTAAAGGGAAGGGAAGCATCTGCGTACATCTTGCAGTGGGGTCCTTTGTAGCCGTGTTCTCCACACTGGGATCGATGGAAGACTTTCCAGGGGTTACATGAGTGTGTGTAATTTTAAGAAAACCAACAGCCAGGTCTCCAATTTCAATAAGTTCTGCTTTCTAAAGCCATCTGCCCTATAAGGCTGCTGTGGTTGAGGCTCTTCTTTCCCTCCTCCCTTTGCACACTGATTCTTCTGCACTCTGTGAAAGAAAGGCACGTCTCTCACCCGTCCCAAATCTTTCTTCTTTGCTCTAAAGTGTAAATACTTCCAGGACGCCAAACAAAGGGTCAATTGGAATTTTTTAAATCAAAAAACTTTCATAAATGCGTCCCCCCTCATCCATCTCATTAAGAGATACATTCCCCAAATTTTTACACTGATCAGGATTTGTAATATACCTTTATTAGTTTATCAGTTGTATGCTAAAAATTATAATAACTCAATCCAGAAGAAATTTTTTTTATTTTCTTCATTTATTTTTAGAGAGAAGGGAATGGAGGGAGAAAGAGGGGGAGAGAAACATCAGTGTGTGGTTGCCCTCTTGCAAGCCCCCTATTGGGGACCTGGCCTGCAACCCAGGCATGTGCCCTGACTGGGACTCGAACTGAAGACCCTTTAATTCGCAGGCCAGCCCTCAATCCACTGAGCCACAGCAGCCAGGGCTCAATCGAGAAGAAATTGTTAACACAGAACAGTTTATGGTGACGGAATTTTTTTATTTATCTATGTTGTCATGGAGACATGTGATAGGATGAGTAATAGAAGACAAGCATAGAAGAATAGTTTAAAAGGATAAAATGCTATGAGGAAAGTGAAATGAAAATAGAAATTCAAGGAGAAAACTGCTTTTATTAAAAAACTTATGTATTTTTAAATTTATGATGGAGTAGATCAAATCACTAATATTTACATTCCGCTAGATACATTTTGAAAGGATGCAATAACAGTTGAACCCATCCTTATGTACAATAAACAAAAATTGTTTTGTTTTAAATATTTAAGTTATGATGAAAGATTTAGATGTCAACTTTATATCCACTTAATGTTCACTCTGTATAAAAGAGAAACATAATGTTTCAAAATTCTGCTGAGGGTACTCGAACAAAAAAATGTAAAAGCTAACCATTGCCATACACAGAATATAAAGGATAGCTCAGAGGGGTTTTCGATTTAAACCTGAGCCTATTTACAGGTCTAACACAAAGATTCTGAACCTGATATCTCACAGTTTGAAAAACCTATTAAAACTTTGTGAAATATTTTGTTTATGGGCACACGTACATTTTTCTGGGCAAAGAGTACAGCTCTTCAAAGAGGTCTAAAACCCCGACAAGATTAGAAAGCCCTCACCAAAGTGTATAAGGTCTTAAGGCTTCCCGACTTTGCTGTTTTTTGCAATAGTTTCTTATGCCATGGGCTATAGAATTGCTTCCAATATAAACAATTTTGGTCCGGTTCTATATGGATATAAAATAATATATACTAGTTATGAAAAAAAACATGCAGTAGGCACAATCCCTCTTTCTTCATCACTGAGCTGAAACCTGACTTAGGGCGAGCTTTTGATTTTGTTCCTTGCTGATTCAAAAGCCTTTTCTTTTTCTTAATTTTGATGGGGAAAGTTGCAGATCCTTCATCCATAGTAAAATGCTGGACGAAAATTTGGAGAACAGTTTTTAATAGAACAGACATCACCTGCCCCTGACAATTCTGTTACGCAGTTTCTTCCAACATCTAATACTCAGCAGTCTCGTCGTAGGCTGGCCTAGTGTTCAGGCTTAGAATGGGCGAGATTACATTCAGAAACGAGTGAGAACACAGGAGTATTAAAGCTTTGGATTTTAAAGTGTCCCACACAGAACAGATGAATGAAGATGTCAGAGCCAGGCCTAAAGGAGGACGCTGGTAATCCACCCCTCGGTGTATAACCTTCAAACACCAATAAACAAGATTATCTGGATTTAACATGTGACCTTTCTCATTCTGACTGAGAGGTCCAGATGTTTTCTCATTCAGCTGCCTGGTTGAAATCTGCTGTTTAACCGACAATTGCAGTTGGATCTAGAATTGAGGTTGCAGGAGTGACGGTCTTAAAAACTAGACGCTGCCGTGCGCGGTGCTGTCTAAATAGTAGCATATGGAGGCCCAGGATTTAATCATTAAAAATAATTTGTGACCTTACCCTTAAAAGATTTGTTAATTATGTCAACTGAGTATGTAAAAATGGGATCATGGTCGGTATTTCACTAGATTAGTCAGTCTGGTGGCATTAAAAACATTGACAAGATTTGTGAGAACCAGCCTTTTCTGCACCTGTGTCTACAGAAGCAGAAATCCCTGACTTGCCTTTGCTCCCCGTTGTTAACCTCAAGGAAGTTCACAGCAGCCCTAGAGAAAATAGGAAAGGCTCTTAATTAGCTTCTCTCAAGTCAGTCTAGGCTCGAGGCCACAGTTCTCAGTCATCACAATTTGGACACAACTTAATGGACCTTTGTTACCTCTCTCCGTTGCTTGGGGCCCAGAACTATTTCTGGCATTTTTATGTGAACTGTTCCTTACTCATCATCATCCTGATTTTCTGGTTCTCATTCTTCAGGTTGTACTAGTTTTCTCTCTCTCTCTCTCTCTCTCTCTCTCTCTCTCTCTCTCTGAGACCATGTAGAAAAGATAATTCTTTATTTTCTCATGGTAGAACTAAACTCTCACATCCCTGAGTGAACCTCAGAGAGCTTCCCCATGGGCTTCACACTACTGCGGACGTGTAGGTCAGGGATAATGCTCATTAATTAAATAATAATCAAAGCCTAGTGAAGCACACTAAATTATTCACAAAATTGAAAGTGAGGCATAAAAGCACATAAAAAGCCCAAAATGTTACAAAGAAGTAATATAACTAGAAAATACGGATCTTTATGGATCTCAGCACAATTTGGAAGAGAGCAAAGATCAGTAGTTACTTAGGTGTTCTCTGAAGTTGATAACAGAGTGGTTAAGCATGGGAGATGTCCTGAAGCCAAGTCTTTCACAGTTCCTGGTTTCAGCCTCCTTTCCTATGCCAAGTAGTAGGGGCATCTTGCGTTTTTTAACATAACACTTAACTAGTTTCTTTGAAAAGGGCATGAAATCAGGTGTTTAGCAACGAAAGCAGTAAAGATAGCCTCGCGAGGATTTGTCATATGGAAGTAGTTCGATGGGCTAAACTAGCCCTGATGCTTCTTGTGATGGTTGGCGAATGCGTAGCTGGACTCGCCCCTCTGGAGACAGAGTCACTATCAGTGTAGCCGGCTATCAGTTGGTTTTTTAAAATCCTCTTAGGGTTTCGTTTTGTGTTTTTTTGAACAGCTTTAGTCTGGTTATAACTTACTTAAAGGTATGCAAGTAAGTTATACCTTTAAGTGTTCCCTGATTTTTAGTGAATTTATAGAATTGTGCAACTAGCACCTTGTTTTAAAACCTTTCTTTCGCCTCGTTGCAGTCAATCCCTATTGTATCCCTCTGCCACGGGCAGATTTGTGTCTCTATAGATTTACCGTTTCTGGCCGTCTCTTATAAAAGGAATAATAACAATATGTAGTCTTTTGCTTCTGGCTTCTTTCATGTAGCATAATGTTTTTTTTTTTTAAGTTTATTCCAATTGTTGCCTGTTTCAGTATTTTGTTTCTCTTTATTTCTGAATAGTATTCCATTGTATCGATATAGTACATTTTGTTTTCCAACTCATCAACACTCTGGTTGTTTACGTTTTTGACTGTGAGCATGTGTGGACATAGTTCTCATTTCTTTTGAGCAGATACCTAAGAGTGGAATTGCTGGGTTGTATAGGCAATTTATGTTTAATTTGATAAGAGACTGTCTATATTAGTTATCGATTGCTAAGAACAAATGACCCCAAACCTTGGCCTAAAGCAATCAAAATTCATGATCTCAGGGATACAGGCCTAGCTTCTGTGGGTCCTCTGCTCCACAGTGTCTCACAGGCCTGGCATCAAAGTATCGACCTGGACCGCGGTCTCACCTGAAGGCCTGACAAGGGAAGGATCAACTTCCAGACTCACTCGCACGATTGTCAGGATTCCCTTTTAATCTGGTCGTCTTATTCCTTGAGCGTGTCGGACGGAGGGCCCCCTTTCCTCACTGGAGGTCGGCCGGTAATTGCCTCCAGTTCTTGCCGTGTGCACTCCCTGGCTTTCTTCGTCGGAGAGGCAACAGAGAGAGGAAATGAGAAGAAGTGGGAATTACATCTTTTATAATGTAGTAACAGGAGTGATTTCCCATGACTTTTGCCATGTCCTATCAATCAGAAGCAAATCACCAGGTCCAACCCACGTTAAAGGGGAGGTTACACAGGATATGGAGTCTAGGAGTCGGGGACCATTGGGAACCATTTCAGAAGGGTGTCTACTCCACCACCAACCTTTTTCCCAAGTGGCTGCACCATTTTACATTCCCGCCAGCAGCACGCTGGGGTTCCGTTTCCTCCCCATCCTCACCAAAGACGATTGTCTTTTTGATGATAGTCATTCTAGTGGATATGAAGTGATAACTCATCGTGGTTTTAATTTGCATTTCTCTAATAACTATTGATGCTGAACATCTTTTCATTTGCCTATTGTTCATTTGTGTAATATCTTTGGTGAAATGTCAATTCAAATCATTTTCACAGTTTTAATTTGATTATTTGTCTTGAGCTGTAAGATATTTTCATTTATGAATCATGCTTCTGGTATCAAATCTAAGAAATCTTTGCATAGCCCAAGGTCACAAAGGTATTTATGTGTCAGCTACTACCCTAGGCTTTTATATACATTACTTTACCTAATTTAATTACTGTAACAACCTTGTTATGTGTAGATACTATCGTTGAAGAAATAAGAAACTTCACAGAAGTCAAGAGACTTGCTGAGATCAGACAACCAGTTAGTACAACTTGGACCTACGTTCTGTTTTACTCCAAAGCCCATGCTCTTTCTTCAGAACTTGAAAAAAAAAAAAAAGACATTCAAATCTATTTCCAGTGGGCAAAATAAGAGAGAAATACATATGGTCCCTTCCTTTAACTACCAGTACCCATTCTGATGCTATTTGAATACTGTTCGTAGAAATCTCTCTATCTGTGATCTTAAAAGTTGCCTTTGAAATGGAAAGGGGTGTGTGCTCCGGTCTGTTGGTTAGATTTCATTCTAGCTTTAATCTGCCAGACAAGATTTTCTCCACAGTTTCTGGTGGAGCTAGGATGCCTCTGCGTGCAGCCCTGAAGCGTTACTGGGCAGCTGTTAAACAGTTGTTAGACTTTACCCGAGGGGCGAGCATGTTTCAGTGCCAAGAGGGCTTATTCCCTTCTGTGCTTTTAACATCGCACACTCACCTAGGACAAGTCGGTGCTGAGTTTCTTCCCCGTTTCCTACTGCTCTGTTCCATTACTTGAAAACCAGAGACAGAGAGATGGAAGAAGCAGAGAGGAAGAAAAGCCTAAATAATAGGTAGCAGATCATAAATTTTATCTTCTTTTGTACATGTTTTGGTTTGTTTTTTTTTTCCCAGAACCTAAAACATTCTCTTTATTAGAAAAGATGTTAAGCCACGTTCCAAATCGAAAAGACTTGTTATAAATGGCCAAGTCCTTGGGCGTCCATTGGCTCCAGTGTGGCCACTGGAGAATCTTAGGTCTGTCCAAGCACTGAGTGTTGTTGCAGGCCGAACACACCAATCGTTAGTGTCGTCTGTCACTGGAGAGCCACGGATGGAATGTTCTGCTGCTGCTTTTTAAAGTGCAGCTTCTCGGACAAAATGTTGTGTGACGTGGTTTCGGATTTAGTACGAACGTCTGTTTTCATGGTTTGGAAAGGGTAACCCGTATCTCCTTGGAGGTGTCGCCTTGCAAATTTCATAAGGGACATTATTTCACTTTGTTGATAGAGCCCTTTAAAAATATTTGTAGCTCCTGTCTCAGCAGCCTGCCCCAACAGTCTCCGGTGCATATTTGGTTTTAATTAATTTAATGTTTTAAAAAAGAGCAAGAATCTTTTCATTCTTAATTGTTATACTTATTTTCCTTCTCTTCCAAAAACCCTGTATACCCTTTGGGTCTGGTTGGGGTACCTTAAGTTAGAAACACTATCTAGTGTTTTTCCTCTGCTGCGGCCTACCATGCTAGCCTTAGGCAAAATTATAACCTGTGCAATTTTTTAAAACAGTTCCAACCGTAATTTTGTACTTGATGTAAAGAACGGAATAATTATTTGCTCCCTCTATCCTTCTTGCCTTCTTTTCTTCCTTCCATTCACTTGGTAAGCACTCCCTGGGCTGTATGCCAACCACAGTGCTCAGGCTGAGGGTACAAGTGGGGTAATATTGACATGAAGCAGCCACCATGTGGAGGGGAGATGGGGAATATTGTAGGAGGAGCAGATTTAGAAAGGAAGTAAAAGGAGAGAAAAAAATGAGCTAGGTTGCAACTTGTTGAGTGTGAAACAAGTGTAAGAAATCCAAGAAATGATTGGAAGTGTCTGTTGGGCTCCGCAGGAAAGGCTAGGCTGGAAATACAGATTTGAGAGTCCTCAGCAACAAAAAGTTGGATTAGGATCCTATGTAGAGTGAAAACACAAAAGTTTCAAGAAAAAGACTCCTGGAAATCATTCACACCTGAGGAAAAAAAGAGGAGTAAATGTAGGAAATAAATAGATGAGGTAGGAATAGAACCGGGGAAGAGGTTCGAGAGGCAGGGGTTAGTCGGAGGCACAGTTATGCGATAAGAGAGGCAGGAGCCAGACCACTGCGGGCAAAGAAGGCAGCTGGAGAGCTGGCTGTCGCTGTGGCGCTTGGGCCTTTTTCTGGTGTGCCGTGAAGAGAAGCTGCGCACCACAGCTCGCCTCGGGAATGGCACCGACAAGTTAGGGAGTGCTATGCCAAGTTGCCATTACTTCTTCCCTGCCTGATCTTATTATCATTAAATTGGTTCAGCTTGCCCGCAGAGTTCATTCATTTATTTATTCACTCAATACCTATAGTAACTGGGACTTCTGAAAGGTTGTGGGGTCACGGATATTATTAAAGCCTGCCTCGAAGACCCTTCTTGTCTACATGGGTAACACACCTGTTGACCGCCATGTAACACTAACATACTGTATATACCAAGAACTTCTTAATGCGCTGGACAGAGAAGACTCTTTCGTCCCTCCCCCTGCCCAGGATCCTGGGTTTGGTATTGTGACAATGTTTTTTGTCAATTTTATTATATTCAGATGACAATTTTTGAATTTTTCTAAGAATTGTATTTTAATATGCTTTAAATCTTAAGTTAAATTCTGTTCAAAGAAAGTGAATATTCTATACAAGGACATTATGCATGAAAAGAAAGATTTTTTTCCCCCCTGGATTTATAAATGGAATGTATGCTAAGTGCACACTTTAGTCGATCCTCCATTATGCTGAGGCAACGACCAAAACCTTAACCTCATTAAATGTATTTTCATTCATTCATTTTCAGTGCATAAGAGTTATTTTCAGGATAATAGGTGGGTTAAATAAGCAATAAAAAAAGCTCAGAGTTAGAATGGGGAGAAATGAAAAAATACGCTTGTGTACTTCTTTATAGTTTAGAAGGAACTTTCACACATCATGGTTTTCAATCCGTACAACTCAAGATGAAGAATTCACCTGGTCCCATGATATCTGAAGAGTTTAGCCCAACTGAGCAGCTCAGACTTTATCTACTGCTGGTGTGTAGTGTATTCCTGTTGCTAAAAGCACTAAATCTCCTCTTGTTCCAATAGGAAAGCAAAAAATTGCACTGAAATTATTAAGCAAAATTTTTATTATGATGGCAACGAATGAGCTGCTTGATAGTCAGATAATAAGACAAAGATTAATGCCATTATAAAATTGAGGGTGGTTCCTTTGCAGCTAAGACTTTCTTCATGTTTTCATGCTAGTGCTCTTGCACTTGAAGTAATATGATTTCCTAATCACCAGTTTGGATTCTTTAAGGGCAAATTTAAAAGTCTATGTTTTAATGATAACTTAAACCAAACCAAATATTATACTGCTATCTCTTATGGTGCTGCTATTGAGATATTAACATTTTATTTCTTATTGGTCTGATTAACCTTTCACATTTGTTGTTTCCAACTTTAAAATGGGTATTTTTAAAATTACTGTATGTCATTTTAAATTTTGAAGAGAAAAATGAAAACCTAATGGATTATATAAATCAATGACCAAATGTTTCATTTTCTTGGAAGCTTTATAATTTTACTGGTTAGCAAACACTAAAACTTATTATTCCTTAGTTCTCAAAATATCATTGTTTTCTCCCCCTCCTCACTTTACACATAAAAATGTAAATTAGAAAATGAAAATGACCCATAATCTCAGTGTTCTTGTTCATAATACAAAGAGGCCATTGTGGGAAAGGAGTACAGACATTAATTTTATAAGGAAAACTGTTCTAGTTCATCTACTTGTGCCGCACTGGGTCATAGCAACGAACTCCATAGATTAAGTGCCTACAATCCATATATCTCCCATTTTGCTCTTTAGTGCTTGGAGCTTCTAAATCCTATTAACAGCTGTCAAAACCTGGTAAACTATTTAGATGCTTTCACAATTTGTTTAATTGGATAGTTAGAAAATGGCACGCTAGAAAAGCCCCCCCTCCCTTTCTTTTAGCCTGGCTGAACATCTGTAGCATTAGGGCCTCATTATCTCTGAATTGGCATAGCAAATCAGTGGCATCATTAAAATGCCACATTAAGATGATTAAGCTTCTTTGTTATCCAGTTGACTTTTGCATGAGCCGAGGATTTCACGGTTATGACCCCCACTCCTTGTAAAACACTTAAACAACACCGCCCTTTTGTGTCTGCCCTAACAGCCTCTGTCTCGTTTGCTCCCGTCTCTGGCAAACTTAAGGCTATTACTCCAAACTTTGTCCTTCTTTGAGTTGGATTCTGAGATCTCGTGGCTCAGAGTGGAAATTCAGAGCCCCCTTTTTACACTGGGAAATTCCTACTGACAACATGCTGTCCGAGACACCCAGGTTGCCTGTTCTGTTTGCCATCTTTGCTGGGTTCTTCTCTCCAACCGAGCATTTTATGTGCCTGTAAAAACAAACTGAGGCACAGTTGGCTGAGACGGCTATTGCCCCTGAAGGATTTAGATGTTGGATCCTTTCCAAGACCCATTGTTTTTGCAATGTCTCAGGTGAAACCAAAAATGTCTACTCTGGAGTGCAAGCCTTTCATGTGATAACCATCACCCCAGGAAATGAAACCATGTGCATCAGCCCCGGTGAGCCAAGCCTTTGTTCTCGTCAGCCTACAAAATTCTCTCTGGGGTGTGTGTGTTAGCGTGTGTCGCCTTCCTAAGAAGCTCCAGAACGTAGACAAAGATGGGAGCAATTGCACCCCAGAGTAGCTCCTTTACGAAGAAGTTCAGTTTAATCTAATTTTCTATGGGTTAGATTCAGTTTAGACATCTTCCCTTCCCACCCCCCACCCCCCAGGGAATGTTTAGCAATTACCTTTATCAGCAATTTGTGGTTTGGTATGTCCTTCTCTCCACAAGTTCAATGATAACAAATTTATTCAGGAAGCCTTTGACATTTTTTATTTTGGTATCTATCATACAAACAAGTAGGCGAATATAATTTCATGTGTAGATTAAAGAGTAACAAAATAAGTACTCATGGACCCACTACCTGGCTTAAGAAGTGAAATGTTGCTAAGGCCTAGGATGATTCTTGATGGTCTGTCAGGTGGCAGTTTTAGTTGTGTGTCTAAGAAACCTGATAAGGTTACAAGAGACTGGAACTTACAAAATTAAAATGGGAGATCATTCACATTACAAAAGGTGCTTCACTTTATAAAAGACTTCCGGATGCTGTGGGGCAGCTCCTCAAGTACACTCAAGTATTTCTTGCCAGATTTTAAAGATGTTCTGCATTCAGGTGTTGCCAGTCACTGACAACTGAAAATCAATGAAACATGAAAATAAACATCTCCGAATGTATGATGTAAATCTGGGACACGATATTCCTGGTGTTACATGTGACATGAACACAGCGACTACTTAAGGTGAATCTGTGGAAGTGAATAACATCATGCTAAGTATAAAGTAGAATGAGGTAGATACAGGAGAAAGCACAGAAACAGCATTTTTTTTCTAGTTTAGGGTATCAAGGAAGACTGCATGGAAGAAAAGCCATTGAAAGAGCATCTTGAAGTTGGACTAGAAGGTTGATATGGGGGAAAGACTGGAGAAGTGGCTTGGGACAATGCAATTTGTCACATTGCTGCTGTGCTCCTCAAACTCCAATGTGCAGAGGAATCCTTGTGGATCTTGATAAAACGTTAATACAGATCCAGCGGGCCAGGGGTGGGCCTGAGAGTCTGCGTGTCTAACAAGCTCCCAGGGGATGCTGGAACTCCTGATCCAAGGGCCTCACTTTGAGTAACAAGGTCCTAACCTAGGGGAAAGGATGATTCCAGGAGGCAAGCAGGGCCAGGGCTGGTCCTGGACAGGCGCTTGAATGTCTCGCTAAGGAGTTTGGACCTTACTCTGGAAGCAAAATGAAATCATTGCAAATATCTGAACTAGGGGTTTAGTGCAATACGATGGTTAATTTGGTAATAGGATACAGTATAAATAGAGGCCACATACTCTATGGACCAGGTAGGAAGCTGATGCAGTGAAATACTAATACACTAAGTATTTATTCTGTATGGACTCTGTGTAGAATGCTGTCAACCTCTAGAGCAGTGGTTCTCAAACTCCATGGTGCACAAGATTTACCTGGAGAGCATGTTTTTAATGCATATTCCCAATTAGTAAATCTCCGCTGAGACTCCCAAAATTTCTGTTTTAAAACTACATAATCTTTGGTCTTACCTATATCCGTTAAGCAGTGTTATAGGGGATACTAAGTTAAAACAAAACAATCACAAACACACACAAAAAACCTGTGTATCTTCTGACCTCAGATAGTCTTCACGGCTATATGAGAGACGAGGCGAGTTTATCAGTAACTCACAGAAAGGAGGTATAGGTCATTTTGCAGGTGGGGGAACCAGGGAAGCCATAGTGGGGGGTAGAGAATGGCCTATCAGTTTGATCTTAAAAGATGTGTAGGATTTGGACCTGGGGCAATGTTGGGAAAGACCTTTTAGGCAGTGGAAATAATAACATCAAGAATACTTAGAAGTTGTTTAGTTTGGTTAAAGCTATCTGAGGAATCAAAACCAATATTACAAAGATAGGTTGCGGCCAGATGTTGAAAGTCTCTTTTAAAGTCTTTGTTTCTCAGTTTGGATTTTATTTTGTTGGTGATGTAGAATATTGAGGAATTTTAACAGGGCCATGATATGCCAGGAGCTATCATTTAGGAGGAATGCTATGATGGTAATGCACAGGACGAGCTGGAAAGGAGAGAGAAAGGAGGTAGGAAGGACAATGTGGAGGCTGCCACAGTAGATCTTGGAACGGGAAATCGGGTCTGAGATTTAGGATAATGCGCATGCAAAACAGTGGGGAGGAGAAGCAGACTGGAGAGAGAGTACAAAAACAGAACCAACAGGTGATTGAATGTGGGGCAAAACAAGAGGAAGGAAAGATGACTGTAAAAATTCTGGCCTGAGTAATTGAGAAGTTACTTAGGAGGCCTTTGGGAAGAGCGGTCTGAGGAAGGGGAGAGAGATTACACCTGGAGATGTATATAATTGGGGATTATTCATACAAAATGCTACTTGAAACCTTAAGAGTAGATGAAGTTGCCATAGGGGAGATGGATAGAGGGAAGAAAAAGGAGAGTTAAGGACAGTATTTAGGAAGCAGAGGCAGGAAAAAGAGCTAGAAAGAAGCAATCCACAAGGAAGGGAAAGAAGGAAGTTGCGGTGAGGAAGTAGAAGTGTAGAAGAACAGGGAATGGTGACCTATAGCAGGGGCTACAGGGAAGCTGGGGAGCAGAGCACACGAAAGGCCATTGGATTTAGGAATCAGGAGATTGTGGATTTTCAGGGGAGCAGATTCAGTGAAGTATGCAGGCCGAAGCCAGATGAAGGGAATTTTACATCAGTTTTGAGGCTGTAGAGGAAGTAGGCATAGATGACTTTTGTAGTGAATCTAGAAAACAATGTTGACAGAGGAGGAGCGTAAATGCGATGAAATGAGAGGCCAAACTAAATTGCAAAGGGAATGGAAGAGGGGAGTTGCGGTCTAGACAGCCTGAGGACCTGGAATCCGCAGGTCCCGGGGGCTGACTGGGCAGGAGGGTTGAAAGGAAAAGAATTCGGGCTTCAAGACTTGCAGACTGGAAAAAGGAAGATGCCATTTTTAACTATTAAAAAGTCATGCATTAAAAGCAGGTTTGGGTTCAAAGCGGACAAGTTTGATTTTAGACATGTTTATTGATATTTCCAAGAGATAGATAGTAAGTAGAATGCCTTCCTTTCCTCTGTTCCCGTAAATCTTCCTCCCAAGGGAGAGATGAATCTCTTCACTAGAGCAGACTAGTGTCTTCCCTGGTCGTTTCGGTGAACTATATTTGGAAACTGGGTGCTAAGCCCAATCTCTCGTTTGTGTCTTAGATACTAATGCATGCTAATATTTAACCCTGTTAACCTTCACATGGTAAACCCTAACGAAGTGTTGATCTGTAACTATATGGAGGGGCCATGCAGAGATCTTTTATGTAAAACTGGTAAGACACTAAGGGCAAACCAACAACTATACCAGGAACTCTTCAAGTCCAGTAAGTCCAAGAAACTTCCCTAAAGCCTGTCCATGACTCTCATGCTTACCCTTGGGCCCCTTGGTCTCAAACACTGCCTTCCTTGTTCTATAGCTAAGTCCTAAGGACAAGCGCCAAGATTTTATCTTGAGCCTGGTAGGTGTATCTTGAGTTCTAAGACAAATTTACTAAAATCCTGAGGGAAGGAGCAACTAACTCTGTCCTGTTCTATGTTTTCACAAAGACCCAACACATTGCCCTTACTTATTTTTAATTGTCACTGACCACAGAAAGCCCTGAGTCTGTTCACATTAACATTTTATAACCAAAATTAAAAGGATTTTTTTTTGCTGCTGGTCCTTTTCTATCTGCTGTTTTTGGTTTTCAGTAGCTGATGTTTTCCGTTGAGGTTCTTTTAAACGCCTACATGCAAACTGAAGAGCACTCAAGCTTTGGTGGGATATCACCCACAGCTGGAGTGATGGAGGAAGAGAGGAGAGCACACGCCTCAGGTGCATCCTTCTCTAAAAAAAAAAATGTTTTTTTAAACAAAAATCACTTAAGCAGACAAATTCCATCTGAAAGCAGGTGAGACCTGCCCAGAGAAAGAAAGGATTGAACCTCTTTCCATCTAGGAAATGGATATTAATTGCTACACACTCCAGATGCGTAAGAGGGACAAACCTGAAACACGTAGGACTTACCCTACAGCCCTACGTCTCTTATAATCAAAGAGCGAGAGGTTGTGAACCATGAACTGTGGTGAGAAGCAGTGCAACGGGGTTGCAGTGATGGCTCCTCTGTTGGTGGTTAGGCCCTGTCTTGCTCTATTAAGCAAACACAGTTAATATAGATGAAAGGTAACCTTGATAGAAGTGAAAATTGAAACTTGGTTGAAGGTAGCAAGCCAGGCACAGCTGCAGTTGTACTTCCTCCTGTGTGGCAACAGGAGCTGCACTCACTGGTGTTTTTGAAGGGATGTAGTTTTTTAAAAATATCTTTCCTTCAGAGCGTTTTTGGATTTTACATCTACACCACTGATGGGAGAATGTGTAATATGTTAGTAATAAGCCACTTAGACTTCGTGTGTCTACTGTGAGAAGTCAAGTCCAAGTTCAGCATTCTAATCCTATCTGTTATTAACTGGCTATGTAACCTTAAACAAATCACCGAAAACATCTCTGTTCCCAAATTTCCTTATTTGAAAAACAAGAGAGTTGGATTAGACGATCTCTAAATTTCCTTCCAGTCCTGATATTCCATTCATTTATGACTCCTCATGGGGAAGTATGACTTCCAATCTCTAAAAATGAATGTTTGGAAAAAGTAAGCATTTATGCAGCATGTTTTACATATGAAAATCCCTTATAAATGTTTATTATTATCACATCAGGCAAATATTTAGGTTTGGTTAGTGTCGGTACACAAAGTTGCCTCCTTCATTCCTTATGTTCTTCAGTTTAAGAGTGTGACGACTCTTTTTAGGGTAGTACCTGGTCAGCCAAGTCACTTGGACCAAACCCTCCTCCCTGTCCCGTCCTACAATTCTGGGATCGTGAGTTCAGCCCTCCCTAACTTGGATATAGGTGCCCTTCCCCTTGCTCGGGTTGAGCTCCATTTACCTATGGCAATGAAAGTGACTCTTTAGAAGGTTGTGTTAAAGAATTACTTCTCCTTTTATCTTTCTCAACAGTATTTCACTAGTACTGCCAGCTTCCTCTACTTTCAATGTCTCTTTATCAGTTTCAAGAGAGGTAGATAAGACTCCTGTTAGCAGTTCATCTACATGGAAGGGGAAGAAGCAAAGCATGGCTTAAAGTCAGAAAAACAATAGTAACTATTCAACTGTCCATCTTAGTGGCTTAAATTGGATGCATTGGACGAATTAAAACAGTATTCTCTTCCTGCAACCAAAGAGCACATCACCTTACCTTTTCGCTGAAGCCACCAAAAAAGGTACTAGATCTGAAAACCTTTCTTCTCCCCCAGCACTGGACGAGAGTTGCTCAAAATGCATGTTTTCATAGTTGCTTTGAGAAGGTGTAGCTAGAATCTATTATCTCTAATTTTCTGTGTGTGTTGTGTTTTCCCCTGACTCTGGTTCTGAATTCCAATGATGAGTGATCATCTTAATCGCGTTTTCTTGTTTTCGTGTGTGTATAATATTATGCTAGCTTCATTTGGTATTTGTCAGTTGCGGGTCTGCTCTCTGAGCTGCTTTGAGAGATCCAAATACAATCATCGTTCATTTCTTGCATTTTCCTCCCCGCAGACGATTCAATGAAAGTGAAAGATGAATACAGTGAAAGGGATGAGAATGTTTTGAAACCAGAGCCCATGGGAAATGCAGAAGAGCCTGAAATTCCTTACAGCTATTCAAGAGAGTATAATGAATATGAAAACATTAAGTTGGAGAGACATGTTGTCTCGTACGATAGTAGCAGGCCGACCAGCGGCAAGATGAACTGCGATGTGTGCGGATTATCCTGCATTAGCTTCAATGTCTTAATGGTTCATAAGCGGAGCCATACTGGTAAATAGTCTCCTCTATCCATTTTTCTGAAAACTGTCCTAACGCAGCCGTGTGGGAAATGAAATGGTGGAATGTGGGACGACTTTTGATTTTTTCATTGATTTTTTTGCTATAATTCTGATGTATCTCTCCCTTTCTGCATTTCCATTTATCCAGTAATTTTTATTCCTGCTTCACAATGCATTTGGCAAGCATGCAAATGTTATGAATAATAAAAAAAAAAAACCCCAGAACTATAGAGAGCAGTGTTCTGGGTCAGCCAAATATTTCTTTTTTCAGTTAATAGGTAGGACTTGAATTGTGTGATATACTTCTTAAGCATCTTTCTTATATTTTTGCATAACTTTTATAAAAAGCAGATCTTATTATATTGGGTTCAAAATTGGTAGATGAAAGGATATCGTTTTTATTACCAGTTTTAAAAAATTTATCTTCAGACAATAAACAGTCTATAGAAATGCATAAAAATATGAGTCCCACTGAGTCCAACAGATTCCATCTGTTATGAATCCTTTTAAAAGAAGCATTTCTGGCCCTCAGGAGCTTATTAGAACTTGAGTTTGTGGCTCTTTTTTTCCAGATTGAGATTATATTTAAAAACATTGCTAAGTAATGTGAAAATTTACATCTAGAGCTACTCTTGTTTTTATTTATTTTATTTTATTTTTTGCTCTGATTCAAGACAAGATGACAAGATAATGCCTAAAATAGCCTGGCTAGGTGATAGGTGAGTTCTTTCTCTTCTAGAGGGAAGTTTCCCTAAGGAAGTCTTACGTTTGCCTAGAAATACAGCTCCCAGCTGATCCCAATAAGAACAGAGCTGTCTAAAATGAGCTTTTGCCAAAGGCGTCTAATCTGTGCATAGGCTTCACCACTTGCCAGTGATCAGAAATCTCCTTTTTGTCGTTTTTAAAGGTGAACGCCCATTCCAGTGTAATCAGTGCGGGGCATCTTTTACTCAGAAAGGTAACCTCCTCCGCCACATTAAACTGCACACAGGGGAAAAACCTTTTAAGTGTCATCTCTGCAACTACGCATGCCAGAGAAGGGATGCGCTTACAGGTCATCTCAGAACACATTCTGGTAAGTGAGCGCAATGAGCATTCCCTGTCCAGTACGCGTAAGCTCCTCAGTGCCCACTGCGGAAACTAGAAGGAGTGAAGTAGGGAGGCGTTCATCCGTCATCCCTGTTCTGAAGGGTTACAACAGCAGAGACCTCTAGGGCTAATTACACTTCCATTAAGGCATTAATTGGTCTCCGTCTGGCTCATTGGGGATGATCATCCTTGCTGCCCCGGAGAACAACACACACAGGAAGAGCCTGCCCTATAAAAGCGTCTTTTTCATTTTTGGGTTTTGCCTTTTTAATTCTGGTGAAAAAAATTATGGCCATCAGTATTTTCTTATGGGAAACTTTATTAAAAGATTATTTCCCTTAAAACACACACACACACCTTTCATTCAAAAGTCTGGACAAGCCAATGTTGTATAGTTTATACATTATTTTAAACTAGAAACTGGGTATAGATCATTGGTAGGTGGTGTTTTGGGCCATTCTGGGCTAATTTTTTTTATTGAAATATAAGTATCATCTCATTAGTTTTGGTGTACATGAGCTAAATTTCTTAAACCCAGCTTTCTTCTTCATTGGCCTATTTATTTTTAATCTCTAAAAGAGAAACAGCAGTCAGAATGATTAAAAACCAATGTCTTCTCTTGGTATATTTTACTTCTTATTTTAACCAAACAAGGTAATACATTTGTTTTTAACATGTAGAATTTCCCTCCTAGAAAAAGAAAACTGACTTTATTTTTCAAATTTGGGACCTCATGTTCTTGATGTTATCTGTCAAAATTTTAATTGAAGAAAAAAAAGAGTTTTGTTTTTAAGTCAATCCACATACTGCTTTGACTAAAACCCAACCCCAGGTCCTCAGCTGGTCACAGTTCAGAGACCACGGATTAATCAAGTCAACCCCAACGAAATCCACCGTGAGACGTCATAAACAGATACATAGCAAAAGAAGGGGTTTTGTTTACAACTCAGTGTTCAGAGTAATGAATTAAGGCTGAGTTTGGTCCAAAAAGTTAGAACAGTTCTCTTCTGTTGCTTTTTTCAAGGCAGAGCCAATAGTAGGTAGTTATTTTTAAGACAGATTTTACCAGACACCAATTTACGCAGAAACTTAACATTTTTAGCCCTAGCAAACCTACGTTTATCTTAATTTGGGATTCCATAAGGATCTTTGAGCGCTTTAAGTCCCAAAGGCTCTGTCTTAAACAAAGCAAGAGGATTAGAAAATTTTAAAATCTCAGTTTCTAAAACTCACAAATTTATAGAGCACATTTTATCAACAGGTCAGAAGGGCCAGCCCTACACAGAGTTGAAGTTATTATTTACATATTTTAAGCAATAGTGCTTTGGGAAGAGTTGGGACAATAAAGGGCCTGAATTATATGGATGAAGTTTTGCGGAAACCTTTGGGGGTTTTTTTGTCTTAGAAATTAAGATGAAGTCATTTTTACAATTCTTATTTCTAGTATTCAAAAATATCCTCAGTTCATCACTCCGTTTTTATTGATTTAGCCTAGACTTTGGCATAGCCACTTGGCAAGGAGGGGCTGAATTTAAATATGTCGATGCTCTGAAAAGGCCATCAGTTTCTAGCGGAATGGCTGACTCCCGCACTCTTCACGTACAATCCGATGGATGTCACGCCATAAGCAAGTGATCTCTTCCTATTTCATTCTTAAACCGCACCAACTTCCTTGAAGAATAAAAAGGCCCCATATTGTTTCCTAAAGAAGCAAGATTGGATCTGGAGCCAAACCGCCACGTTCCGTGCTAATCATTAAATCCACATCCTTTCATTGATGACAGGTGGCTTTCCTTTCGAAGAATAGTGGAATATAATAATCCACCATAAACCATAACCCTATGACGTCACTTTACCAAATTCAGAGTAATGCAGCTGCAGAACTATCCCAGTTCTCTGGCTGCGCTCAGCAGTCTCCTTCCCAGCGGGCAGGCAGGTTTCACAGAGCTCCAATGCACCCCCTGTCCTGTAACCCTGCGGGTCACCGAGTGCCCCCTGTGCTCTCCTTATAGTTGAGAAACCCTATAAATGTGAGTTTTGCGGAAGGAGTTACAAGCAGAGAAGTTCCCTCGAGGAGCACAAGGAGCGCTGCCGGACATTTCTACAGAGCGCTGACCTGGGTGAGACCGGTGAGTTCGTGCAGCGCACCTTCTGCACGCGTTTAGTGAGCAGCTGCCGTTCTGGGCGGTGGGACGCAACGGTAAATAAGAACACCGAAAAATCCCGCCCTCGGGCGTGCATGTTTCCATGGGGGAAGACAGACCATACACAAAGTAAATGAGTAGCTAATACTAGAAGGTAGTAAATAGTATCAAGAAAAATGCTGGGCCCGGGGAAGATGAATAGGGTAAGAAGGATCAGATATATGGTGATGGAAGGAGACTAGGCTTTAGGGGGTGAACACACAGTAGAGTATGTGTCACCTGATGTGGGGACTGCCTGAGGGAGTGGGGGGTTGCTGGGTGGGGCGGGGGTGGGGAGGGAAGGGGGAAAACTTGGGACAACTGTAATAGCATAATCAATAAAATATAATTAAAAAAATAAATAACAGAAAAATAAAATTGTACACCTGAAATTTATAGAATGTTATTAACTGATGTTACTCCAATAGATTTAATTTAAAAAAATAAATGAATTGAAAAAAATGAAGTAAGTACTGGGAAGGCTTCAAAAGGGATGCGGAGAGAGCCTTGAAGAGAACTAGAAAAGAGCAAGCACAAAGGTCCTAGGGCTTGAAGGAAATGGGAAAGTAGATCTTATAAGGCCTTGTAGGCCATTGAAAAAGCTTCGACTTTTACTCTAAGTGAAATTGAAAATCTTCAGAGGGTTTTGAACGGAAGTAACATGATTGGATGTCTCCTTTGAAAAGAATCACTCCACTTGCTATTGAGAATAGATGGTATTTGGGGCGAGAATGGAAATTAGAGTCTGATTAGGAGGCCATTGCCATCATTCAAGCAAGAGAAAACTGTGTCTTGGTTGTGGGAGGAGCAGTGAGAAGTGTTCTAATTCTTAAATATATATAAACGTAGCACCAGTAGGGCCTTCTAACAGATCGATGTGGCCTGTGAGGAAAGGTGCTGTTGCCGTGAACTGAAATAGCAAAGATTGAGAGCAGAGCAGCTTGAGGGTGGCTACGGCACAGTTGACTAAATCTGCAAGGGTTTTCTTTGCGCAAGGCCCCCAAATCGTATACCTGTCTAGTCATAAGATTGTTGTGATGCTTATGTTTGGCTTTGGGAATTTCATATTTTAGTCAGTGTTTTGAACTATATGCCTAATGCTGATTGGTTGAAACACTAGATTCAGCCCTGGCTCATGTAAGGTTCAGTGGGTTGAGTGCCAGCCTGTGAGCTGAAAGGTCGCTGGTTCGATCCCCAGTCAGGGCACATGCCTGGGTTGCGGGCCAGGTCCCCAGTTGGGGGTGTGCAAGAGGCAACTGGTGTATGTTTCCCTCTCTTCCCCTCTCTCTGAAAATAAATAAATAAAATCCTAAAAGAAGAAAATAAGAAACACCAGATCTTTGCCATATATCAATTGGGGTTTTATTTCCGTTTCATTCTTCAATCCAAACAGCCTGAAACTTTGCTGTGTCCCATCTCTGCCACTGTCCTTTGTTTCAGCCTGTTGTCCATCAGCCCGGGTCTGTAGCTTGGGTTGTCTGACTTTTTTTTTTTTTGGTCACTCGAACGACTCGCTTAGGTGCAAGTCCTCATGAGATGTGGTGTTTGACAGCTGTAGTTGCAGCTGAATAGTTTGCACATTCTGAAACAGAAAGATTACAAAAAGATGACAGAAATAATGTGAAACTCAGGGAAAATGGAGTGGAAATCATGAGCAGTTGAGCTGCACCCGTTTTGAGTGAGAGGAAGCTTTTGTTGTAGATAAAGCCTATTTTCTGGTGTTAGGAGCCGGCCAACTGAATTCCGTTGGTTTATACTGCTTCTGCTTTTTATCCTGATGGCATCTTTGGTTTTATCAAGGAGTTGGATTTCCTCCTTATTTCTAAAGAAAAATGTTTACTTTCTGCAAAAGAAACCCACCCAAAATGTGGGTTTTGATATCTGAAGCAACGTGCTAAGGTTAGTCAGGCAGTACCTGCGTATCTTTACCTGTAGCTTCATATTTCAGACAAGGGACAAAGCTCTTACTGCGAGAAACCCCCAAGTTATGAACATCTATTATATTATAAGTAGATCATTAATATTTAAAGCTAGAAAGTTTAAAGAGAGGATCCAATCCTACCTTCTCATTTTAGAGATCAAGAAATTGAGACTCGTCAAAAATTCAGTGATGGACTTAAAAGTCACTAGAACTTTCATTGTCATGATTAGCTATCTTTTTTATTTTCAAAAATGTATGGAAGAGACAATTCACCCACCATAAAACTCATATTTTTAAAGTGCCCGATTTAGTAGTTTTTAATACATTCACAGAGTTAAACAGCCATCACCACTATCCAATTCCATAACATTTCGTCACCCTCAAAAGAAACCCTGTCCCCTTTAGCAGCCACTTCGCCTCCTCCAGCCCCTGGCAACCACTGACCTGCCTTCTGTCTCTATGGATTTGCCTATTCTGGCCTCTTCACATAACTGCAATCATACAATGCCTGGCCTTTGATACCTAACTTCCTTCACTGAGCATAATGTGTTCGGGGTCACCCACGTTCTGGCACGCGGCAGCACTGCATGTCTCTTTATGGCTGAATAATATTCCGTTCTATGGACTTACCGTAGGCTGTTTATCCACTCACCAGTTAGTGGACAGTTGGGATTTTTCTACTTCTTTCAACTTTTGGAAAATAGGGCTATATTTTTAAAAGGTTGTAAATTATCTGGTTAGTAAAAGAATATAATAACACACATACTAATAGACATATACATATGCATACATGTGTGTCTTGAGTCTCCTGGAAGTTGGGGTGTGGGGGGGTCAGTACCCTACCCTCTATGAACACTAAGCTCAAAATTTTTGATGTTGAAGTGAGGTTACCACCTTACCTCTCCCCCCCATAACATTTTTTTTAGGAATTTAAAATCAGGAAGGTATTATCCAAAGGAGTATTTTAGCTGTCTTTAGTGGTACAAGGGGATTCAGGAAATGCTGAAACACGGAGGCTGAGTTAATTTGCATGTCATAAGGTGGTTGGATGGATGCGTGCAACATACTTTAAGTCTCAGCAAAAAAAAATAAAGGGTTATAACTAAGTCAGCAAGTTTTGATTTGTTTTTTTAACAAATATGTTGTAATGGTGGTTTCAGGTTACAAAGTGTATAAAGTCACAGCTCAATCAAGTATCATCAATACTGCATGTCAGTAAATATACTACTCCATTATATTTCAACCACTTGCATGATTTTTCCTGAAATCCAATATGTAAAGACTGTTTAATCCAACACAAGCCAATTTGGTACTTACTGCCACCACTCTCTATGTGGTTTCCTTTTCTGTTTCCTTCTTAAAATTGGGGGTCCCAGTCTGGACCCAGCGTTCCATTTCTGAGCCTGATGGCTAGAGCATCACCAGTGGTGCATCTCATCCCTTCATCCCTAGCTTTTCAAAGTGACGATGCTCCGTTGCTACTGTGGATGCAGCACTTATGCATCAGGTGCCTGTTGTGAATTGGAGTGCAGCCTAGTGTGAGAGACACGCCTTGGGACCCACCTGCCCCGTCAGGAAGCAGGTCAGCCCCAAGCCTTTATAGAAGCAGAACAGATAAAAAGGACTTGGCCTGAAGTCCAGTCTGCCAAAGAAAGCCGTGCTGGGTGAGAGGACTTCTGGCCTTACTGATCATTTTTCTTTTATTCAAACAGCATTTGTGATATTCTGTATGTGTCAGGCCCTAGGCCGGAGCTGTTTATAAAGATAAGTGAAGGTTAAAGCCACACCCTTGAAAAACTCTCAGTCCAACAAGGGAATGGACATATGACACAGAGGTCTAATAGAGACGTGTGATGTTGCTACTTCGGGGCCCATTTCTTCCCCACACATCCCAAGTGACATCATCAAGATACTCCAGGTCTGCTGTCTTCATGGAGTACATATGAAAAGAAGAATGGATATAGAGGACCACAGATTTCATTTTCTCATTAGTTTGATCCTTATTCCAGAAAGGGACTAGCAGCTGGTACAGAGATTCATTTAGCTTCATTTCACACAAATTATGAATACTTGGAGCGGGACATATTTTTGTATGATGAGTTCTAGCAATAAGAATATTTTTAAAGTGACTGAATAATTGCATTTATTTATGAATCTAGGAGTTAAAACCTCTTATCTTCATTCTCGTTGTTTCATTTGAGCTAATACAAGCATGCGAGTTTCAGAACAAACATATTTTTACCACATAGCAGACCACAGAAAAAAGTTTAAAATGTCTTAAAAGCCTATTTTCCCAACTGATTATTCTACTTAAAAATCAATACTATCTCACAGGTAATATTCATTCTACTTGCTCAAAAAGGCAACAATTTTATGTAACTTTTTTGTTAGAATGTGCCTCGGTCTCTGATAGCAATCTCTTGTTAGACAATTCCGATTGCACAAGAACGCCCCTTTGTTCCACTCTCCATTAGCTACTCTCACCATAGAAGACACAGGAAGCATGCCTCTTATTTGAGCTCCATTGAACTGTTCAAGATCTGATGAAGGACTTGGAACAAAAACAAAAATACAATAAGTTACATACATATCTCTGCAATCACTTTGAGATAGAAATGGTGTCGTGGGAACAGTTAACTAAACACCAAACACATTATTTCAGACTTGCGCAGAGATTAAAGGTAGAAATCTATTCCATAAGTAAGACTTCATATTCATTTTGGTATTTTTCAACATGTCTTTAAAATCACCTTTTAAAAATTGATGTATCCACTGTATAGTAAGCAAGCGACACGAAGGAGAATTGAGCCAGAGTTACAGCCCTGCTCCTTCTATGCTCACTCATGAACCAAGCGTGCAAACAGGTCCTTTCCACCATCCCACATTCCCCACACCCACCCCTTGCAACACTAAACTGCCAAACGCCACCCAGGAACGGATTTCCTATTTCGTCATTTAAACCCATTATCTTGTTCCCTTACTATCTTGCCAAACTGGTTTCCCTCCAGTACATTTCTCTGAGACTTGATGCAGCATGATAGCAAGTCTAGACTCTTTGTATAAGTAGACAGTTGGGTCCTAAAGTTGAAGTAGAGGACCAAAAGCCAATAGTCTCCTTTTCTTTTTAACTTTCCTTTTCAGTGCATTGCCTAACCTCTTTGTAATCCTCAAAAGCTTGTCTCACTCCGAAGCACTTCTTTGTGTTTTAAGGGCACTCATTTAGTGGTATGGCACAGCAGCTGTCCAAGAACGGCACGGCAAAAGACTAGCAGTTGGGGAAAGCAAATGAGAGTGTACCATATTCAATTGAAAGTTCAGCTTTTGCCTAACTGGCCAATTACCAAACACAGTCAACTCAATCTTTATGAGCGTTAACAATCATTGGAGTGTATTCATCTGTCCAGTGAGAGCTGGGCTCTTGGTGTTGAGGTCCTGAGTGAGGGTATGGGTGGATGAAGCCCTCTAGTTCAGTGTCGGAGGATGTCTTTCTATCTAACCGGAGCTGTGGAAATGGGAAAGTCTCCACCCATGCCTCAAATTGTCTGTCTATCCATAACCTCCAGAATTTCGTGTTTTAAATGTGAGTCATTTGGTCGCCCGTTTACAGGGTAAGGTTTGTCTAGAAATAACTGTCAAGATAAACTTGGTGAGTAACCAGGGATAAAAGGTGATGTTATCTCAGAGGGTTGCCTTTTAGTGGCAATGCCCTAATTACGTTATTTAGGTCAACGTAGCCCCGCTTCAGCATCTCCCAAATAGAGAGGATATCGAGTATGGGTCCCCAGACAGCTGCTGTGGTAATTGCTAGTGGCTTTAGACAGTGACTGCCCAGAGACAAGGAGGAGACTAGACTGGCAGCAGAATGCTCGGGGAAAGTCCTGGGGCTGAGCGGACACAACTCCGGGTGATGCCAGGGCCGTTCAAGGAGTGACTGAAGAGACTAATAATAGTGGCAAGTGGGGACAAAGCTAAAAATGCCCGAAGTCCCGGTTGCATTCTCATTTCACTGTAAATCTCTTTGATAATAAATACAGGGCAGTGGGGAGAGTCTTGCCTGGATTTAATCCTCTCAAAGGTGCTCACGCCAGAATGCCAGTTCACAGTGAAAACACAAACTTAGCTGCCTCTCTGATGCTTCTAACAGCCTCAGGAACTTACTCCAAATCCCAGGCCTTTGTCTTTCATCTCCCTGCTCTTGGGGCTCTGGGTAGGGCTGCATCTGGTGGTGGTTTGTGTGAAAGAAAATAACATATATAATAGTTTCCTGTTTGGTCACTTGAACTTATGCTTGTGTGGGGCAGAATTCAATCCACTTCACTCAGTGGCAGTGTCCTGTCATTAAAGTGCCAGTGATTTTCAACGACTGGTCGGCCGAAGTCACGGTTCTTCACCACTCGCCCAAAAGCTGCCCGAGCCCCTCATTCCGACCCTCGCTGTGTTCACTACACAGGTAGTGTTGTTAATAGCTTAACCTGCAGGCTGGGATTTCTTTCCTCAGAGCATAGAACTATTTTTTATTAGAAACTCACACAGTCTAGTAAATAGGGTCATCATTGTCATCCTCTTAATCATTTTTGGAGTCAGATTTCATTTTATTGCTGATTTTTAAAAATCCTGCATTTTATCATTTACTGTATAATGACTGGCATGGTGTTTAAAAAAAAAAAGACAAAACAAAAAACATGCCAATAATAAAATGAAAAATATTTAATACTTTGAATTCTCTTTTTCTAAGTTGGCTTTAGTTCCCTTGCCCGTACTTGACAGTCCTGCCTTGGAGATCTTTTTCTGTCTCATTTCCTGCAGGGGTGGCCAGTGGTCTCTCTGGGCATGTCCATTTGTGGCACTGAATGTCTGAGAGACCACGGAATTGGTGACATTATTTCCATATATTAGAAACTCTTCACACGGCAAACTTCAACTCCAGAACAGGCACCTGACAATTCCTAAATCCGTGTATATAGTCGGGGGGGAGAGGGGGGGAGGAATCTATTCTGCGATCATCACTTGCTTTTTACTCTCGTCATTTAACTAATTTCAATTCCTTTTTCCTTAGAGATATTAGCAATGTATGGATCCTTCGTTTTGGTTAGGCCCTCTTGAAATGCTTATAATGAAACAGTGAGAAATGTTTTGAGTTTGCCTAAGGCAGGAGAGAGCAACTAAGAGCCTCAGGCCAGATGCAGCCAGCAGCCTGTTAGTGTAGAGGGGTTTCTACATTTTTAAAGCCTAGTTAGTGGGTTGGGTTAAAAAAACAGAGCCTGTCCTGACCGGTGTGGCTCAGTTGGTTGGGTGTCACCCCACCAAGTGAAAGGCCACTGGCTCCATTCCGGATCAGGGCACAGGCCTATGTTGTGGATTTGACCCCTGGTCCAGCTGTTTCTCTATCGCCTCGATGTCTCTTCCCTTCCCTCTCTTCCTCTCTTCCCCTCTCTCTAAAAAATAAAGACATTTTTTTAAATCTTTAAAAAAACAAACAAACAGAGATTATGGAATACAGACAATGTGCCCCATTCAAGTGTATAATATCAATTTTCTGGCCCTTTACAAAAAGGGTCTGCTGATATCTAGCTGGGGTTAGTATCATATGAGAAAGTGGAAAGCCTGGTATTTGGAGCAGCTTGTACCTCTTTGGACTTTAAACTTGAACTCTTAATGGGGACTGCTTTCTGTACAAGGGTGAATTATACTATATTTATTCCCATTCACTATTTAATTGATTAGATATTTTTCTAGTGATTCTCAATTCTGGCTGCATTTTAAAATCATCTGGAGAGCTTTTAAAAATACTGCAACCTAGGCCCTTACATCAAAGGTCCTGATTTCACTGATCTGAAAGGGGAGCCTGGGCATAGGTGTGTTCAGGCACATCTGAGAGCCACAGGCTCATGGACTGACAATTAGACCACATTCTTAGGCAGTTTTTATTCACATTTTTCATTAGAAATGTAATAAAGATGCGTCATACAAATTGCCCTTTAATTTCAAGACAGAAGTGTTGCTCAGGGAAATTTTAGCTGAGACAATTTTTAAATGTGAAGAGCATATGAAACAGATAATGCAGAGCCCAGAGAGAGAGAATTTTAAAAGATAGGCACTGAAAGGAGCATGCTGCTGGAAAGGAAAAAAAAGAAAGAAAGAAACCACTCAGAATTTCAATACACAAATCACTGAGTAGATTTTTTGCTGTCTGGGTAAATGTATCTATTTTCAAAAGTGCTATTAACATAAACACAGCAGTAAATCTGGGGCACCATGCTTTTTTTTTTTTCAAAGTTGTTAAGAAGAATTATATCAGTCTGCAGGTGTCACACGCAGTTACTCAGAATCAGAAAGAAGGCTGATTGGAGGTTAGAACGTCTCCATCTATCTATCTTTCTGCAGCCAACCAGGTCCAGGCTGTTTATTTAATACTTCCTCTTGCTAATGAAGGTACTGTTTGGGGGGATGGGTTGGGCTTTCCCATCTCAGCACTAGGACTGCAAGATTTGAATGTGCCCTGGTGCTGGCTTCACTGACCACAGCAGGTCCCCCAAGGCAAGAACCTGAGCAGTAATAACCGGTAACAAAAGAGTGTGCACCTCTGACACTTTTCCTTCCAGTTTATTTCTTCTTTTCCCCCATTTACCAATGTTATTTTTTTCCCCCTTTTCTTTTTACATTTTCCCAAACCAGCAAGTGCGGAGGCAAGACACATCAAAGCAGAGATGGGAAGTGAAAGAGCTCTCGTTCTGGACAGATTAGCAAGCAATGTGGCAAAACGAAAAAGCTCAATGCCTCAGAAATTCATTGGTAAGAATAAAACCCTTTTTCCTGCTGTTGTTAGCAGATAGTTTGAATGAGATAACATAGGATGCTTACTTCGCAGGCCCTTCCTAGCTTAATCTCTGCTAAAATAAGGTTAATTGGTTTTCCTTTGTACATGTTTATTCTTTGTGATTCATTTTGATAGCTAGAGCAAAGAGAATAAAAATATTTCAACTAAAGAAACTTCGTGACTAAAGATGGGAGTATTTGGTATCCAGGTTCCTAAATGGAGTTGGTGTTAAAATGCTGTTCCTTCCTCTTTATTCTGAATGACATATGTTGCATGAGTTTAGGCAATTTACACCAGTAAGATGTTCGCGATAACATGGTTGTGATCTTTTGTAATTATATTTTACAATTTGGTTCCGTTATCATGCTTAAACTTTTTTTCATGCTCTAAAATGGATTGCCATCTTTTTTTTTTTTTTAATTTGATTCAGAGTTGGCTTTAAGAGAAAATGGGTGGGGAAACAGAGATTTAAATAATAAGATTTGGTTTAGTCATTTCTTTCTCTGGAGTTAATTTTTATGGCCCTGGTTTTCACAATGTCAAAAAATGCAACATAAGGAGATGGCTAAGAAAAAAATTGTGTACTAGGACTGCCAAAGGGCAGAGGCATTTTGCTGAACTCTCCCAGATGCTTACATAAATATGACCATGATATTGGAAATAGATTTGTATTCGTGCAGTAGGCAGCTGAACTGAACGGGTCAGATTTGCTGTAAACTGGAAGTCGGTGCCATTGAACAAAAACAGTTATCACATGAAAATGGGCCTCCCTTAGCACCGACGCTGTTTTAGAAATCTGTCAGTCTGTTTTTCCAAAGCTACTTGTTGCTGATTTCTGATTCCAGTCCTTTTGTGTTTATTTTTTTCAGTAGTTTTAACAGATATTAAGGGTCTATCTGTTTTTTTTAAATCCAGTTAAATTTTATTCTGGTCTCGATCACTTTTTTACAGGCTGACATTTTATGTGCATTGTGGAGATATATTGAAAGAACCCATATAGTTCAAAATGACCTACCTTGGTGTTGATGCCTATTTATTTTGATAAGCTGAGAAGTGATCGTCCCCTTTTAGTCCCTTGAATAAATCTTGTCAGACTAAAGTTGTTGCATTTCAGCTCAGAAACGCCACCCCTCCCCCCCAACGTCCCTGTCCTTGGTGAGAAATGTCAGGGAGCATATAGTGACTTCTCTATGGAGTTAGGCACAGCGAACCAATCGTGAGTTCAAGACATTATCTTAAGCACTGCTCGTATCTTTTCTGAGCTTTACTTATGTGAAGAGGTTCTGCCTGGAGCCCAGAAGAAAGCTTCTGTTGTTCTATGCCATGGGTGCAGTTTCATTCAGGGAAAGCTTTTACCCTAGAAATGGCTACAGCTGAGGTGGGGGTGGGGGGAAATGGGCAAGAAAAAAATGTAAAGTGACTTAATTTCAATACAGTTATGATCAATGCATTTTGGCCCAAGAGGACTAAAATATGAGAGAAGGTACCTAATTCCTATAGCTGTGCAACTCCTATTGTTGACCTCAAGCCCTACTTAATATGGTAAAAGTTTCATGGGTATTTTCCTGGATTTACAAACACACGTTTCATATACCCAAGCCCATGCCATTTTGCTCATCGCATCAGGGACTCGTGTTCCATTTGTTGGTCACCATAGTGACTGGAGGATTTTCCTGCCTCCATTTCCAGACTCAGGAGAGATGCTGATCTTGTAAGTGGATTTCTTTCATCTTCTGAACCATCACGCTCTCTCTGTGTGGAATCAGGAAGCCCAGTATTGGTAGCGCTTGATTTGAGCTGAGATAGCAACTTCAGGGCTCTGGGGCCCTGAATAACTGGGGGAAATTTTTTGGGGGGGTAAATTGTGGTATAGTGCAGTCGGATGAACCCTGGATTAGAAGCCAAAACACCCCGGTTCTGATTCTAGCTCAGTCATTTCTGAACTGTGTGTGCGTTTAGACAAATCACGTAACTTTTCTGGGCCTCTGTTTACTCACCTGTGAAACCAGGAGACCGAGTAGGTGGTGAAGTGATCAGGAAGGCCCCTCCCAGCCCCTACACTCTCTGAGTCTGCGAGACGCTTTAGAAGGGGCAGCAATGATGACTCTCCTTTGTGTCTCCCAAGCCCATATGTGTGACTTCAGGCGATTCTTTACTTGAGGTTGTACAGCCATGATGCTTATGTTATGAACCATATCATGTATTTCCGAGTTTTGGGGGGTTTTTTTTAGAAATATGAAGCTGTGTTAGCTCAACAGCCATATATTTGATGGGGGGCGTCACTACTTGCTCACTCGGCCCGTGTCCATTTGTTCATCGCGAGGTGGTTAGAGGGCTCCTGCCACGCAGACGCTGTTCCTGCTCCTGAGCGCTGTTCTCATCCTCCAGCACCGGCTTACGTCCTAAACCTCTGTCGTAGGGATATTTGTAAAAATAAGTAAAGCTCTCGAATCAATCTTTTAGATGGAAAATAGGTATCAAGGGGGGCAGGGAAAGGAACATTATGACAGTGACATGAAGTGATGTAAAACAGGGGTTAGTGTTTCCCGCTTCCCCTCTTCTCTTCTTTTCTCTCTCCTCTCTCCTATATTTCCTCTCCAAGGCACCATTAGTATTATTATTATTTTTTTTAAAGATCAGCTGCCAGGGAAATGGCAATGGGTAAAGTGTGAAGGAAGAATGAGTCACTCCCTTTAATCCTTGCTGACAGTTGCACAGCGCTGAGACCAGCCTTGGCTTCCCTGACCTCTTGAACTGTGAGGGTAAAGGTGAAATTATACCATTGGGTCAACCCAATGCTTTCCCAGAAGGCTAGAGAAAATTATCATCAGGTAAGATTTCTCATCCACAGGAACTGAAGTGAGGAAGAAGGCCCAATTAGATTAAGTCTAAATGCATTTAGAAACACACACACACACACACACATACACACCCCTATTGAAGAGTGATAGTGTAATGAAGCTGCCCAAGTAGGAGAAAAATAAAATCATTTCTTCCCTAATTCGCCAAGAAATTTTGTATCACTTTCTCTAAAATGGGAAATAAATTGACACACGTTCATTAGAAAGCAGCATATTTCCATCATCAAAATAATTCCTAGTTGCTCTTTTCAAAAGACAAGAAGACCTTACTGTTAGTACCCAATGCTTCTAGGAGTTGTCCTCTCTCTAAACCTTCCTCTCCTGCTATAAACTTGCTGGACTATACTTCTAACTAGGCCATCTCCAAATACTTGGCTCGAAATAGAGGCCAGATTTCTCTCCTGGGGGGAAGAGGAAAATGACTACATTCTGCATATTGCTTTTTCTGATTTTCCTTCTTTTCCCCAAAACACATGCGTTATTCAGACCGAAGCAGTTACCATAGCATCTCATTTTTTAAAATTTGATGTATTACTTTATTAAAGGAAATGTTCATTTCTAAATGGACGTGAAAAAAGATCTCACTCACCCACGGTAAACATATAAGTGAGGTTTTGACACTTCGACAAACACCATCAATTCTCCCTGTGAAGTAACCGAAGAGAAATTGGCTGCTTTGGTTAACAGAGTGGCAGGAAGCCGTTTCAATACCTGCTCCTAAGAGCACAAAGTGTCTTCTCCCACCCCTTCCCAAAAGGCTGAAATCCATGACCCTATGTGCATTACAAAGCACAGCATTTTAGAGCTTGAAGGGAGGGATATTAGGGACCATCAAGTGAAGCCCTTTTGCCAAGGATGGAAAGGGGATCAGAGTGCTGGACAGACAGGGCTGGTAGGTGACAGAGCAGGGTCAGAACCTCGTGTTGAAAAGGGCTGCAGTCGAAGGGAGGTCACCCAAAGCGGTGCGTGTCACGTGTGTGACACAGGGGCTCTGGGCAGGGACGAGTCTAGTCATTGAGAGCTCGTGGGAGAAAAGCTCCAAGGAAGGCAGTCATTCTCTCTCAAGAGTGTATTCATTCCTTTATTAAATTAAATTTATTGGGGTGACATCGCTCAATACAGTATATGAGTTTCAAGTGTACAGTCCTATAATACGTCATCTGTGTATTGCCTTGTGTGCTCACCACCCAAAGTCTAGTCTCCTTCCTCACCAGTACTTAGCCCTCTTACCCTCTTCATCCTCCCCACGTGGGTTTTCTTGAGAAAAGAAGTGCCTTCTGCTGGTGACTCCACTGGGACAGGCAGCATCCCAAGTGCACTTGACCACAGTGTCTCACTGAAGACAAAGGCTTCTGCAGCGTTAAAAAAAAAAAAAAATGTGGTCTCCAGCTCAGTTTTCCTCACCCCCACCCCCACAGCTCGCTCTCCTTCCTGCTTCTTGTTCTGTGGCTCCCCTCTGCTTTCCTCCTCCTGGAAGAAGTGTTAGTCACTTTAGTCACAGTTAGATTGAGATCAGAGCCATAACCATCATCAGATATTCCATTTACCCTACTTACCTGGCTTTTTTGTTGTTGTTTTCTTGTTTTTGTTTTTTGGATGTGTGCTTGCAGTCAGCAGTAATACACGTGGGAAATTGTATGAAGGTAGCAGCAAATACATCCAGCTGACTTGAAGAAACGTTAACACAAAGCAAACCTGAATATTTCATGATGATGGTAGTAGTGGCACTGTGTTATGTTTATAATGTTCAAATTGTTTCTTCCCCACTAAAAAAAAAACCTTTTAAAGGCTCCCCATTGAAATGAAATCAGACCACCCAGGCAGTCGGAGCCTTCCACACTTTTCTCCAATGTACCTTTTCTAATATTATCGTTTCAGCCAACTGCTCCTTTAATTCAGCCACAGGGCACTCCCACTTCTCTATAATGCTTTTCCCCTTCCACGTAATTGTTCTCCCCATGCCCTCTGTCTCAAATGCCCACCCTCACATCTGCCCTTAAAGGTACATGGGGTCTACATGCCCCGACTCTCTGGAGCTCTCTCTCGGCTACGTCCTCCCTCTGCACTCAGCCAAGTTTGTCTGCTTGTTGTGATACGTATGGCTACCACCACCTCAGATTACAAGGAGACTTTAAAGGATAGATTGATATTTGTCCTATGTCACGTGTGGCATATTTGAGAAGTGGTCTGTGTTTTTCTCTCTTGGCTACTCTATACTTGGTTTTACCACATAGTATATAGGATAGTGATTTGTAATGAAATTGTGTAAATGCTGCATCTCCTATTAGATTGCAATTGTTTGTATTCCTCAAAGCACCTAACATGGTGTGATGATGATGATGATGATGATGATGATGGTAGATCTATCGCTTGTGGAGAGCTTACCTGCGCCAGGCACTCTGTTAAGCACCTTGTAGAAGTCACAACTCTTTGCATCATAGGTATTTCTTGAATGCATGGTGCCGGTCCGTATGGAACCAAGCACAGCTGCTTTTCCCTGAAGTCACTGGCAGTGGTAGAATTGTGCCGTCAAGGGCAAGGTAGCAGCGGGAAGCAGCAGTTAACGCTCAAATACACAGTAGATATAAGGGCCCTTGGATTACATCCTGGTTCTGCATTTACCAACTGAGCAACCTTGGCAAATCAACCTGTTTGCAGTTTAGGTTCTTCATGTGACTAAGAGAGGACAATTCCTCTTGGGTAGAAATGACACAATATGCGAAGTACCTAGGACAGCGCTGGGTATGTAGTAGAGGCTCGATAAATAGTAGCTATTCATTATAGTATTACATATAAGGCACAGGGCTAGGTACTATGAAGTATAAAGACCAGAAGTAAACAGATTAGGATGGTGGATCTTGTCCCTGCAGCCCAAAGGCAGAGGTCTGAACCCACATGCTCAGGTCCCTTTTAGCTCTAGGCTGTGATTCTGTACTTTGAAGCTGGCGCTTAGAAGCCAACAACCATATGCCCTGGCCACATCGCAGCAATTCAGGATAGACGGTGGCTCAGCTTAGAGTTACCAAACCCTAAATATCAGGGGTCAACACCTTTAAAAGGGACCCAGGTAGGGAATGGCCTAAACAGGCAGCCTTGGTTTCTAAATTTAAGAGTTTCAGTTGCCATCTGTATTTTCATTGGAAGAAAAACCTCTAATTCAGCCTGAAGCTGCTCTCATTAGTCATTCAAAGGTGTGGTATGATTTTGACTAGAAGCTGGACTAGAGGCCCCGTGCAGGTTGGAGAGCAGTTATACTGTTGTGGTTTGCCTAACCTTTTTTATGAGTGTGTTACTAAAGAAACGTGAGCTGTTGGCTTTTCAATTACTGTAGCTTACCCCTTCTGAGTTTCATACACATTGAGTCATCGAGTCTACAGGTGACTGATAATCATCTGCACGATTCAAGTTACGGTAACTCGGAGCTGAGGGGATCTGATGACTTCGGGGTGTGTGCACGTGAAGATCTGAAGCTCTCCCGTCTCCTTCACGACGAACAATGGGCTGCGCTAACCGCAGCCCTCGGTCACCCATTGCCACTCATCCAGAAGTTCATTTTCCTCTTCATGTTTTGCCTCTTATAACTTCAGTACTCAGCTGTTTTCTGATAGGTGCTGCAGGTGGTGTAAGTTGTTCAACTGTAGGCTTGATTAAGTAAAGCCAACTCTTGGGAGAAAGGATAAAAGCCGAGCTTGTGTTGCACCTGTCCCACCCCCAGAAACTTTCCACAGCCTCTCTGTTGGGTGAAAAGAGAAAAAAAATTCTCAGTGACCTTTGGTATTGAGGGAGTTGAGTAGAGCTGGACACACTGGAAAATCATCAGTAACCATGAAAAAGCCAAGGAACCGGAGTTCATCGTTTCTGGGTCAACCCTCAGGGGAATGAACATTTGTGACCTTAGCTGCCTTTCCTGTTCTCAGTCTCATTCTTCCAAACAGCCTTGATCAAAGACACGTCCAAGCCCTGACCGGTGTGGCTCAGTTGGTTGGGTGTCCTACAGAGCAAAAGGTCACTGGTTAGATCTCTGGTCAAGGCACGTGACTGGATTGCAGGTTTGGTCCCCGGTCGGAACGCATGCAAGAGGCAACTGATAGATGTTTCTGTCTCACATCAGTGTTTCTGTCCCTGTTTTTCTCCTTCCCTTACCATCTCTCAAAAAATAAATAAAATATATATTTTTTAAAAGGATATGTACAATCTGGAAGCTGAAAATAAGGAAGAACCATTGATCACTTTGTCAAAGGTCTCCTTTTCTGTGGCTTTTTACTGAGTTGCCAAGGCAAAGTGTTTTTCTTTGCATATTTTCTCTCTCAGGTGTCTGTCTAGAAATGATCAGGTTGGCCTTAAGGTAGTGAGGTGCAGGCCAAGGTCATTTGATTACATTAAATCTTCTAGCTGGTTTTTCTGGCTCCATTTTCTTGCAGTTCTGATTCATCTTATGAATTGCTGTTACATTAATATCCTGAAAATAACATTATCCTTCGATTTAATTTATTTATTTTTGGAGAGAGGGGAAGGGAAGGAGAAAGAGAGGGAGAGAAACTTCGATGTGAGAGAGAAACGTTGATTGGTTGTCTCTTGTTCGTGCCAGACTGAGTACCAAACCCGCAACCCAGGCATGCGCCCCGGCCAGGAATCAAATGGGCAACCTTCGCCTGTGGGATGATGCCCAACCAACTGAGCTGCAGCAGTCAGGGCCTGAAACTAGTATTTCGACCACAAGCCTCCCTTGTTCAAGGGCATGCAGTGGTTTGCTGCTTGTTCAAACACAAACCTTATGGTTGACCGTTCCGAATGCCACCGTGCGGTCCCACCGTGTATTGTCTTTTTCAGTGTCTCCCAAAATGTGGGGTGCAAAGTGCCAGGGAGGCCCCATTTTTAGGTCTCTTTCAGTCTCCCTGATTATATCAAGGAGAAAGATTGAAACTTATTTTGAGGCTAGTTGTTTAACTCTCATCTCATATTTGGTGATCTCAGTGTTGGACAAAGACAAGGGGGATCTTTGTCTTAAGTACTCACAGTGGCGTCTGATCAAAATGGAATCAATTGCTCTGTTTCTTCGGCTTTATTTTTCACAGTTACCTTCTATTTGTGGCAAGTGATTCTGATTTTTTTCTGTTTATGTTAGTGATGTAAAGTTGCCTTTTAAAACCAGATTTATTTTAACAAAAATAAAAGGAAGGAAGGAAGGGAGAGAGGAAGGGAGGGAGGGAGGGAGGGGGAAGGGAGGAAGGAAGAAAATTCGGACTGATTCAAACAAAACAGAAAATCCCTGGCGTTTACCAAGTGCTTTCTGAGTGCCAGGCACTGTTCTGAGTGCTTACCAGTGACCCTGTGAGGCAGATGCAATCACCACCCCCATTTCACAGGAGGACACAGAGCTTTGGATGGGTTCAATACCTTGCTCGGGGTCATGCCACTGATAATGGATGCGCCAGCACTGAACCCTGTGTGTGACTCTGGTGCTCGCGCGGCCAGCCGCCACCACCCTGCTCTGGTGTGTGAATGTTGCAGAATGTGAAGGGCTACGTGAAGTTTGAAAAACACTTTATTTTCTACTTCTTGATATTAGCTATAGCCAGACATTCTTACTCTTCCCTGCTCGAGGCCCACTTCTCTGCCTTCATTCACACCCCTCCCTCAACTAGGGTGTCTTGTCTACCTCTCTGAAAATCTAACTCCTACCATTCGAGACTCTTCTCAAAATTTAGGTTTTCCAAGAATGATTTCTCCTCCCCCAAGTGCTCCTGAAATTTTTCCATTCCTTTAACACTTAAGTGAACAATTTGTACCAAACCATCTTGCCCTTGCCTTATAATCCTTTTCACAGAAGACATATTACTCTCCTGCTTAAATGCCTCAAACATGGCCCTTGGAATAAAGTCAAAAGCCTCCATGGGGAGCATCCCTTTCACAACTTTCCATGTTTCTTTTTCTCCGGTTCCATATATACAGGTCTTATTTCTCTCCCAATAGGTTGGAGAGACCTCAAGAAAAGGAATTGGTTCTTCCAGTCCTTTGGTTTGCTTATGTTTTTCTCATTACTGAACGCTGTGCTGTACGGTGGTGACAAATGCCTAGGAAATGTTGCAGAGGAGAGGATATGGCCTCCAGCACAATGAGAGCATCAGCGATAACCTTAGGCCTACTTCTGGCCCTTGACACATCTTCCCCACTTTCTCTTCCTTCCACGAGCCGCTCACCGCCGAGCCCATCTGCCATCACTGCAGACCCCGCTCCTGCCTTCCCTGTGGCCAGGGAGCCTCTGTTTTGTAACACACGACACCCACACGCCCTGAAGGTGGCTAAACTATTTTCAAAATTTCTCAGCAGTTTGACCTGAGAAGGAGAAGAGGGTGACCACAAATAAATTTTTCAGTTAAGTGTGAGATCGCTCCTAATGATGACATACGTGCCAATGGCACATGCTTTTTCAAGCAAAAGAATCGCCCACTTTATGAAGAAGACAAAGATCACGATCTCTCATCAAGAAAGTTCTTCTAAAACTTTCTGTATTTGAAGCTCTTTTGCTTAAATCTCAGTCAGTCTGGTGACTGATGTGTTTGGGGCGTGGCGAGTGTAGGGAGTGGGGAGTTTCTGAGGCCGTTTTTCCTGACCCTGTACCATTTTAAAAGCTGCAGGCCAGTCGCAGATCACCCCACTTTTGGCAATACTTCCGTCCCCCTGGCTCCCTAGTGATACCAGCAGAAAATAACAAGCAAAGTAAGAGTTGGAGGATTGACTGTGTCTTCACAGTTCATGCACGGCAGTGCAGACTGTCCCCCAAACTCCTGCACGGGGAGCCCCTCTAAACCCTGTCCTCGAGCTCTCGTGCTTCCTTTCCTCCAGAGTTCCCCTCTGACGTGAGCTCTGGAAACAGCATGCATAGGGGTTTCAGCTGAGTGGCGTCTCTGACTCGCCCGTTCTCCTGCTGGCCTAATTTACTTTGCCCAGACGTGTGCAGCCAATCTCTGATCCCTGAGACTCCAGTGCCGTTTGGAGCCCTTCTGCAGGGGCTGGGTGTTCCTGAGCGGGCAAAGTGTCCTTTCTCACCTTTCAAAGACTCTGAAAGATGATTGTACCCATGCTCTGCCTTGTGCTTTTCCTTTGGTGACCCGCTCTTCCACTTGTCCTAGGTGAGAAGCGCCACTGCTTTGACGTCAGCTATAATCCCAGCTATATGTACGAGAAAGAGAGTGAGATAATCCAGACCCGGATGATGGACCAGGCCATCAATAATGCCATCAGCTATCTTGGTGCCGAAGCCCTGCGCCCCTTGGTGCAGACGCCGCCGGCTCCCACCTCGGAGATGGTTCCAGTCATCAGCAGCATGTACCCCATAGCCCTCACCCGTGCCGAGATGCCCAACGGTGCCCCCCAGGACCTGGAGAAGAAGAACGTCCACCTGCCAGAAAAGAGCCTGCCTTCTGAAAGAGGCCTCTCCCCCAACAACAGTGGCCACGACTCCACGGACACTGACAGCAACCACGAGGAACGCCAGAACCACATCTACCAGCAAAATCACATGGTCCCTCCCCGGGCCCGCAATGGGATGCCGCTCCTGAAGGAGGTCCCCCGCTCCTACGAACTCCTCAAGCCCCCGTCCATCTGCCCACGAGACTCCATCAGAGTGATCAACAAAGACGGGGAGATGATGGATGTGTACCGGTGCGACCACTGTCGCGTCCTCTTCCTGGATTACGTGATGTTCACCATTCACATGGGCTGCCACGGCTTTCGCGACCCTTTCGAGTGTAACATGTGTGGGCACCGAAGCCACGACCGGTACGAGTTCTCGTCTCACATAGCCAGGGGAGAGCACAGGGCCGCGCCGAAGTGAGCGAACGCCCGCCGCTGGAGAAGGCCTGCGCCTGCGCATTCAACGTCATGTTCAAAAAATGGTACACCCGCCTAACGAATCACTATCAAAACCAGCTCATTTCCAACCTCTTTTTTATACCACTTTTAGTATCCAGATGGTTCACACTGGCCAGAGTGAAACGTCTCCATTCAAAAGTTGTTTGCAGATAATACCATGTTACTACTTTTGTGAAACCTTTGTTTTCCCATTAGCGCCTTAAACTCTATGCCATTTAAAAGCCAATGAAGTATTTGGTCATTGTCTTCTGCATCAATACAGCCAGCTTGCCTTGGAGTTTGTTGCTAGATCCAAAGAGTCGTCCCGTTGTGCTGCTTGAGACACTCTTTCTGAGATATGTCAGCCATACATGCAAAAGCCGTTTGGTCCCGAGCCCAGGCCACACAGAAGAGCTGACCACCTGACCTTGCCGGGAAGCCTTGTCCTTCTGCTCTTAACACAAGGCGGAAGGGTTAGGATCTAACCTCCCTGTCCCACTTAAGAGTTTAATAGCCAGGAAAAGACTAGCCATAAAATAAGTGTCTGTTATCAATAAGTGAAGACTCAGTCTTGGAGCATCACATCAATTTCTTACCACATAAGCAAAAAAAAAAATCAAGTCATCTGATAATACTTCTGCTTCTACTCTTTACCCTTCCATCTCCCATGAAAAGCTGCTTTGGGTTAAAGCAGTCTTCTATAGGAGAAATTCTATGCCAGAAGAACTGATGGTTTTTAATATAGACTCCCCTCGAAACTCGAGGAAGTTGTCCCCTGTGAGCGACGGCACCCATTTCCTGTGATCGGGACTGGCAGAGCTGGGCCCTGAGGAGGGAGATGGTTCAGCAGCACCACCCACGGAGAAAACCCCAAAATGCCTACCTGAACTTCCTGGTCTCCTTCATGGAGTGCACAGATCCAGAGCAAACTTGGCAACAATGAAAAATAAAAAAAGAATCCAGAGGAGAGGATTCAGGAATAGACAGCGTGAGTGTTAGATTAGAGCTGAGCTTCACGATGGGGTGAGGAGGGGCACCCCTGCTGGCAGGTTCTTCATCAGGCAGGTGGGGGTCTTTCTCCATGCTTTAAATGGAGCTGCCGTATTCCACAAAGATTCCTGAAAGTCTGCTTGTAACCGTGGGAAATTATAACTCACCTTGCCATTCTTTCCATGTTGTTTCTGTAAATGCTGACTCTGACTAATATGTAGCTTGTAGCTAAATAGCATGTTTGTATAGGAATCCTAGGGAGTAACTTCAGAAGATACAGACTCCAACCTTCAGGCATCCCAGCTCTGCGAGATTTGCTGACCTTCGACCCCGGAGCCAGGATGACCTGAAGTCGGGATGACATACCCCAGACCGTCACTTGCCTTATCGGAATGGACTGTGCTCGTCCGCACATAGAGGACTTTGCAACCCCCTCCCTTGATCTCTTTGTTCCGCTTCCCCTCACCCCCTTATAAAAACCTCTGCCTGTGCTGAGAGGTTGAGATGGGCTTTGAGACAAGAGTCCCCCATCTTCCAGGTGGCCAGCACCTGAAAATAAGCCACTTTCCTTTACATCAGCACCTGCCTCTCCAGTATTAGCCCGACCTGTGTTTGGTTATGATCTTGGTTCTGCAGGTAGTTGTAGCCATCTTTATCCTTAATTATGGGAGGCATGCTCTCAAGAAAAAACTCTGTGATCATTGTAAAATTAGCACTGGAACGAATAGGGCTCACAAAATCCTTTCGTTAATTCCACATTTGCCCCTAATTAGCTGTAGGACTTTGGGCAAATCACTTAACCTTTAAAACTAAGTTTCCTCAACCATTGACTAAGAGTTGGATTTAGACATTCTCTAAGGTCCCTTCCAACTCTAAATGTGTGTAATTATGCCGTAACCAGCTATTTTTTAAAGCTCTTGAGGTATGAGTATTAAATACCCATGAACGTTTGAGGAAGTAAGCATTTATGCAGCATTAAGTACTAAGTAGAAGACTCTGTATATGAATATGTGTTTCACATATCTTTGGTGTGAAAATAGTAGTGTTAAGTTTTTCCTTTAACCACTGAGTTGTGAATGTGAAGAGGATGGTGGAGAGGAACAAAAAACAGGAAGGCATTTTGATCTTCCCCAAAGTGTACATACAAACCAGCACCTGCAGCTGCTTGCCAACGCCTTCCACCCCCGACCCCCCTTTTTAAGAGCTTGTGTTAGGGAAAATAAGTTCTGCTTCCAGGGACACCTTCACGGAGCCTATTTACAAATTAAGGGTCAGCTTCGTGAACATTTCTGCCAGAGCCAAGAATCCCAAATTCCTGGTAGATTAGCGTTTTATGTGTCTGCCTTGATGTTTCCAAAGGGTTTATGCACTAGGCTCAAACTCGTTTATGTAATTAAAATGTTCCACCTCAGACTGCACAAATGGCTTATCCCTCTTTGTAGCATGGCGTCTGTCTCAGGAAAAAAAGATTGTGTGAAATTCCATGGCAACAGTCCCAACATGCTGGAGATTTCAGCTAAAAGACTAGATGTATTTCGGGTGTAGTCTTCAATATATCACTGTGTTTCCATAATCCCAGACTCCAAGTTGTGCCAGCTTCCTTATACCCATTGTGAAAGAGGAGCTGCTTATTATACTCTTGAAATATCACACATCCTGTTGACTCTTCAGGGGACAAAAGAAAGAGGATTTGGGAGCAAGGATCAGTAGGAATGAAAGCTAGGGAAAGCGAGCATTTTCGCCAGATTAGCGGGAAAGTCTTCACTGAAGACTTCAACTTTTACACCTTCAGGTCATGAAACTAAGGCCCATCCCACCCACCTGGAGATGTTTTTTGTCGATATGACCCTCATTTCCCCTGTGACTAATGGGTTTTCTGAATGATTTACAGAGGCTGCACTTTCGCTGCAGGATTCTGAGCCTAGATGGGGGCACATCCAGTCCAGAGAAAATTCATATGTGGAAACTCTACATTCTTAAATCTTCAGGTTAAACCAGGTGGTACCTAGTGGTTCCCACCACACAGGTAAACAATGCCTTCTGTAGACACTCCTTATACCAACTGATGCCCCCCACCCTCCCCTCCTGGGGCTGGGGGAAGAGAGTAAGGGAGAATCTTAGCAGATGCCCAGAGAAAAGGGCAAGGCTGGGTCAGGACTCACATCTGACCCTGTTGTACAGGGTCCAACCCCTGGTCAGAGCACGTGTAAGAATCAACCAGTGAATGCATAAATAAGTGGAACAACAAATTGATGTTTCTCTCTCTCTCTCTCCCTCCCTCTCTCCCCTACCCTCCTATCCGCCTTCTTCTCTCCCTCAAATCAATCAATCAATTTTTTTTTTAATTAAAAAATAGCCCCTGGCTGGTGTGGCTCGGTTGGTTGGAGCATCGTCCTGTCACTGAAAGTTTTCAGGTTCGATTCCAGGCCCGCGCACATACCTACATTGCATGTTCTATTCCCAGTCAGGGCATGTGTGGGAGGCAGCCAGTCAATGTTTTCCCTCTCAAATCGATGTTTCTCTGTCTCTCCCTTTTCCTTTCTCTCTAAAAGCAATGAAAAAAAAATGTCCTCTGGGGAAGAATTTTTTTATTTTTTAAAAAAGTTTTAAATAAATAAATAAATACATACATACATACAGCACTTAACATTTTGCTAGGAGGTCCATGCTCATTTTGGCCCAGATATAAAATGACCTCAGATTTTTTTTTTTTTGCAAAGAGAAATGTTTAAAAACACAAAAGTGTACTCAGTTGAAACACTGTACTATTAACAAAGCTTACGTCAGCATAGTTTTCCCCAATAGCCCCTGTACCACTCTTCTTATTCTTCTCTGCTAAATGTGAGCTGTAGAATGTTTTCAGGGGAAAAGCAATACTTTTCATACATATGCCAGGCTGGGCAGTAAGGCCATAATGGAAATGTCAAGCGTTAAATGTTTTAAAAAGTCCTTAACTTTTACAGTGCGTCCCACTGGGAGCAGGTGTCTCGGTCTCTAGTGGAGATTTGAAAACTCAGGGACGCTGAAGAGTCGAGCCCTCGGGACAGTGCTAATCTCTGTCAGGAAGACTCAGAATCAGGACTTGTGAGCTCTAGAGGAGTAGACAGGTGGGGGGATGAACATCGTGGCCCTTAACACAGCATCGGGCTGTGGAGAAGACAAGAGGTATACAGTGATATGCCTTTTTAAAAATTTTTTATTGCATTTACTAGGGTCGCATTTGTTAATAAAAATTATATAGGTTTCAGGTGTACAATTGTATAATATATCATCTGTATGTTGTATTGGGTGTTCACCACCCAAAGTCATCCCCATCAGCCCCCCTCTACCCTCTTCTACCTCCCTGCCCCCCCACCTTTCCCTCTGCTAATCGCCGCACTCTTGTCTGCATCTATGATACAGAGCTATCTCTTATCTCTGAAAGAATTGGGGGCTATTTTTGTGCTCAGACAGAAAGTATAGTTCAGAATCTATATGCGTAGCTCAGGAAAACAGAATGCTTAGGGATTTAAGTGCCTATAAAGAGGACCACTGTGACTGAAACCAAAGGCTAGACTTGGGCCAGCCCAAGGGAAGGACTCTATTTTCTAAAGCAAAAGAACCCAGAGTTGGGGACTGCTGCCTCTAAGGACTATGGACTTGGAAGGGAGTTGTAAACTTAAACCTTGTGTGAGCTCATAACCCAAGACTTCATCCAAGCTGAATATAGTCTGTACCTCACATACGGTGAATATGATAAACAATGGCTTGCATTTAGAAGAAACTGAATGCACGTTTCCTCTAACTACATTATACGGGGCTGTCTTATGCATTGATATTGAGTTATTTGAACCTGCAATGATAATATTTTGATTTAAAATATTTGATGAAAAAATAAAAGGATGTTATGATGTTTTACCTAATTTTGTCTCTGAGCTGTTTATGTTGCTTTTTTTCCCCAAGAGGCACGGGGATTCTGTTGGACGGTTGCGAGTGTTTCACTACACTTACCGTATCTGGATTTAAAGACATGGAAAGTGTTCAAAGACCATCCTGGGGCCGTAATAGTAGTTCCGTTGCTAATGGAGGCAGCTGATCTCTAACACACAGCCTCCTTCATGTTGTTTTAATGCATAAGAGTAAAGAATGTGCAGAACCAACAGGAGTTAACCACCTGCCTCAGATGCTTCCCGGCACTGCAGCCAGGGCAGTAGACTATAGCTTTGCTCCCTCACTGTCCTGTGAACCCTCAGCCATTAACTGCCCGAGCAGCTTAGAGTTTCTCCAAACAGTCCTCACTGTCCACCTCCCCGCTGCCCCACTCTAGGGAGCCCCAGGAGCCGCCCATAATGCCCTATCTCATAGTCTCCACGTCAGTGCAGCGTTTGCCTCTTCCTCTCTTAGAAAGGCTGAGGCCATTTTGACATGCTAGGAAAATGGGGCAGCCTTAAAAATGACTGATCCCATTGTCAGCATGACTCATTTAGGCAAGGACTTTTCCAGAGTAGCAGACAAGGCCCTTCTCGGTGGGCCTGCTCCTGTGGGTTCACAGAAACCAAATTACTGTGGGTTGCAAAGAATTAGCAGGTCATTTGAAAAGCAGACATCCCTTCACCCAGACTGTGGTTTTACACACTCAGGTTCTCAGTCTGTGAGCTTTGGTGAGGGATCATTTTGGCTACTGGAAACACCATAGCGTATTTTTCATTTCTGGTTGCCAAAGCCACCGCATGCGTGGTCTGTGGATGACCCCTGTCTGCAAAACGACAGGGGAGGGAGAGGACGTGGTTTGGGGCTCACGGTGGCCTTTCCACCAGGAGCGAGGGAGGGAGACCTTACTGAGTGGTGTAGACACAGCCTGTGTGTGATCACGGCTTTCTCGTCTGGGTTTCTCAGAAATGTCCTCCCTGCCCCGCAGTCACCGTCCCTCTGGACCCCACTTGAGTTTTCCCTGGAGAGCCACCTTTGGAGCCCCGTTTGGTGCCCTCCTGTCCAGAAAGAGCGTGCAGAGCCAGCTTCTGAAAGGCAGCAGTGCTAACCTTGCTGGAACCATCACGAGTGCCTCCTGGCACCAAAAACAACCCTGCTGATAGTTTTCAAGGTTTCATTGTCACGTTTGATTTTTACAGTGAAAAAATTTTTTTTAAATACAGGTGTGTTTAAAATTCGGCCTTGTGTCTGCCTATCATTTGTAGTTACTGCTGTCAGAAAGTGGAAGGGCCTCTCGTTCCACCTCCTGGAGCATTTCCTAATTCAGCGCCCCTGGCTTGACTTAAGTCCGAGTACCAAGATGTACGGAATTGTCACCAAAATAAAGCATCTCACCAGAGGCCTTGCTGAGCCTGCCAGTGGCATGCTACTGCTGGCCCTTGTCCCCATAGTGACGTTCTTGTTCCACTGCCCCTTAGGTCACTAAGGAGACTCGAGGAGTCTGGGGCCCAGACCTGATGGGATCAACACATTAATACACTGAACACGGTGTCTCCCAGTTAGTTCCAGGACACTCCTCCGCCCGCCCTCCCAGCAGGGACTCTTCCTAAAAGACAGGCAAGTCCTGCCTTTTTCATCCCTGGGGTCTCAGGAACATCCGCGTTGGGCCACTCCAGTCGCAGGTGCTGAACCACATCTGAATATAGTCTTCACACCCCTGGGGGCCCACACCGGAGGCGTTGGGAAAACTCCCAGGAGAACGGCATAGGGATTGTACCGTTTCCTTCCTGTCTGGAAGTTTTCTGTTGCCTTTTAGAAAATATCAGAAGAGAATCTGACAGGTGGTCTGGCCTTCTGCTCAGCCTCTTTCAAAAACGCCTTCCCTCTCCCCTCCTCTGGGGAAGAGGCAAGAGGAAGACATTTCTGGGGTTCAGGATTTGCGAACTTGGGGAGGCAGGTGGGTGGCAGCTTTCACTGGCTTTACCTTCAGCGCCATCTCCCTCCCTTCACCACCACCAGACCGGTTTGAGGATCTCCAGCAGGTTTTTCCAGTCTCAGCACTAAGGGCAGGGAGAGCGGACGGGCACAGCAGCCTGTCTTTGTAGTGGATACACTGAATACATTCCAAAATGGCCTCGCGGTAGCTGGTGTTCAGCCTTGGAGAGAAGAGTAGGTGGCCGTCTCCATCACCACGCCCTTCTCCAAGCTCAGGGAGAAAACGGAGACAGGGACACTCAGATCCCCTTGGCCAATGAGCAGTGGCGAGAGACCCACAGCCGGCTGGGGCTGAATGAATGTCGCACCTGAGGATGGTTTCCTTTCCTAATTCTTGGGAACTAGTTTGATGCTTTAGAGGGCGGTGGGCCTGGCAATGGAGGTCACCCCACACCTGCACCCTCCTCCTCCCCCATCACGCTACACAACCAGGCCATTCACAGAGGCTGGGGTGCCCAAACCTCCACCTGCAGGCAACTGCCACCCAAGGGCAGGCAGAGGGACAAGGATTTATCTGTCTCCCCTGCCTCCCACCTCCTAACATCCAGAGTTTGAGGAAGAGTGGAGGCGAGAACTCTGGGAAGGCCGGGAAGGCTGAGCAGTGGTGGAGGAGTGCCTGCCGCCCAGGACACAAGCTTCAGCTGGAGAGCATTCCAGGGTCAGACAGTTGTTTGCATAAAAGCCAAAAGCCACTGCACCTGGGGTGGGGAGGCCCTCTGGGGAGGTACTCCCTGGCTTGGGGGAGAGGGGGGAAGGAAGGTGTCATGGAAAGTCCCTGAAGGACACGGGGTGTTGAATTTGCTGCGGTTTTGTTTTTTAACTCTGTCTTGACCTGTGAAGTAGGCAGCTGCCTCCCTTCCCCCAAAATAACAGACCTTCCCCCAGAATAACATGAACATACCCAAGGAAAGAGCGCTGCAGTGGAAAGAATGGAGGTTAGAGGGCCTGTGGGTGATGTAAAATGCCCCCCTTCCCCAGGACTGAGGGGGCAGGAAGCCCCAGAGCAGCTTTTCCCATCACCTCCCTTCCCCCCACCTCAGCGCTCTGGCCCCCTAGCCCAGAAGAGCTACCTAGTCAGATAAACCACAGCCCTGGGGGCGGCTGATGGATGGGAACTAGGGGGGCAGGTGTCACCTCCTCCCCCAGGCTCATCCTTCCACCGCTCAATCCCCATGCCACCCCCACTGGAATTACATTCTCAGCACCTCCACCTCCCTCTCACTCGCAGACCCTCACTGCCCTCCCCAGACGTGCGTGTTGGGGGAAAGCAGGCAGCCAGCCAGCGACCCCAGAGAAGCTCTGAAGTCCCAGTAAAGCCATCAACTGCCTGGTGCAGACTCCAGCTGGGCCTGAGGACTCCTGGGTTCCTGTCCCAGCCCTGCCACTCTGGGGAGGGACGGGGGACTGGGCACCTTGCTTTCCCTCTCTGGGCCTTGATTTTCCCCGGGAGTTGGGTCTCCGAAGTCCCTTCCAGCTGGGACACGGCCGGGTGTCAGCCCCGCCGCTCCAGCCAGGCCTTTCCTCTAACTCCAGAAACAAGAAGAGCAGAGAAGGTCCCGTTCCCTCTTCCGTCTCTCCCCACCAACTCAGGGGGTGCGCTGGAGCTAAGGGTGACGGCGGCCTGTGACTTTCCCAAGTGGTCACTTGTTTAACATTCTGTGAATTCCAGCCCTGGCCCTCAGCAGTGCAGGGGACAGGGAGGTGGCAGTGGGCCCGAAGCTGGGTCTGAACGCGGGCCTCCGTCCTCTCTCAAGCCCTCCTCCCTCCCTGTGAGCCGGGTCACCAGATTCCCGGGTCGGGGGGCCTGAGAGAGGAAAGCTGAGGCCTCGCGGGGGGTGGGGGAGCGGCGCGGCGCGAGGTGGGAGCAGAGAGGGGTGTGAGGGGAGGGGCAGCTGCACTTCTGAGAAACAGCTCGGGCGCCTCGGCAGCCCGCAGCCTAACCCCCTGCCTGCGGCTTCACAGCTCGCTCCTCCTGCCGCCCACGCCGCTCGGGGCCTCTCCGGGGGTCGGCAGCCCCGGCGGAGGCGGTGGTGGCAGGGAGGAGCGGCGGCTGTGGGACAGTGGAGTGGAACCCACGGGGGGATGGAAAATGGAGGGGGCCGTGGGGCGCGTGACACCCAGGAGTAAAAAGCCACCGCGCACTCGGGGTCCCGGGCGCTGGACCCCGGCCCTTCCTCGTGTCCCCCCTCCACCCACCCCCCCAGGTACTCTCCCATAACACCCGGGGCAGGATCCAGAAGTGAAACCGCTCGGGGTCACAGCCCAGCGCCGGCGCTGCGCCCCGCCCCGCCCTTCCGGGCACTGCAGCCCTGCAGGATCTCCCAGCGCTCGGGCGGCTGCAGGGAGGAAGCCAGGGGAGGGGAGGAGGAAGTGCCCTGCGGGATCGTCTGCGCAGCGCGGCCTTCACGCCCGGGGGTGCCCGCTGGTAACCACGAGCGGGAACCTCGAGAGGCGCCGACCTTTCACCAGGAGAGGCGCTCGCACTTCCCGCCGCAGCCGCTGGGTGTCACTGCAGCCGCGCGGCTGAGCCGGCCGGGAGCCTGGGGAGGCGCGGGCGCGGGTCTCTGGGAACTTTTGCCAGGCCTTCGCCCTCCCCACGCAACCCGCCCCCCGCCCCTGGTGCCCCACGATGCTTGGATGCGGCGCTCAGACCCCCTTCCACACTCCTGCTTTCTAAAGGCCGCCACCCAGCCAGTCGACTGTCAATGAACAAACTAAACCCCTAGTCCTAAGACCCGATGGGCTCATTGCCTTGTCCAGGCGCCCCACCCCTCACCCCGGCAAGCCGGCCTCCCGGCTGAGGGGACTGGCCTTCCAGTAGCAGAGACGAAGGTGGGTGGGTCTGCCAAGCCGGAGCACGCAGCCCCCCGACGGCCCAGTGCCCCTCTGTGGCAGCAACAGCTCGCAGGTCGAGTTGTTCCAGAGGGAGAGGAGGATGGCAGGGCGGGCAGCGGGTGCAGATCGCTTTCTGCACGTGTTTTGGTGCCAGAGTGACTGTGGGGTGGGTCTCTGGGTGCATCCTCACTCCCATTCCAGGCCCGCCTGACTCAGGTCATGGGCTATTCATCCAGGTGGCTCTCCCCACCCCCCAGCTCTCCCCTTAGATGCATGGGACGGGGTAGCTCAGCTTGGAAGAAAGGAACCAAAAGGTGGAAACCTGTATGGGAACTGATGGGCTTTGGGTGAGCCAAAGCTGGGAGAAAGGAAATACCCTGGAATGCTTTGGAAAACTGGGGTAGTATCTGCTAGAAATGCCCACTTCTACTACCCTGGATCCAACTCAGGTCGCAGGTTGGGCAGGTAGATGCAGGGGAACATGCCTGGTTGGCTGTGGCTCCAACTCCAAGATCAAAGGGCCCAGCTGCATTACAGAGACCCTAGGAGTGTCCACGTGGTGGCTCTAAAAGAGTGACATTGGCCTCCCAATTCCCCTCAGTCTTCTGAGAACTACCCAAAGATAAACCCAATCCAGGTATAATAAACTGTTTACCATGAAAATGCAGCTACAGCTAAACAGCCCACCAGGTACCCAGCAAAGAAATACCCGCCCCTTCGTTGGGGGGGATGCGACCTTGCACCAGAGCACCAGAGGCCACATAGTTCAAAGCATGTGGGATTCATTGGCAGGCCTCATTAGGGCCAAGCAGCAGACACCTCTTCTCGGTCCAGCTAGCACCCCCACCTCCCAACAGCCCTTCCTGTATGGAGATCACGGGCGAACCCTAGGATTGCCCGCTCCTCTGTGGCTCTAGACTCCAGTCTGCAAGAGCCAGCTCCCCCCAGATCCAACTCCCTCTTTTCCCTCCTCTCCCAAGTCCCCACCCCTGTTGGAAGCTCAGAGTCTGCTGTCTTAGGAGGCCACTGTGCACCTCACTCTCAAGCCCCAAAGCTGAGGTTCTGACAGGAAAGCCGATGCCGCAGACTCCACTACTGCGCAAGCTGGACCAACCCCCGACCTCTGGGTTTCCTTCACTGTCTGCTGAACCAGATCGGTGTTTCAGTACTGGAGGCCTTTTCCCCCAATATATCAGGAAGACAAACTCCCAGATATGAATGATGCTTGGCCCCAATCTCACCCCAACCTGCCCCCCAACCCCTGCTGGAACCCTTGGAGTCCAGGAAGCTGTTAAAAAACTGCTTGCTTAAGTAGACTGTTCATAAGAAAGGATCTCCTGAGTGGCCTTGGTATCACTCTCTCCTTTCCTTGCTCCTTCCTCCCTCCTCCCTCCAGAGGCACTGGGCCACCAGGAAGGAGCCAGGCAGGGTCACTGACCTAATGTTGAACCCTCAAACCTGCACCAGGAGGCCCTTCACCTGTGAACTTGGAGGCTGCAGATTTCATTGAATAGGATGTCTGAGGAGCAGGGAGAGCGTGACCTGGCCAGAGCTCTGTCTGTCTGGATGCCCCACCCAGGGCATCCTGGGGAGATGGGCTCTCTACAATCATGCCCACCTATTCCCAGAGTCCAGAAAGTTGACACCATCTCTCCCTGCCCTCCACACTTAAACAGGCAGGGAGGCCAGCCCTGTGGCCACACCCCCCTACAGGCCAGGGCGCTGCCAAGGATGGTTATGGTCCCTGGCTCCAGGCTCACGTCAGCCACACCAGCCTGGGGGTTTTGTGCACTGCAGGCTATTTAGGGCCAGGGCCCTGGATGTGGGCCCTGCAACACCTTCTCTCAAGGCCTGGGTCCCCTTCAGCATGGAGAGACTAGGGGAATTTCCTTTACCAAAGTCTTTTTCTGATTTCTGAGGTGATTTCTTTGATAAACACCTATAATTCTTAAAATCAGACCCAGTGACTTAGTATTGAAAAGGCAGTATCTGAGGCTCCAGCTTCTACTTTCTCCACAATGTGCCTGCCTCCCTCCCACCAGCCCAGACAGCCTCAAAACCACAAGCTTCCACTATTTAGCACTTCAGCTATTCTTGGTGGTCCCTTCTGCTGTCTGGCCTCAGTGGCTCATGTTGCAGCCTCTTTAGCGGTAGAGCAGCAGCCTTCCCACATCCTCAGAGCTGGGGAACCTTGTCCTGGGTCCCTCTGCGAGTTGGCCCTGAGGGGCCCTTATCCTCCACACTCTCAGCTGCTGCCTGTCCTCCGAGAAGCCAGAGATCTCATCCAGTCATCAAGGGTATCCAGCTGCTGATTTCAAGTACCCAGCTCAGGGCCAAGCCAGCTGCCACCTATAAGGCCCCAAAGCAGCTCAGGCCCCTCAGAGTGGCCAGAACTGGGAAGGGAGGGGCAGAGAACAAAGGGAAGGGCAGGGAAGGGCTGTGTTCTACCATCTGCAAGACGGGCAGAGTCGGACCTCTGTCCCTAACTCCTTCTATGACTTCAGGTGGCTCAGTCTCTGAGCCTCAGCTTCCCATTTCTGAAGTAAAAATGATATGTTTCACATACTCTGATTAGCTGGTTGACATGGAAGGGCTTTGTCCCTTGCCCAGCGCCCCGGGGTTGTGAAGGGACACTGGGTCCTAGGTAGGTTTTTTGTTTTTTAAGATTTTATTTATTTACTTTTAGAGAGGGGCAGGGAGGGAGAAAAGTAAAGAGAGAAACATCAATGTGTGGCTGCCTCTCAAGCGCCCTCTACTGGGGACCTGGCCTGCAAACCAGGCATGTGCCCTGCCTGGGAATCGAACCCGCAAGCCTTTGGTTCCCAAGCCGGCACTCAGTCCACTAAGCTACACCAGCCAGGGCTGGATCTTGTTTTTATGTGGCCTAAATCTCTGGACATGCTTAAGTGATGACTCATTCTGACTCCTTCACTCTTACCCCAGCTGGTACCCTCGCACCCACACCTTGCAAGTGGCCATGGGCATCCATGGCCAGCCACACAACCATCTCGGGCCCCGAGGAGTAGCCAATGACGTGGTAGCTCTGAGAACCATGGCAGGGGGCAGGTGCCAGGCAGCAGGTTGTACTTGTCCCTGCCTCCTCAAGTCCTGCCGGAAAGAAACAAACTCTGCACTCCTCTCACATCTGGGCTGCAGTAAGTTCCTTAGTGTGAAACCCTAGCAGATTCCAGGCTAGAGGGTGGGTGAGGCCTCTCTGCCTACTTCCGACGGAGAGGCCTGGTCACGAGCCGCTGCCAGGGCTGCCCAGCCTGGCCCAAGGGCTGGCTGTGATGGTTGGTCCTTCTCAAGGTCACCTCTGAACCCCCACCCCCCACACCCCCGCCCCCAGCCAGAGACCAGGGCTGCAGAGAAGGGAGAGGCTCTTCAGGGGAGGATCCCCATTATGGCCACTTAGGACTTCCCCCTGGAAGCAGCAGAACAGCCCTGACCTGGTACTCAGACAGGGGTTGAAATCCTGGCTCTGCCACTCCCTGGGACTCGGCGCAGGTCTCTTCCCTGGGCCATCGGCTTCCTCACCTACAGAGGAGGGTCCAGTCCACCACCTTGTGCCCAAACAATCTCAAAGACTTGGGGAGAGATTCTCTATTAAATAGACTGGATTCTCCATTATATACATATGAATTTTTAAGCTTAGAGAATAATTTCACAAATCCCCTCGTATCATCATCCAGCGTCAACCCAATATCAACCCCCGACTCTACTCACACCCTCTCCCCTAACCTCTGCATTATTTGAAAAGCAAAGCTGAGACATCGTTTCACTAATAAATACTTCAGAATGAATCTCTCAGACTTTTTAAAAAAACCGTAACCACAATCCTATATCAGACCTTAAAAAGTTAACCATAATTCCTTAATATCACCAAACATCTCATCAGAGTTCAAATTTCCCCCAATTGCTCATAAATGTCTTTTGCAGTTAGCTAGTTTGGATTTGAATCAAATAAGGTCAACACATTATATTTGGTTGATATATGTCTAAATTTCTTGAAATCTAGAGCTTTCCCATCTTTTCTTTTCTTGTAATATTTTTTTTGGTTGAAGAAACTGGGTTACGTGGTCTGTAGTTTCCCAGTCTGCGTTGTGGTTGTCATATCCCCCCGTGTCATTTCCCATGTTCCTCTGTCCCGTTCCAAAGAGCTAGTCCAGTGACTTTGGCCTTTGTCATCTCACGGCACACGTAAACTAATCACCAAATCTCTGCGGCACGCCAAACAATGCATTTTCTGCTAATCTGACAAAAGTAGGTATGATTTTGATTTATTCACACCGGACAACTATGGTGATGCTGTATTTTTTTAATCTGACAATCTAAGGGGAGAGAGGTCAGTGCCCCTAAGTCAGCTATTGCATGTCTTGAAAATTCTTGCAGCACGCCGGTTGAAAAACGCCGAACTAGTTGTTGAATCCAGGGGATCAGATTTAGGTTTGATTTTTTTTTTGGCAAAAATGCCTCATTGAGGTTCACACGTCTCGAGGGTCTGCCCTCTGTGAGCTGAAGGTTGAACAGCAGGTTCCTGTGTTTCCAATCTGCAACATGTATTATAAAGTCCTCCTTCGTGTAAGAGCTAGAATTGTTAACACCCTCAGACAAAAGCCTCTAGACAAAAACAGGCTGGCACGGGCGATGGGCAGAGCCCAGACCCCACAGGGTCTGCCTGGCCTTAAGTGGAGGCACAGGGGAGTGAGCAGATTGTGTTTTGGAAAGGTCACTCTGGATGTTGAAGCACAGGTTGGAGAGGTTGTTGTCTCAGAGGGCTGAGTGCCGCAGGATTCCATTTATATGGATTTCTGGAGGGGGTGGAACTATTGGGACAGGAGGCAGAGGAGGTGACAGTGGGGGGAGGTCACAGATCCGTCCTGTGACTTGGTGGCTGTGGTAGACACACTCCTGTGTGTTTGTCAGGACCGGTTGGCCCAGGACTTGCAAGGATGGGGATCTGCCTGACTCACCTCCAGCGCCCTATTAGAGTCACCGCCACAGATTTCGGCCGGAGGAGGAAACCTCACCCAGATGGCGGTCCCTGGTCCTTTCACTCATTTCACACGCAATTACTGGAAACTCTCTGTGGGGCAGACTCCATGCCGGGCCCTGGAGGCTCTCAGGTGGCCAAGACCACCGCTTCCCTCAGAAACGCCCGGGCTGGCCAGTGCGTGGCATCTCCCCATCTCACACATTCACCCACGCCTGGCGCCCACCTCTCCTGCCCCCTTCTCTACCCCAGCTAGCCGGAGCTTGCCAGACAGAACTCATCGGTGTATCCAAAAATAATTTTTATTGTCACTAGTATAAAACAGAGATCAACTGGCCTCTCGGTCTGTACAAAGTGTGGGGCATAAGACTACCTGGGCTGCCCCCATTTCTCCCATGATGCCCTGCCCCAGGGCAGTGCCCAGGAAGGAGCTCCGAAAAGGGGGGAGGGCCACCCCCAAGTGCCTTCCCTTGAGGAGACGGGTTGAGGGTGAAATGGGAGGGGAGCACTTTCTGCGTCAGTGAAACGAAGGAGCAGAGGAGAAAACTGGAGTGGGGGGGCCCTCCAGGTTTTCATGACCCTGTCCCCGCCCTCTGCGCCCTTGGAGTGCCCCCCCCCCACGAGCACAGGGCTGAGACACAGGCATGCGTCTGCAGGGGTCAGAGGGCCACGCTGGTACAGCTGTGGCGCAGGAGGCAGGGCAGGATGCCGCGGTTCAGCTGGTGGAACTCCACGAGCTGCAGCAGGTCGGTGAAGCGGGTCTGGCCCTCGTCCATGCTGAAGTACAGGCGGCCCGCCTCCTCGCTCTGGGGTACGACCACAGCGAGTGGGCGGTCAGGGAGGGGCATGAGCCTGAGGGGCTCCCTCCTGGGCCCGACAGAAGTCCCCAGTGCTCGTGCAGAGAGAAAGGAGAGAGCAGGAGACCCCGGATGCAGTGGAGACTGGGAGTGGAGGGCGGGGCGACAGGCAGCTGGGTGTCCTGTGTCTCCACTGCAGGAATCTAGGACTCTTGGGAAGGGAGGGGAGTACTCACCGGCAGGATAAGATAATGCTTGACCTTCTGCAGATGGCACAAAGAGAGGACAAAGCCCTGTGGGTTCCGCTGACTCTCCCGGACCAGGAATAGTCTGCCAAGAGACAAGGCCACATCAGCTGAGGACACGTGGCTGCTGTCACCATGCAGGGTCTCTCTTACCCCTGGGCCCGCTGCCCCTTACCCGTCCACCAGGCCTTGCTGGGAGATGAGGCGCTGACTCTCCTCTCGGGAAATGCGTCCATGGAACCAGGGTTGGGTTCGGTGGATGGCTGGGGTGAGGGGGTGACAGATGGGCAGTTACTTCGAGGAGGGGACCCCCCCTACTAACCACCCTCACTATGAATGCTCAGAGAAGCCCCTGCCCCCAGGGATGCTGGGCCCTCACCCACCTGCACTGAGGCTCGTGCCCGAAGATGGGGTGGGCAGGCTGAAACGGTGGTTCGTCTTCTTCTGCAGAGCAGATGGGGACACAAAGGTCAGGGTGTCGGGGTGTGGCTGGGAAGGAATGTGGAGCCCCTTTCTGCATCTGGGGCCCTCCCCTCACCCGTCTCTTTCTCCAACTCCATGGAAACCCATATGGAGACATTCCCCAGAACGAACATGCAGAAGGGTGCAGGCCCTCACCCTCCAGGCGTGGGCCTCCTCCAGGGCTGCATTCAGAGCCTCCCGGGGGTTCTCGATGACACGCCCAGCGTGGCCAGAGAAGTCCATGGCCACCAGGGTGTTATCGGAGACACTCCTCTGCACATGGGACAGGACAGGGAGGGGAGAGGTGAGAATAGGACCAGAGTGTTCGCGGAACGGGGTCTGGGTACCCACTCCAGCTAACGCCCCTGTGGACACTCACCAGGGGTGGGAGTCCCACACAGGACGGGCGCAGGTGGCGAGACTGTGCCTGCTGATAATTCTTATACAGCTGCACCCCATACTGGGGCATGGAGAGAGAGAGAGGGCCTGAGGTCAGGCAGGTGCCGGGGTCAGGGCTGTGACACCCCAGACCAGGCCTCTCCAAGAGCAGGTCTGCGCCTCTGCCCCAGGATAAGGAACTTCCTGAAGCAGAGCTGTGACCAGCCTTGGACCAGGGACTCGGGGAGAGTGAGGCCATGCTGTTCCCTCATTCTGGAGACCTCCTGAAGGCAGAGCTCTCAGGCCTCCCTCCGTTGGGATCCTGAGTGTGAGGCCATCCCCCCCTGCCACGCCCAGGGCCTCACCTTGAAGAGGCGGAAGGCAGATAACCAGCAGGTGCGGCTCTGCTCATCCTCACTGCAGAAGATGCGAAGCCCCTTGTGGCCATTTCGAAGCTTATTTGGCTGCAGGGAGAGGAAACTGGCTGGTTCCATACCTGCCTTTAGGACCAGATGTGTCTCCCATCTCCACACAGCAGGGTGCAGGGTGCAGGGAGAGGGTGTCCAGGTGGAGCTCAGAAGCCCCAGATAGGATCCTAGGGACCGAGCAGCCCCCGTTTCCCCCCAGGCCGGGCCAGGGTCTTTACCTTGATACAGAAGCCAAAGTCTGTGGGCATCCCGTACAGCTTGCGGCCCTGAGTCACAACATACACGTTGGACTCATTCACATCTGCCACGTATTGCAGGTGCCTCGGATCCTGCTTGGCACAGGTGAGAAGGACTTGGTATAGGCAGACTTTGTCCCCCAATTACTGCCCCCTTAAGCCAGCTGAGGAAGTATCAGGACCAGAAAAGGGCAGAGAGGTACCCCAGATCACACAGCAAATAGAAGAGAGGCAGGACTCAAACTCAGTTCGCCTGCCTTTCTCACTGCTACCTCCCGGGGCAAGGAAGCTGGGCAGGAAAACGGAGCAGCTGAGGGTCTCAGGGCCCAAGGTCCAGGAGTTCCAACAGGGAAGGGACAACACTTAGCAGAGCCACAAAGGGTTTCAGAACGGCTATCACCACCCTCCAGACCTCACCTTGGAGGTGCCCTTGGTGGAATAGTAGAGTCCGGACCGGCGCAGGAAACAGAAGAAGCGTTTCCAAAGCTTTCGTCCTGAGCCCCGCAGCTGCAGGAAGCCCTGAATCTCTGGGAAGCTGCCTGCGTTCAGGAAGTTCTGAGGCCAGAGAAGAGCAAGAAGAAGGTAAGAGGGCCACACACACACACACACACACACACACACACACACATGCACGCAAGTGACCCTTCCCAGGGAGCGCCTTTAGGAGAGGAGGGGCTCCACATGCATTTATTGTCCCCCTGGAACAGATGAAGAAACTGGCACTCAGGCAGGGAAAGTGACACGTCCACAGTCACTCAGGGCTGTGCTGGGTCCTCTCCACCACACAGGAGGGGCGCACAAGGCTTAAGGGCCGAGAAGCAATGGAGGTCCTGGGGAATCACGACTGTGAGGGTGGCCCCTCACCTGGATGAGGTCGTCATGGGAGATGTCCGTGTGTGTGTCCAGGCAGCTGGAGACCATCTTTTCTGGGAACAGGGAGTGCTGGGGCAGGAAGGAGTCCACAGTCAGCAGGGACTGAGGGTCCAGGGTGGGGATCGGAGTGTCCCATTGCCCAGAACCCCCCCAGCCCACCACCAGACACACACACACACACACACAGACTCACTGGGGAGCTCTTGAACAGCTCATACTTGGCGAAGTTTTTCCGGAAGACAAAGCGGCTGTCTCCGCCGATAGGCCAGGCAGCCTGCACTTCCACCACCGATTCATGGTCCTCCAAGCCCCGCTCTGGGGTCAAGAGCCAAAAAGCAGGGGTCAGCGGAGATCAGCCAGGCCTCATGGAGGAACCACCAGCCTAGCCCAAGGTGGGAAGCATTGCCTCCTGGCCCAGGCAGCACCCTGTACCCGAAACTCACCCAGTGCTAGATGGGGGTGGCACTCCACCAGCCCCCAGTTCTCGTCACTGAGGGCGTGAGCTCGCTGTACCAGCATTTCACACACGTAGCGGGCCGTGGCGCCCGCCGCCACCTCCACTGACCGGCAGGCCCCATCCTCGCTATACACTTTTACTACCTGCACCCCAGGAATTGCAGATAACTTGAGGAAAAGCAAAGGGCGGTTCTTCCCCTTCCCCAACCTGCTATACCCCAAGGGACCCCTGACCAAATTCCCGCGCCTCCACACAGTGCCATACCCACCCCAGTCCCATAGCACACCCCCCACACCCTGCCTTCTCTTTCCCAAAGCAACTCACATGGGGACAGCTGGCATTCCGAGGGAGCAGCCCCCTCACACTGGAGGATCCCCCGAGAATGGGGTTCTGTGATGGAGGGCTGCAGAGCTCAGGAAAAGGGTTGGGGATAGAGGGTAGAGAGGTTGTCCGCAGCTCCTCCTCGCGAAGTTTCCTGTGTAGAATGGGGAGTAATGGACTTCAAGCTTCTGTGTGTTTCCCAGCACCAACCACGCCACTGCAGCCCTCCTGAGCCCCATTGTACCTGCTGGTTGGAATGGGCAGAGGCTGAGACCTCTTCGCCTCCCCAGGAAGAGGGGCATCAGGAGGCGAGGGAGTCCCAGGAGGAGTCCCAGGAGGGGTCCCAGGGGTCGCAGGGGTCCCAGGGGTTGGGTACGGGTCTTCTGGGGAGCTGCTGAGATGAGGTGGAGACAGACCCAGCTCCATGGCATCTGAGGGAGAAGAGGGGGCTCGGTGTTGCGGCTCTGGCGCCCTTGTGCTGGGGAGAAGGGCCCAGCAGGCCCAACCCCTGGCTTCTGGCCATCAGGTGCCCCTCAGAGGGTACCCAGCACCTCATCACTCGCCCTCGCACTGGAGTTTCCCCAGGGCCTTTGGGGCAGGGCAGGGGAGGGGGAGAGTAAATCCATTTTACCAAAGGGGACACCAAGTCCTTGAGAAGGAAACATTCTTGCTCTCATCGCAGGTGAGCTGGGGAGTGGGACCCAGTGTTGGGACCCTTGTCCAGTGCCCTTGCTTTAGCCCCAGGCTGCCCAGGGGGAGAACTAAGAGGGTCACCCTGCCAGAAGGCGGGGCGCAGCAACAGACTCCATGACCCACAGGTTGCCTGCGGCTCAAGCTCTCGGGGCAAAGGGCCACCCGTCAGTCTTGGAGCGAGCGGGCGCGGGGCACTCACTCCTCTGGGCTCTGCACCGGGTTTTTCCAGAGTTTTGTTGCCAGACCTGATGCCAGAACCTGTTGTGGCAATGCATGCCCAAGCACTGAGAGATGAGGGGGGGGGAGAAGGAGTGGGGAAGGACGGGAACCAGGAGGGCAGGAGTCGGGCTCGGCCGTGGTGGGAAAGGGCTGGCTGGGGCCCTTGCCCCAGCAGCTCCCACAACTGTGCACCGTCCCTTGGCTCTTCCTCCTGCCCAGCTCTCTTGAAGTACCGATGCTAGAGCTACTTCCTCTGAAAAGCATTCCTGAAATTTCTACATTTAGTCCAAAGGGCTCCCAGGGCACTGTGCTGAGGTCTCTGTGCCAATTTCTGTGCACCTGTCTTACCCACCCACTGGTCTGAAGACACGTGGCTCTCCTAGGCAGGGCCAGGGTCTTCCCCACGTCTTAGCGCCCACAGGCACTGCATGGGAACCCAGGACAAGAACAGGAAAAATGGGGCAAAGATGCCCATGCGGGTAGAAGTGGTGCAGGCCCCTCCTCCACAGGAATAAGACCCTTTGGCTGGGCTGAGACCTGGGAGAACCTGGGAGACCTCACCAGTTCCAGTTCCCTGCCCACTGTCTGGATACTGGACAACTGTTGTTAGGCTGCCTTGGGTACCTGGGATTGACCCCCAGGATGGACAAGGCCCCTGACCCTTAAGTGAGAGAATTAGGGGATTTGGGGGACAGATGAGTCAGGGCGGGGCGGGACAGCACTGCCTGGGGCTCTCCATTCAAACTTGACTCATCTGCACAACTTCCTGACTTAGGAGAAACACAAACAACCCTGCTTCTACCCACCCCCTCCACTCCTACCCCCAACCAGCCTGGGAGGAATGGGGAGGCGCAGGGCAGGAACAAGATGTGGGGGAAGGAGGATGCAGGGCCTGAGGCTCCTTTGACATCATTTCCTCCTTCCCCACCCTTGGCCTACCTCCACCTCTCCAGTCCAGGTGGGACCTGCAATTCAGCCCCAGTCCAGTAGCCACCACCCAGCCTAGGAGCCCCCTCATCCAGGAAAGAGGGGCTGGGGACTTGCTGGGAAGGGGAAGACACACCTTTGGCCACAGACAGACACCAGTATATCAACACCAAAACACAGTGCCCCACTCCCAAGCCCTGGGAGCTTCATTCCAGGGAGGACTAGGGAGAGGGGCTGCAGGGGCTCCCCCTTCAGGAAGGCAGACACCAGAAACCGGGTGGTCTGGGTCCTCTCCCCCAACACAGGAGGAAGGGAAATTAGGGCCCTGAGTGGAAGGGGAGAGGGGAACTTTAAGTCAGAATGGAGTTTGGCTTCAGAGGGCCCCAAGGGCCAACTGAAGACGTGGGTTTGGTCTTCAGACCCCTCAGACCATGCTCCAGGCCCCTCTAAGGCCAGAGATGAGGTGGGAGAGCCGGGGTCCTGACTGTGGAGCCTGGGCCTCCTCCTTGTCAGGATATCTGAAGTTTTCAAACTGGGGCCCTAGGAAATTCTCTTCTGTGTAGAAACCGAACCTCTCAATGTTGCACGTCTAAGCCGAGCGGCTTCCCCCAACGCCTCCCCAGCCCCGAGGCTCCTGCGGCTCCTGCCCCACCCTCCTTCCCGCCCCTCCGAGCCTCCTTGTTGACTTCCTGAATCTTGCCCCACCTGGCTGGCCCCGAGGAGGGGTGGCGGGCCCAGTGTATAGGGCCAATAGAAAACAAGGCCACCTTGGATGCTTCCCAGGGTCGGGGGAGGAGCTGGCAGAGCAGAGGCCTGGGCCGGGGGTCTGGTGGTGGCTGGAAGGCCCAGGACTTGCCCGGTACTCCACGCCCCACCCCCATCGGGGTTGATTGTAGGGGACAAGGCTGAACCTTTGGGAGTGAGTGCTCTAGGGGTGCAGGGCCCAGGTGAGGAGGAGGGAAATCCTTTGTGACCTGGACTTGCGGGGAGGGACCAGGACCCTGAGGCCCCGCCTACTCCCTAGCTTAGGAAAAGACGCCCAGTGGGAGGGGGCAGCTCTTTTAAAGTTTAATTTGGGAAGAATGCTAGAATGTCTGTGGAGTTAATCATTACAGTCGGCTCGCTTTGATGAAGGGCCCCCCAGCAGGGAACCAGGGGGAGAGGGGAGAGCAGAGTCCAGGATGGGCAGACCAAGAGGGGGCATACTTGAGTGGCTGTGGGGTTGGGATGCCTTCCAACTGCGGGCAGGTGCACTCTCCACACACACACCCCCCCGCCCCAAGCGTGCCAGGGAGACCCAGCCCCGGACCGGAGGCTTCCTCCAGCCAATTCACACATTCGAGACCACCTCCCACCCCGACCCCCAGCACTGCAGACCACCGCAGCACCCAGCCTTCGGAGCCCACCTCGTAGTGAAGCCAGGAGAGACCCCCAGCCTACTCCGGCCCCACTTTCCCATCCGAGGGCAGGACCCAGTGGTCCTGAGCAGAGATACAATCCGTAGAGATGGAGCTCCAGGAATTTAGAGAATCCCTCTGTTTTACCGCCCTCCAAACAAATTGGAGGGTGCCCCCTTCCCCTGCCGCGGAGACGTCCGTCTTTGACAAAGACTTGGGGAACCTCTGAGTGGAGTAAAATCAGCCTGAGCAGGGGAGCGATTCCCCGCAGCTCCCTCGGGATTCGGACCCCCTTCCGAGCTCGCCTTCAGGGACGGGGAGGGGCTAGTTTCAGCGGGAAAGCCGCGTCTCCCGAAAGAACCTGAGATCTTACTTCCCCGTCCCCATCGGCCCGCATGTCGGGGGGTTGAGGGAGTATTGAGAGGGAAGGAAGGAATGGAGAGGACAGGAAATGAGAAGAGGGAAAATCTGAGGGCAGATGGTGAGGAGTGGGAAGGATGAGAAACTAGAGGAAAAGAGAAAATGAGGCCGCGGAGTAACACAGCAGGAGGCCGAACCTTCCCACGTAAGTCCCCGACCTGCCAGCGCCCCCCACCCCCCAAGACAAAATGCCCGCTTTGGTCCTTACCTGGACCCTGGGCGTTGGTACACCTGGCTGGGGCCGCGGGTTTGGGAGGGAGACGCCAGGCCCTTAACTACCTGTCCCCCTCCTGCCCCCGCCCTTGGCCTGACATCACCGAGAGGGGAAGAGGAGGAGGGAGCCAGTCCACCGCCCAGCCGCTCACCTGGGCAGCCAGCCAGCCCCTGGCCCTGCGGCGGGCACAGCCTGGGGCCCTAGTGCGGCTGGGGGCTGAGTGCAGGTTGTCGTCTGGGACCGATCTCGGTCCCCTTACCTGGAGAAGCCTGAACGGGAGTAGCAGGACACGGGGTCCGAAGTCCTGCTCAGTCTAGGGACCCCAGACACCTGGACTTGATTTCAACCCACTCCCTCTTCTCTACAGGTGGTACGAGGCTGTCTCGACTTTGGACATGGAATTGGGTGGAGGGTGAGCCTTGTGTGTACAGGCTCCTGTCCCAAGGAAACTAAAATTATCCTGTGCAGGTGGGGGCGGGGCCTGGGGGAGGAGCATGGGCGGAGGCAGCACCAGAGGGGCGGGGACTCCCCGAAACTCTACACCGGCTGGGATTGTTTTTGCCCTTCTTCGCTTGGCAGCAGGTGCCAGGGAAGGGGCGGAGGCAGTGGAACTAAACAGCCTAGAGAGCGAAGACTTAGGAGTCCTCGTGGCCTGGGAGGGAGAGGCGGGGGGGGGTGGGCGGGGGAGGTAAGGGGAAAGAGCCCCGCCCACTCTTTCCCAATTCCCCCTCCCCAAACCTGGTCTGTTCCTGGCCAAGCTAGGGTGTTCTGGGTCCCACCCCCTGGGCAAAGGGCACTCTGCAAAAGTGGGAAGCCAACCAGAGGGAAGACTAGCAACATGGCCTGACCCTTGGCCTCCAGCCAATCTGGCCACCCAGGCGGCATCCTAGCCCCGCAGAGCACCCAGGGAATGTCCTCCCTTGTGAGCAAAGTCCAGGGGCCCAGCTTCTCCTTCTGAAATTGAAGGGGTAACTCAGGTTCTCCTGATGGAAGGAGTAATGTAGTCAAAGCTCTGGCCTGGCGCCAGGGGGCTCCTGAGAGCAGCTCTTCCCGTTGTCACTCGGCAAACACTAGGGCTGGGGGAGGGCCTGGAAAGCTGAGATCAAAGGCAGAGGCCACCTCCCAGCCTGAAGTGGGTACTGGTTGGTAAATAAACAATCCATAGGTTGATAAGAGGTCTGCGGTGGGAGATCACGAGAAGTGGCTTCAGCCTCAACTTTCTCCAAGCTGCGTTTTCCTAGGAAAAATCAGGATGAGTGGCCTAAGCAAAGAAGTGGGGGCCATGGAGCAGCTTATGCAAAGCACAGTAGACAACTCGATCATTCCTTCATTCATTCAACTAATATTTGTCAAGTATCTACCATATGCCAATCCCATGCTCGGTCCCAGGAATCCAGTGGTGAGCCACAAAAACAAACCCCTCCCTTGTCCTCATGCAACCCGTCTGGGAGATTGTTATTAATCAACAAATCATACAAACGGTAAGAAACGACAGGTGACAACTATGCTGGGGGAATGACTCACCTAGGGGTGTAGGGAAGACTTCTCCCTGCAAGTTACAATTGAGCAGAGGGGAAGCTGTCTGGGGCAAGGAAGTGGGTGTGGAAGGTGTGGGGAAAGGCAAGTGCTTTGGGCTCTGCTGTGTTTCTCCCATTTGGCCTGTGACCACCTGCCTCCAAATCTCCCTGAGCTTGTATTAAAAAACAGATCCCTGCGCTCCTCCCCACCTGCTGAATCTGTCTCTGGGGACAAGACCCAGGAATGTGCAGTATTGACCAGCCCTCAGGTGGTTGTTCCGTAAGCCAGGTTTAAGAGCCATCCACCCTGTCTGTCCAGACCAGCAGGAACTATGGGCAGAGGCCAGACCCTGCAGAGTCTATCTGGGCTTAAGTAGAGGCACAGAGGAGCAGGCAGACTTATATTTTGGAAAGGTCACTCTGGTTTGAAGGTTAGGTTGGAGAGAGAGTCCAGTCTCAGAGGGCTGAGCGCTATAGGATTCCATTTATACGGATGTCTGGAGAGGGCAGAACTATACGGACAGAAAGCAGATCTGGGGGCAGGGAGGGGAGAGAGGGGTTGCCAGTAGGGGCGCAGGGACTTGTGGGAGGTGAGGGACTGTTGCGTCTTGGTCACAATGGTGGATGATGTACAGCCATGTGTGCCAGGACTCACTAAAAGGTACGGGCAGGAGGAATTTTACTGGGCACAAATTGTAGCTGAACTGTTTAAATACAAAGAGGAGGACAAATTTTACTGGGCACAGATTGTATCTGAGCTGTTTAAATAAAAAGAAACAACAAAAAACAGATTTATAGATCAATGAAACAGAATCAAGAGTCCAAATATAAACCCTTACATTTCTGATCAATTGACTTTTGACAAAGTGCCAAGACCACTCAATGTGGGAAAGGATGGTCTTTTCAGTAAGTGGCTCTGGGACAATTGAATATCCGCATGCAAGAAGATGAATTTAGATTCTTACCTCACACAATGTACAAAAAGTAACTCAAAATAGATAATCGACCTACATGTAAGAACTAAAACTAAAAAACTTCTTGAAGAAACCATGGGAGGAAAACTTTACGACTTTGTATCTCAGCTACAACAGCAAAAGTACAAGTGACAAGTGAAAAAATTGGTAAATTAGACTTCATCGAAGTTAAAATGTGTTGCCCTTCAAAAGACACCACTGAGATTTTTTTTTTAATTGCCAAACACTGGAGTAAATATTTGCAAATCATATATCTGGTTTGGGACTTTGTATCCAGAATATATAAAGAACTCTTACAAATCAATAATAGACAAACAACCAATTAAAAATGGGCAAAATAGTTTTTTCCAAGTAGATGTTTATCACAAAAAAAGGTGCTCAACATCATTGTTCAGCAGAGAACTGCAAATTAAAAACACAATGACCTCTGGCTGGTGTGGCTCAGAGGACTGAGTGTCTGCCTGCGAAGCAAATGGGCGCCAGTTCAATTCCCAGTCAGGGCACATGCCTGGGTTGCAGGCCAGGTCCCCAGTTAGGGGCGTAGAGAAGCAACCACACATTGATGTTTCTGTTTCTCTCTTTCTCCTTCCCTTCCCCTCTCTCTAAAAATAAATAAGCAAAATCTAAAAATACCCACAATGATATACCACCTCACATCCTCCAAGATGGCTATAATCAAAGGGGCAGACAAGCACTGACAAAGATGTGGGGAAACAAATCCTTATATATTGCTGGTGTAATGTAAAATGATACGGCCACTTTGAAAAACAGCTTAACAGTTTCTTAAAAAGTTAAACTTACCATACAACCCAGCAGTTCCACTCCCAGGAATCTACTCAAGAGAAATGGAAATGCACATACATACAAAGACAGTTACATGAACATTCATAGCAGCGTTATCCAAAATAGCCAAAAAATGGCCCTGGACGGGTAGCTCAGTTGGTTGAGCATCGATACGCACCAAAAGATTCCAGGTGGATTCGCAGTCAGGGCACATACCTAGGTTGCCATTCAATCCCTTGTCGGGGCTGCGTACAGGAGGCAACCGACCAATCAGTGTTTGTTTCTCACTTGGATGTTTCTCTCCCTCTCTTGCACCCTTCCTCTCTCTCTAAAATCAAGGAGCACGTCCTCGAGTGAGGTGGAGGAGGAGGAGGAGGAGGAGGAGAAGAAGGAGAAGGAGAAGGAGAAGAAGCCACTACCAAAACCTGGAAACTTAAATGTTCATTAATTGGTATTGAGTAGATAAACCAAAGTTGGCATATCCATACAACAAGATACTAAGCTACAAGAAGGGAAAAATTACTGGTACGTGCTACAGCCCAGATGAACCTCAAAACTTTATACTGAATAAAAGAAGCCAGAAGCAAAAGACTGCATATTATATCATTTTATTTACATGAAATGTCCAGAAAAGGCAAATTTATAGACAGAAAGCAGATCAGTGGTTGCCTAGGACTGGAGCTGAGAGCTGGATTGGCTGCCAGCAGGGAAGAAAGACGTTGTGAGGTTGATGGAAATGTCCTGTAACTGGAATGGTCGCGCAGATCTAGAAGTCATTGTTTAAAAATGAATGGTTTCAAGAGACGCCAGTGTGGGTGACCTGTTAAGTATACTATGGTGGGGGACTCGGGAAGGGAAGAAGCAGTGAGACAACCTCCATTTCTAGAGTTGCAAGATGAGAATAATGATGCCCACCTGTAGTGAGGCTGGGATGACAGGGAGGTGCAGGAAGTGGGTGCATGAGATGGGAGCATAGAACCTAAGGACTGGGAGCCCCAAAGCCTATGGTTCCCAAATGCAGGGGGGGAGTATCAACAAATGCAGCTGTATCAACAGTTTAGGCCTTGCGACTCCTCGCTCCACCACATTCTCTTGCTGGAAAGCGCTTTGCAGTTTCAGATATTTCATTAGATTAAATAAGGCCGAGACAGTCCAGGGGACACCAGGTACAGGACAAGCCCAAGAGCCCGGAATGTGGTCTAGACTGGTCCACCCAGCTGGGAGCCCTCTGGCGAAGGGTCGGGTCAAAACACAGAAGCGGCCTGCAGGGGGCGCCCGGACGGAGCGCGCGGCCCCGCCCCTTCACAAGTCCGCGGCGCCGCGTCACACCCGGAAGCAGCGGCTGGAGCTGAACCGGCCACAATGAGCGGGGACCTGGGGTCGACGTCCGCGGCCCCCCATCCCGAGGAGGTCCAACCGGGCAGTGGGGTCCATCTCGTAGTGGAGTTCTGGTGAGCGGCTCCGTGGGGTTCCTGTCCGGACGGGGGTGGGTCCACAGGAGGTCCCTCCCCCGGAACCCGAGCGGACCCCAGTTATCTTCGCCCTAGTGAACCCTGCGGCTTTGAGGCGGCCTACCTGGAGCTGGAGAGTGCCGTGAAGGAACAATATCCCGGAATCGAGATCGAGTCGCGCACGGGAGGCCCAGGTGAGGCCCGCAGAACACCTGCTGAGTCAGTGTTCTAAACCCCAGCTCCACGCTTTCTGTCTCTGGCATTGTCTGTTTTAGTGTCCAGCGATATCTGGCACAGAGGAAAATGTCCAGACAACTTGACTCCCCTCCCAAAGGTGGGCGGGGGGTCACCGATGAATCCTGTAGGGGAAAACCGAACTGTGGAAGTGTAGATTTGGAAGGGAGGGGGCCCTTCGTTGAGTTCAAAGAAAGGACACATGTGACGCCTCCCGTAGGTTCTTTGGGCTTGACCCAGAGTTGGGAAATAGCCTGAAGAACTGCAAGTCTCTAATGAGGCCGGTGGAGGACAGGAAGGAGCCTGTGCGAAGTCCGAGTGTGGAGGGCTTCCTGAATTTTTTGCCTTTTCTCAGCTTACAGTTCATTCATTGGTTTGTTTAATACCAGGGGCCTTCGAGATACAGATCAACGGACAGCTGGTGTTCTCCAAGCTGGAGAATGGGGGCTTCCCTTATGAGAAAGATGTGAGTATTTGCAATGTGGGGAGTACCCCTGGTTCTCCGTGCCTCTGAAGTAGTACATCATCCCATTCCCTATCTCTGCCCTTTAGCTCATTGAGGCCATCCGAAGAGCCATTAACGGAGAACCCCTAGAAAAGATCACCAACAGCCGCCCTCCCTGTGTCATCCTGTGACTAATGGGATTTCGAGTTCCTGCTCTGTTCTGGGATCCAATCCTTGGTCTCCCATTTGGTCCTGCTGAGGGTTCCCCACTGCCTCTTACCCCTTACTTAGCCCTGGTGGTTAAGAGACCCTGGTCTCCACTTTGCCCCTTTGGGTGCCAGGAGAGAATAGATACTTCTGTTGACCTGGAGGGTAGAAGAGGCACTCCACTGACATAACCACAGCCACCTTGTACCCCCTCCTGGGATTACTGTCCACAAAAGCCCTCTCCCCTCTCCAGCTTGGCCACACCTGTCAGAGGCCACTGGAGTTCTAATTTATTTTCTACTAGCCCCAGGCAATGTCAGCTATTGGCAATAAAGTGGCACTACAAACACCTGTGCCAACTAGTGTGCATTGTGTCCAGTCTGGGAGTGTGGGGGAGCATCAAGGGGAGCACAGAAGCCAGCCCAGCCTTCATACCACCAGGGTGGCTGGGCCTTTTCTGGGTAGCTACTTCTAGTTCAATGGGCTCTCAGATCAGAATCCCAACTCCCAAAAACAACTCCTTCCCCCCTCAACCCAAAAAGCCAAGAAGATAGGCCTCTCATTCAAGCTTTCTAAAGATTCCCAGTTACTCCCTGAAGGAAAAGATGAATACACTGTACGTTAGGAGGTACGCAGTGAGGGATGGCACAGGGCTGCCCCCAGACATAGGCTGATGCCCAGGCTGTTTTATAAAATATGTATGTAGATGGAGAAAGTGAGTGTGGAGAAGGGACATCCTTCTTTAACCCCAGGGACCAATCCCCTCCCCCCCCCACAATACCCATTCTCCCCAAGTCCTTATTTCAGCTTTTTTTTTTCTTTTTAACTTTTATTAGTATTTATTTTATGCTGAATTTACTCCTGGGCCATAAGGTTTTTTTCTTCTGTGCAACTTCTGGTTTAGGAACAGTCTGCTGTTTTTCAGGACAAATGAATGTGGCAGGGAGGGCTCGTGTACGGGTTAGTCTGCTCACGAGCTCTGCAAGCTCTACGCTGCATGGAGGGAGCTTTGTTCACCCGGATGTGCTCGATGACCAGAGCGCCTGCATCTAAACCCTGAACGTTCAGCATTACTCTCTGCGTTTTTAAGCATGTGCAGTAAAACTCAGCACTCTTTTTTGGGGGTCACCAACCCTGTGTCCAGCCCCACTTTTTGGCCTGGGCACGCCTACCAACTCCACCATTATATCGACGGAATGGGACACATTGCTTTTTTAAAGTGACATCTTTCAGATACTTGGAGACTTTTAGAATATGCATGCTCTTGATGGCCTGGGTAGTTCCATGAGTGTTCTTAAAGTGAACACAAAGATTTGAACCTCTTGATTTATATGATTTTGTGGGGTTTTCTGGGTCAAGTGTATAGCGGACCATTTTCAGAGGTCACCTCTGGTCACTGGAGGGAAGAGGAGCTTATTTCATCTTTAAAAAAAAACCCATAAGTAAAAACAAAACAAAAAAAGCACTCTGTACAAGGACTAGACCCAGACACCACTACTGCTCCCTTCTTCCTGGGGGCAGAGCTAGGACTCAGAGACAGTCTCTGAATGGATTGCTTTTGTCCTAGACGCTCCCTTCTGGTCTCTTCCCCTCCTAGGCCCAGTTTCCCTAGGTCCTTCAGTGCCAGGGATCTGGAAAGAGCCAGACTGGGCTGCTCCCTCAGCACAGGAGGCTGTGGCATCCATTGGACCCTGGAGTCTGCTGGGGTGGGGCTCCATCTCAGTGAAGACTTCCCGCTGCTGCCTCCTCTTCTGGCCAGGCCGGGCCCTTCTGAGCCACCTGGGAACTGGAATAGGAAGGAGGGCTCCTGGCATGGCGGGCTCCGCTGGATGTGGTCCAAGGGCCCTCTCCCTGTGTTGTCCCGACACAGGCCAGAAGTCAGGCCCTCCCCACTCCCTGTGGGTTCAGCAAGGCCTAAGCAGACTTGGCCTTTTGGCTCACACGGGCACGTTCAGGCCCAGGTACTCAGGGTTCTCTGCCGTAGGGGTCCCTTCAAAGGTGCTGGGTGGAGAGCCCCGCTCTGATGGGTCCTGGTCCCAGTAATAGAGGTTGTCAAAGGCTGGGCTGAAGGCTGGAGGAGGGTGGGGCTGCGGGGCAGCTCTGCTGCGTGGCGCCAAGTACTCGGGGTTCTCCACAGCACCCCCAAAGGTGAAAATGTCTTTGACGATCCCATTCTTCCCCGGGGAGAGAGTCTTGGGCCTTTCCAGAGTGGCACCTGCAGGTCTCGGAGGAGGCAGAGGGCCTTCTAGGGGTGAGGGGGGCTTCGGGCGAACCTCCGTCTGGTTCACGTACTCTGAAAGGGCAAGAGAAGGGGGCTTGTTAGGGAAAGAAACCCATGTGTCCCAACTACTACCTACCACAGCCCCCACAGTGGGCCCTCAGCTCATGTCTGGAATCCATACCTGGCTGGGGGCTGCAGGTCAGGGGGGCAACGTAGCCATCAGTCTCGGGGGGCAGGGGTACTGTGGGGTCCTCACTGTACCGCTGTAGAGGGCTGGGGTCAAGCACGGGGAGGCTCTGCATCCCTTTGGCTGCTCCCATTCCCAAGTCGCCGTCAAACACATCAGAGCCCGCCCCTTCTGAGGGTGCCAGCGGAGACTTGGGGGGTTCTTCCTCGGAGGGCTCAAGCCCCAGTGTCAGCTCACCACCGCCACTCTGGAGGTAATAGAGAAGGTCGTGGTGGGGGTCACTCATGGATTTGAGGTGGAGACTGAGGGGACAGGCTCACCAGAGATAAACAAGAGGTCACCTTTGGGGTACAGCACAGTCACTGTGGGGGGTAGGGAGGCATGTGTTGGAAAGCAGTAGGAATCCTTCAGGAAAATGGGATCTCCAGGAGACGTGGTGGCTGGGGGTGGGGGCATGGGAGAAAGGGACCCTAGTCCACTGGGGTCCGGAGAGGTAACCACACCCACCACGGGCTGACCACGGGCACTGACCCTGGTGGAGGAGCTGCGATGCCTGCGGTGGGCCGTGCTCCCAGCACCCGGGGCAGGGTCTGGGCAGAAGAAGCCTTGCTGCGGTACCAGGTACTCCTCAGCGTCCACCAGGTCCCCCATGTCGTCGTCCTCCAGCAGCGACCGGTAGAAGGTGCTGTCCAAGGGGCTGGCAGGGCCCAAGTCCTCATTCTGGGGAGGAGGGGACAGAGCGTGGCAGCCTCTCCCCAGCCTAGTGCTCAGGGAGGCTCAGGAAGAGATTCGATGAAAGAGGCAAGGGCTGGGCTTGGAGGCCCACGACCCAGGAGTCAACCCCTTCCCACCCTCTGCCGGGCAGTGTTTAGTCACAGGCAGGGATGTGGCATAGAGGTCTAGTACCTGGATGACCACAAAGCGCTGGGGGTCCCTGGCCATGCGGGAGAATTCGGCCACCAGCTCCCGGAACCGAGGCCGACATTCAGAATCAATCATCCAACCTGGGGGCAGGAGAAAGCTCAACATCTCAGGTCCGGCGGCAGCCTGTGTGCCGCCCTGCCCCTCCCCCTCCCAGCCGGTCTGGTGACTAGAGTCCAAAGCCCTTAGGAGGTAGAGACCAGCTACCAGGAACTTTTGAGCATCTCTGTGTTTGCCCTTTTTATTTTGCATATAAGTCTCTTTCTAGCCGGTCCTCTCGAGTTTCCCTGGACTGGTACCATGAAAGGGAAGTGAGACTCTTTTGAGGTTCCTTCGAAAGATACCAGGACCCCTGGGTGCACATGCATTCTGCTTGGCCCCGTCCCATGCCCCCTGTAGACCCCTCTACCCAGGACCGCCCCCCCAACAGCCGGCACAGCTCCACCACGCACATTTGACCATGATCATGTAGACGTCGATGGTGCAGATGGGGGGCTGGGGCAGCCGTTCCCCCTTCTCCAGCAGGTCAGGGATCTCCCGGGCCGGGATCCCATCGTAAGGTTTGGCCCCAAAAGTCATCAGCTCCCATACAGTCACACCTGGGGCGGAGGTGGCAACAGAGGGAGCTTTAGTGTGTGAGGCCCAGAGACTCTCCAGGAGCCTGGTACTGAGGGGGCAGGAGGGGAGGGATGCGTTGCTAACAGCAGGGGCTACCTCTAGCCTTTCCCCGGCCCCGGGGACACGGACAGGCCCCGGGGACACGGACAGGCCCCGGCAGACTGAGGCACTGCAGCCACTCCCTTCGGCCACAATTCTCCTCATCCTTTCAGTAATGTCCCTGCCGTGGACAGGATGGTGGCTCCTTGCCCACACACCTCACCCCTCCCACCCCTCCCCACCACGCACCATAGCTCCACACATCACTCTGGTGGGTGAACCGTCGGCGGAGAATGGACTCCAATGCCATCCACTTGATGGGCACCTGGCAGGGCAGAGGAAATGTCTTTGAACTAGGGGTGTTGGGGGTGGCCATTCTCAGGGTTCTCCCAGACCCCAGTCCACCTTGCCGCACCCTGCTGACCCCTCTAACCTTGCCCCCATCTGCGTGGTACTCCGTCTCGTCAATGTCCAGCAGCCGAGCCAACCCAAAGTCTGTGATCTTGACATGGTTAGGACTCTTGACCAGCACATTCCGGGCAGCCAGGTCCCTGTGCACTAGCCGCACCTCCTCCAAATAGCTCATTCCCTGGGGTTGGAGGCATCCGGGTCAATCGTGTTCTGGCCGCATTTTCCTAGGAAACCTCCCCATCCTAGCCCTGCAGGGGGACGGGACTCACAGAGCGCAGGCCCCTCGGTGCGTACCTTGGCAATCTGCACACACCAGTTCAGCAGGTCCTGGGAGCCCAGGCGCCCTCGGTGTTCTCGGACGTGGTCTAAGAGGCAGCCGTAGGGCATAAGCTGTGTCACCAACTGCACCGTGGAGGTCAAGCAGATGCCCAGGAGGCGTGACACATACGGGGAGCCCACACCAGCCATCACATATGCTTCCTGGGGGGAAAGGTACACACTGAGAGGGTGTGTGTGGGACACCACACACCCCACCGACCGAATGCCCCTCCCAAGGGCCGAGGTGCGCAGGAGGACCCTTCACCAGATCTTATCACATCCAACGCAAACCAGAACCACAGCCCGCGGACTGGGGAGGTTGAGTCGAGGTGTGGGGATAACACAAAGTGCCTCCTCAAATCCCAGGGAAAGGGAGCCCAGAGCCCAGACCCACAACCAGGAGGTCCCTCTTGCATGCCCAGCCGGAAGGGCAGAGGGGCTTACATCCAAGATTTCTTTGTTGGCTTTGGGAGATGTGTTTTCCCTCAACACTTTGATGGCCACTGGGATTTTCACATTCTCCCCATCGGGAATCCAGATGCCCTGGGCAGGAAGAGGAGGGTGTGAGCAGGAGAGAGCTGCTAGATGCAACCCTCGGCCTTCCAGAAAGTCTTTGCTTGTGTCCCCCACCCTTGGGCCATCCACACGCTTTAGCAGCAGCCTCACAATTTAGCCCCGCCCTCCACTCCCTTTCCCCTTGTTCCAGCTTCTTCGACTGCCCTCATCTCTGGGCTGCCTTCCACAACAAAACCCTGGGTAACACCCCAAGGTATCCTCTGGGACCACCCACCCTGGACTTTGGCCCCACCCCTGACCTTGTAGACGGTGCCAAAAGCTCCAGATCCAAGCACCTTCACCTTCCTCAGCTCTGTCTCTTTGAGGATCCGCATCTGAGCCTGGTTGGGCATCGCTCCGCTAGGTGTCAGCGGCTCCACCAGCTGGGGTGAGGGGGTGACCCTGCATCAGTGCCTGGGGAGCTGGGCCACAGACCCCAGGCAGGTGGGGAGGCCCTCGGCCACCTCACCTCCGTTTCCTGCAGCAGCCTCCGCATCGTGTACTTGCGGATCTTCTGCCGCCTCCTCCTGATCAGGATGCCGGTGACTGTCCCCATGACCATGAACAGCAGAATGCCCACCACAGCGGCAATGATGGACGTCACAGGGCTGCAGGCAGGAGCCAAGGTCAGGGATTGAGGACCAGGCTTGGGTAGCAGGGAGGAAGGGGCCCCATGGAGGGGCACAAAGGTCACTGGGGTTTGGAAAGGGAATTTAGAAGGGTGGCCCACTGGCTTCTAGCCTATCTTCCTTATTTCAAAGAACTTCCCTTGGCTCCCTACTGCCCCCAGGGTAAAGTCCCCTTGCTGAGCATTCAAAGTTCTCTGCCCACATCTCCAAATTTTCTTTGCCTTTACCCATGGCCCAGCCCAGGATTCTCCAACTTCCTGACAAAACTCGCAGTGGAGCTTGCTAAAACAAGCCCCACCCCCAGAGGCTCTGATTGTGGTGATGGGGTGGGGCCCAGGAGCACCCACTGATCCTGATGTTCTAGCCAAATTTGTCACCCACAGGTCATGGTTTCCCACACCTCCCAACTGTGGCGTATGCCGTTACTTCTCTCTGGGCCACCATGGCTCCACGGGATCACCTTTCAAATTCATCCTGGAACAGGTGGCACCCCTGGGTGCTGGCCCTATAGCGTTGTCCTCCTTGTCCCCCTCCCTTGCTTTGCCAAGAACCGGCACATCGCAGACCTCTAACGAACACTCGTTTCATGGACAAATAAGTGATCACCTAGGGCGCACCCCAGTCTTTTTCTCCCCAGAGCCCTCCCCAGAGCTCCCCACTGCCCAGAAACAAGTCCGGCCCTGTGGTCCAGTGGGAGAGGGCAGCCTGTGCACTCCAGGTCCAGCCCTGACTCAGACCTGTCCCTCTGCTCCCTCTTCTGTGCTGACTTAACGGCACACCACGCCAGAACTTCAAGCAAACACATCCTAGATTTTTCCATCCCTTCCCCAACAAAGCCACTTGGTTGCTTCCTCCCTAATGCAAGAGACCTGCCCCTCTTTCAGGCCTGGCTGAAATGCCACCTCCTCCTTGAAGCCTCCCTCCACCCCATTAAGAATTCACCATTCCCTACCGAAGCGCTGCAGCTGCACTCTCCTCTTAACCTACCCCGAGTCCCAGGGAGTTGAACGCTGCCTGTGTCCCTTAGGAGACACCCAGCTACCCAAGGGTGTGAAGGTACTGGGTGTTTTTGCCATCTTTTCCGTTCCCCACCCCGCAAGCATCCCGAGCAGGTCCTCCAGCCACTGGTTGAAGTGAATGGGAAGGAGGAGCAGCAGTGGAAGAGTGGGCAGGGCAGGGACGGATGTCGTGTCAGGAGGAGCCCCCCTCAGCAGTGTCCACCCCGGGGCCAGTGGGGGCTCAGGGGCAACGTGGGGCGTGCCCTGGGGACCAAGCTGACCTGGCTCTCTGCTCGGCAGGGCAGCCCTTGTCATCCAGATCCACACAGCTGCGGGAGAGAGCGAGCGCCGTCACCAAGGCTGGGAGCCGCTTCCTGGGCCCACTGCAGCCGCACCGCACCCCAGGGAGGGTGCGGTGTGGCTGCATCGTGGTCCCCATTTGAAACAAAAGCAGAAACTGGGCTCAAGGTTACCAGTGATCTTCTAACACCCCACAAGGGGGCCCCTTCTAGTCTGTGACCCCACTCCCCCTGCTCCCCTGCACCTCCCTGTTGGGGCACCCAAAGGAGCACTACATCCAAAAGCTCGGCCATTCCCTCCGTGAATGAAGGCCAGGGTAGTAAACTGGCACAGCTTCCGCAGAGGACAGCTGGCAACACCTATTACATGGCGGTGACCCAGCAGTCCCACCTCAGATGTGCCCTAAAAATGCCCGCACTAGGGGCCACGTAAAAGATGCTCACTTGTACATGGAGCTCAAGTGCCATAAGCTGCAAAAAAGAGAAAGAAAAAGGAAAAGAAACAAGGCCGATCACTGTCCCTCAAACAGGGACGCGGATGGACAACGCTACGTCCATGCTGCAGCGTGGGCGGCAGGGAACTCGAGGTGGCGGGCCGCGTGCACTCGCCGGAAAGGACTCCCACGGCAGCCAGAGGGTGGGGCAGGGACAGAGTGCAGAACAATAGCCCAAGAGTGATCCCATTTACAATAAAAAAATGCAAAAATGAAACAGGTTATATGTGAGTTGAACTATATGAAATTGCTGTTTCTTGACCATTTCTGACCTAGAGAAACAGCAAGCTTACGTGACTCAACCTAATACAAACATAACACATTTATGTGACCGTGCAGAGAAAAGCCTAGAAGGATACAAACACCCCGGGGATACAAACACCCCCACCCTGGGGAGGATGGAGGGCACATTTGCCTTGCAATGTTTACACTGTGACATTGCTGAAAATGTTTATACGTAGTCACGTATTTCATGGGTAACTAAGGGCAACTACGTGAAAAAAAGAATAGGGTAGATCACTATTGCAAGATTCTGTTAAGTGAAGAAAAAAAAAATTGAAAACAATATATATGGTCTATGATTCTATTTTGGTTAAAAAAAAGAATACAAACAGGTAGGAGCGACTGGAGAATAATATATATTAACATATATATTACATGTTATATATGTTAGAATGCACAGGTAAAAACTACAGAGTATAATGTGTTACAATACTATATATATGCAAGCATGTGCCTAGATAAAAACTAGAGGAGAAATATTACAAGTTATTAACAGTCGGGGCAGAACTGCTGGCAACATTCATTTCTATTTTATGATTTAATAAACATTTTTTAGTATGTTGCTTTGTGATTGGAAAAGACAAATGAAAGATTAAGGCTCAGGGGAAGCAAAGGGAGAGTGGTCCCCCCTCCATAATGCTGCAGAAAGCCTTTTACAGAGGCTCCCGGAACGCAGCCCTCCTCCTTGCAGGAAAGGCCCTCAGACTCACGAGTGGGTGCAGTTGATGGGGCATGGCTGGCACGTGCCCTCCTCATCTGGGAACTTCCAGATGGGCATGAAGGAGAGGTCAGGTTTCACACCACTGGGGCATCGGGCCACACAGAAGGGAGGGTCTTTGTAGTGGGCGCAAGTCACACACTGATCAGCCTCCTGGGGAGGGAGGGAGGGTTCGTGAGGGGTGGGCAGTAGGGTCAGGCCTCTGGGTCCCCTTCGGGCTTCCCACTGCTCCTGGGACAGCCTAGACCCGCTGTGTCTGCTGCCCCTGCTCTTCACTCAGGTCCATCCTCCCCCAACCCTAACCCTGCCGCACTGCTCGGTCCCCGGGCTGGGGGCTTCCTGCGCCCAACGGGAAGCCTAGGAGCTCATCACTGAAGGTACAACAGCAGGTAATTATGGTACCGAACACATAGAAAGCCCTTCCCCGCTCAGACACTGTGCCAAACCAACCCTCTTCTATGTTAACCCTGACTATGACCTAATGAGGCAGGTATGCTATTCATTTTCCAGCCTCAAATGAGGCTGGAAGTAGGACCTGCATTTGAACCCAAGTGGCCTGATGCTGAAGCCCACAAGTCTAACCACCTTGGCACAGCCACAGCCACGAGCACAGGCCTCCCTGAGACCTCTGTGTGGTTTCGAGGGTCTCAGGGTCCACGATACAACTCACAGTCCCCAGCAGCAGGGTCTCCATCCACCCTCCTGCTGCTCGGGGCTGAGCCCAGGGCTCTCTCCACAGGTGTTTTGCCAGAAATGCTCAGCCAGGTCACCAGTAATCCGCCCCAACCCACCATTGCTTCCCTGCACCTGGCTCTGAGCCCAGCAGCACCTCACCGATCCTGAACAGGTCACTGAGCCATTCTGGGGCTGACACTCGGGGTGGCAGGGCAGACAGTACCTGTCCTTCACGTACTCGCGGGGGAGCCTGAGAGAAGGGATGGCTGGTGTGGGAGTCTGGAAGGAGACCCTGTGCACCCCTCCAGCCGCCCCCTGCTCCGCCCCGCATACCCTTGCAGGACTCGGCACTCCTCCACGCACTCCTGGCCCCGCAGGAACTGGCTGCAGTTGACACACTGCTCGGGCCCCGGCCCCCAGCAGCGCCCATGGGCGCAGAGGTGGTAGCAGGCCAGACCATCACCCACTAAAGTGAGGAACCAGAGGGGACTCTTAAGGGAAGCTCAGGTCCAAAAGAACCAGGGCAAGAGGCTAGGGGTGGCTCTGGGTTGGAGGGGTGGGCGGCGGGCCTGGGTGATGCAGGGAGGGAAAAGGGCTCACAGGTTCCAGGAACAGAGAGGAAAGGGGAGGGATGCCAAGGCAGTGAGAAAGGACTCGGCTAGAAGCCATGCCAAGAGGTCAGGCCAGCCAGAGCTGTGTCAACAATGGCACGCCAGGGACGGGCAGTCTGCACAAGTCCCAGACTGCTGCTAGCAAGGGCCCACGGGCACTGCTGCGCGCTGGCAGACAGGGAGTGGGCAGCCCTGGGCCCCCTGTCTTACCACACTCGTCCTCTGGCCGGTTAGCACTGTGGAGCAGGGCCTGGTGAGGGTTCCGAAAGAGCTGGTCCCAGGGCACCGTGTGCACAAAGCAGAGGTGGGCGTTGTGATGGACGAGGGCCAGCCCACTGCCCAGCTCCCGCAGCGAGCGCAGCCCCAGCCATTGGATGCCCAGCCCTTGCAGGGTCAGCGAGTAGGCACCACTGTGGGAGAGGAGCACTCAGCTGCAGGACGGACAGCAATTACTGACCCTTCCCCGGTCAGCCAAGCGCTGCTCTCACCTTCCCCGTCCCCAGCACGCAAACTCCCATAGGAAGGCTGTGGCGGGAGCCCCTGGGGAATAGGAGGACCCACCATGCCCCACACTTCCCCCAGTCCCCGCAACCCCGACTCGGGTCAGGCACCCCACTCCAGGTGCTCACTCATGCAGAACTCGTCCCCGGATGACTCGAAGGTTCTGGAAGACACTGAGGTTAGGCAGAGTGTCTGGCCATGCTGAGATGTACAGGTAACCTGCAGGCACAGGGTGAGGCTAGGGTTTGGGGGCAGGGTGAGGACTCCCAGCCCCTTCAGAGCAGGATGCAGAGGCAGAGCCCACCTGTGATCTCCTCCAGGGTCTCAAACACTCTGAGCTGCTCCGGCTGGAGAGGGGCAGTGTTGGAGGCGGGGTCCCTAGAAGAAGGATGAGGAGAGCAGTCAGCAGGGCCAGGAAGCGGGTGAGCTTGACCCCCAGGGCTGGCCCTGCCTCCCTCCCTCCCCACCTTCTTCTCTATTAATAACTTCACTTAAACCCTTTGCTCAAGCCCGGCTGTTCCCATCCCAAGCTACGAAGCCTAGGCTCTGTTTTGGTAGGTCCATCAAAACAGTATTTATATATCCTCTCATCTAGAAATTCTACTTCTAGGCATGTGGCCTAGAGGGACACTGGCCCCTGAGGCATGTACAAGGCAGAACCATTTGAAAAGAGTGATAACTGGAAATGAGCTAAACACCCACCAGTACACAGGGGAGCTGTTGGATGGAATCCTGACCTCTGTGGACTATAGGCAAGAAAACTAACATCTAGGAGCACTCAGTACGTGCCAGGCACTGTTCTAAGAGCTTACGCATATGAACTCGTGCAACCTTCATAATCACTTTATGAGGCTGGGACCACATTTGCCCCATTTTCAAGATGAGGAAACTACAGCACAGTAAGGTCACATGACCAGTAAGTGGTAGAGCTGGGTTTCAAACCCAGGCCGTCTGGCTCCCAGGCCTGGGCCCATGACTGCTACTCTTTGCTGCTGCCACCTGCCCCACAGCTGTTGAAAGAACGAGGCCGAACTGTCACGACCAGCTCCCCAAAGCAAGGGACAGACGACACTCACAACAGGCTCCCATTTCCGTAAACCAGCCAACCCAGCAGAATTGCTATGTTCCTCTGTGCGTGCCTACGTGCGTATAGATGCTCTAGAAGAAGACACACACCTGTTAACAGGTGTCTCCTTCAGAAAGGGGAGTAAAGGTGGAGAAGTGCTGAAAGGAATTTCCTCCTTTCTATGAAACATAACTCACGTACAGTAAGTCGCACGGATTTTTACTATGCAGTTTGATGAGTTCTGGCAGATGCACTCGCTCATGGATGCCTCCGCCCCCACAGTGGACATACAGAATGTTGCCATCACCCCAGAAATGTCCTTTGTGTCCCTCTCCAGTCCTCCCACCGAGGGCGACCACTGTTCCGAATGCTGTCACCAGGGCGGTTTTTGCTGCTCTACAGCTTCACACACAGTGTGGGCTCTTGTCCGGCTTGTTTTGCTTAACCTGTTCTTGAGACTCATAGTGTGTGTATAGGTTCCTTCCTTTGTGTTGCTGCGAATGTCACTGTAAGGTTAGACCATCATCTACCCTTTCCTTCACCTCTCCACGTACATTTGTGTCATTTCCAGCTGGGGACCATTACGAATAAAGCTACTGCTGTGAACTCAAGGAGAACGCAACTTCATCTGGAAGGCTTGACCTCCACACAAGTGCATGTTCATGGCTAACATGTCATTTATGCAAGTAACACGCCTCCCGGAAGTCCCTGGTCCCTTTGGTCTCCCTCTGAATTCCTAGCCTCCCTGCTGTGTCTCCTGCCTTCCCCATCCAGGTGCTGTCACTTCTGGGTGCTCAGAAACCAGTGACGCCCTGATACGGCCTCAGACCATTGTGCCCACCCTGACCTCTGAGCATCCTTACCCCTCAAAGCTCTCTGGCAGAAACGCCAGGCTCCCAAAGATCTTCTTGCAGCCGGCGAACTCCTGGATGTTGGCACTGGTGACCGCCCGCACCTCTCGCAGGTGTTCCACGCCCAGACCATAGCACACTGTGGGGAGGGGCGGGGGCGGGGCAGGGGGTGAAGGGCCGTCTCGACCCCACACCAGCACTGATCAGCCCCTCCATGGAGCACTAGAGACTCAAACTCCTGGGTCAGGTCCACAGTCCCTTCCTAAGGGCCACATGCCCCTTCCCCACACTGGCAAGATCGTGAGGAGCTTGTGGGACTGATCTGGGGGGGCAGAGACAGTGGGAGACAAGGACTGAGTCCCAGGAGGCTCTGAGGCAGAGTGGGACAGGGCGAGGCCAGGCTGGGTGGGCAGAGGGACAGGAACGGGGCCTGGCCGGGGGTTGGTGGCAGGGGTACCTCGAGCGCAGGGCTTGCTGCACTTCTCACACCGCTGCGTCCCGTCCTCAGCCGTCACCTCTTGGTTGTTCACGGGACAGACCAGGGTGCAGGATCCCACGTCCGTCGACAGATAGTTGTCTGAGGAGACCAGGATTGTGTCCGCATGCCCCAGCCTCCCGCACCCCACCACGAGCAGGGCCACACCGCACCCAGGCAGTACAGCAAGAGTGACGCCCACCAGCACTGAAACGCCCTGGCACTAGGCCTGCGCATTTAACCTTCCCTTGCTCCTCACAACAAACCCACAGGATAGAGGACACCGTGCGGTTCCCGTTTTGCCAAAAGGGAAACCAAAGCACGATTTTGTGTGAACCAGCCAAGGTCACTGTGCTAGCGAGCACAGGAGCCAGGGTGTGAGCGCATTCAAACTGTCTAACCGCCTGATGAGGTTGGGGCTACGACTGTGCCCCTTCTAGAGGTGAGCGAAGGGAGACACAGTAGGGTCACATGACCAGTAGTGGGAGAGCCGGGTTTCAGACCCAGGTGGTCTGGCTCCCGAGCCCGAGCTCTTAGCTCCTACTCTGCTGCAGCCACCTGCTCCACAGCTGTTGAAAGAACGAGGCAGCTTGACAGGAGCCGTCACGACCAGCTCTCCAAAGCAAGGGACAGAAGACGCTCACAATAGGCTCCCATTTCCACAAACCAACCCTCCCAGCAAAATGACGAAAACTGTGTTTCTCCCTGGCACTCACAGGGACAGGTGGTCACACAGCTGGCACCGAAGGTGTAACGGCCCTCAGGGTTGGGCATGGACTCAAAGGTGTCCGTGTTGTAGGTGACCAGGGCTGGGCAGTGCAGCTCACAGATGCCACTATGGTTGAAGTGGAGGCAGGCCTGGGGGGACAGACAGCTGGTGGTTACCGGGCTGTTTTTTTCCTGATGTGCCAGGGGCGACGGGGTAGTATGGGGCGGGATGCCCCTCCCTTGCTCCCCGAGGGGTGGAGCCCAGTGAGCACGCACCAGGCAGTCAGAGTGTTTGGGGCCCGTGCAGCCGGCAGCACACTGCTCGTGGCAGCAGTCGGTGGCCCGCCGGCCCTTGCAGCGGGCGCAGCCGCTGGCGCACACAGTCCGGGTCACTGCGGGCAAAGGGCAGGGTGAGGGCTGGATGGTGCCCGGGCACCGCACCTTCCCCAGCATCACCTTCCAGGGGAGACTCCCTGGGGAACACACCTGAGGCCTGGTGCCCACCCCTCCCATGTCACTTTTATTCCACCCTGCACTGGCCCCAGGCCCTGTGCCTCCCCCAGACTCACAGCTCTGACAGTCCCTGGAGCTTTCTCCCCAGCAGTATTTACAGTCTGGAGAGCAGGGTGGACCTGGGGAGAGAATGGAGACAGTGACACAGACGGAGCCCAGAAGGCAGAGTGCACAGTGAGGGGGAGACCCAGGCAAGCAAGGGCAACTCCAAAAACAGAGACACAGCCAAGAAACAAGGGGCTCTGGCTGGTGGTAGATCAGTGGATTGGGCGCAGACCTGCGAACCAAAGGGTCGCTGGTTCGATTCCCAATCAGGCCGGTTGCAGGCCAGGCCCCCAGTAGGAAGCATGTGAGAGGCAACCACACATTGATGTTTCTCTCTTTCTCCTTCTTTTCCCCTCTCTCTAAAAATAAATAAAATCTTTAAAAAAAAAGAGAGAAAAGACAGAGGGCCACAGAGATAAAGAGAAACAGAGACAGCAGGAGGGACCAAGAAAAAGGAAACAGGTGGTGTTAGTGCAGGGATTGGGGGGATGTGACTGGGAGTTGGGGGGTGGGGGTCTGAGGAAGAAGGCGCTGCAGGCAGGGAAGAGCGTGGCTTACAGGCCCGGGAGCGGTTGGTGTCTATCACCGTGAGGGCCAGCTGGTTGTTCTTGTGGAAGATGTCCACCCACAAAATCGTGTCCTGGTGGCAGAGCTGGGGGTTCCGCTGGATCGTGACCCCTCCTTTCAGGATCTCTGTGGGATGGGCAGCAAACAGAGGCTTTCTCCCCTGTCTGTCAGCTTCTGCACCCCCCACACCTTCTTAAATATGCCCTGGATCCCCAGGGAACAGAAAAGACACCGTCAGCATCTTTTATCTCTACCAACGCCATCCCCCACCCCACCCCCCACACAGACACGAACCACCTGAGATCCCAGGAGGAGTGGGTTGTCCATGCCAGGGCCCAGAGGCCCGGGCCACTCTCTCCTGTCCTCGCACCCCTATTCTGTGCACACTGCTTGTTAGTCAAAAGAGAGACTCTGGAGCCTGAAACCCGGCCTCACCACAACCCAGCTGTGGAACCTTCACCAAGTCACTCATGCCCTGTGAACCTGTTTTCTCATCTGTGAAACGAGAATAACGTCCATGCTTCCCTTGCCCGATTACGGCGTGACCGAAACAAAACCGTGCACGCAAAGCCCCAGGCACACAGGGTCCGGGACACTGCCAGCGCCAGGGCCGCCACGTGCGGGCTGTTCGCCACACGTGTGTGCTCAGCCGAGAGGAGGGCAGAACCCTTCCAGTACCCTAACTACCCCACTACTCTGTGGGCTGGAACAAGCTGTGGCTCCCTGGGAAGAAGGGAAATCTTTTTAAAATCTTCACCAGGGCACCCCCCCACCAAGCGCCACATGCAGGTTCTGGTCCACGCAAAGCCTCCCCATGGCTGGCGGCAGCCTTGGTCAGCTCTCAGTAACCAGGTTTCAAAGACCACGATGACCACCTGTGAGGCTTCGCAGCTGCAGCTCCCGCAGCCCTCCTGGGGCCGCCCCTGCAGCAGGGCTGGCGCTGTCCGGCAGGCCTCTGTTGTCCAGCACGGCCAGGGCGTAGTTGTCCTCAAAGAGCTGGGTGCCGCGTATGATCCGCAGCCTCTGCAGCGGGACCTGTCTCACCTGGTTGTGAGCGATGAGCACGTAGCCCTGCACCTCCTGGATATCCTGGGGGGACACGGGGCGGGGTGGGGCTGAGGAGGCCTGGGCCCTGGGACACTGCCACCCTCCAAGGTCTCCTCGGGGTTATCCGGTACTTGAGGATCCTGGGCAAGGCCCCCATCCGCTGGGCAGCCCTGCTGTCTTCCTGTGTAAAACGGAAATCAAGGCCCCTCCCCATCCCGGAACCAGATTCCTATGTGATCAAGAAAGATAATGGTGGGGGGAGCCCTCTGTAAACTGTGAGCAAACACCCCACCCTCTCTGCACTGTAAGTTTCTTCATCTGTAACAGGAAAGGCCCGGACGAGATGACATCTGAGCAGTGCGTACGTGACCCCATTCCAGGGCACTGCAGAAAGAGCCCTGCAGGCCGGCCGGTTTCCCCTCTCTCCTGCTCAGGGCCCTTTCACATGCATTTCCCATTTTAGCTTCAGAATGGGCCTCCGAGGGGAAGTGAAAGCATGCCTATCGCTCCCAATGTGCAGATAAGGAAACCGAGGCCCAGAGAAGCCGAGATCCTAGGCCACATTCACATGGTGTGTCGTGGCAGACCTGGCTCTGGAACCCGCATCTCCCGCCAGGGCTTTCACGACTCCAGATGGGAGGGGACAGTGGCTGAGCGGTTGGACAGGGGAAAGTGGTCGGGCTGGCAAGACAGCAAAAATTTAGCAATGGAACAAATGGATTCCACCTAGAGATGTCCGCAGCCAGCCACGCTAGAGAGAGAATCAACGTGTCTTATGCTAGGACAGGTAGGGGTTAGACAGCAGAAAGGACTTCTGGTTGAGGACCCACAAGAGAGGAGACACAGGCTTCTTCCACCACCCACCTATAAGCAGAGGGCTCAGCTCAGCTGGAGGCAGGGACTGGCTGAGCTGCCCGTGGCTCTCACCTGGAGGAAGAGGAGGCTGGCATTGGCAGGCAGGTAGGTGAGCTCCAGGTTACCCTGCACCACCTGACAGCCCTGGTAGAGGTAGCGGAGCATGTCCAGGTGGGTCTCGGGACTGGCTGGGAGGCGCAGCTTCATGTCTGTGCCGGTGCACACTGGCAGAAGGGAGGAGATGGGTCAGGGGCTTCTCCAACCTGGCTGCCTCCTCCACACTCACTCCCCAGAGTCAGGCCATCTTGGACAGCAAGGACCCCCTCCTCCCATGTCCCATGCACCTGCAGTAGGTGCAACAGCAAAAGAAGGTTTGTGAGTTTGGGAAGAGGAGGGAGATCAGGGGAGAGGCTCCTTCTGACTCATCCCATCCTGAGCACCCAGAGGGGGCCCAGGGGTGCCAGCCCTAGGCAGCTCACCCACCCAGTTCAGGGGGTTGGCCTGCAAAGAAAGCCTTTCTTTGTCCCAAAGCCACGACTCAGGGCCAACGGGTAAAAAATCCCCCAAGAGAGGTGATGATGAATCATGAACCCTCTGGATATCCCCTTGCCCTCTCCCAAGCAAACAAACTTGGGGTATTCTCCCCACCCCATTCCAATACCACCCACATGCCAACCTCCTGGCAAGAAACACCCACCCTCACAATGCCACCCAGGAAGTGGGGAAGGAGGGTCAGCTGGAGTCATAGTGGGGGCATGGAGACCACCAGGGGCCTGGCCACTCCAGGGACCTCTGGAATTCCCCCGGGCAGAGACAAGGAGCGTCAGACCCCAGCTATGGGCATCTGGATCTGGGCTGCAGATCCTGAGCCGGACTGATGCCTCCTCCAAAGGCTCCTACTCTGGCACCTCACCCTTGCCACCTCCTCAGGGCAAGACTCCAGAAGCAGCTGGCACAATCTGTGCCACGAAACTCCTGCCACAAGAGTACTACGTCAACCCTGTGTACCTGCGCTGAGCCAACTACCGGCCAAGGGACCCCAAGATGAACGGCCCCCAGGTGCACCTGGGCCCTGCTGGGTGTCCCTGAGACCACAAGTACCCAGGAAGCGCAGATGCATAGGAAGGGGAAACCACCCCTGGTAAGGGGTGCTGGGGGCAGCGGCTGGCACAATGCCGGCCAGCAGGGGGGGAGGTTAAATTGTCCAGTTGAACTTGTTTTTCTGCTCCAGTGAGAAGATGAATCACCTGGTGTGTCTTGCCCAGGAGGGTGTGCCGGGGGGATGTGGGCGGAGGGCACCCCCAGGTACACAGGCACACAGGTGCCTGAGCTGCCCGAATTCCTGTTGGTCCCCACTCCGCCTCCCACGGACTGCGTGTAGATTCAGGGAGACGGCACAGTGGCTGACCTGCTGCTCTCTCAGCAACTTGGACTGGAGGTCAAATCCTGAGGGGATGGGTACTAAAAGCTCCCCCCCCCCATATTGCTGGGGAAAAGCTTGTGGGGCAAGCCCCGCCAGAGTTGTGTCCTGGAACTCCCAGTAACACACAGTGGGTCTCTGTCCCTACCACTCCGGGCAGACAGGGAAGGAAGCAAACAGGGAGGAAGGGGAGGGCCCAGAAATAGAATCAAGGGTCCCTTCCTCCCCCCACTACCCCAGACTCCCAAAAGAAACAGGAGCTGGGGGTGGCAGGCCAGGCCCAAAATAACGTCCACCCGCTGCCAGGACCTCCCCCTCTGCAGCTTCAGCTGCTTTGTAGGCACAGCTGTCTCCAGGCCCAGACCCCAAGGCCCTGGCCCAAGCCCGGGAAAGGGACCAGCAGAGCTGGGGCAGGGGCTGTCTCCACCCCCTTCGGCCCTGTGCGCTTCCAAAGGACACCAGCTGCGGCAGCCAGGCAATCGGAAAACAACAACAATGGAACACTGGGGGCAGCTGAATTAACCGAGGGCCTACTATGTGCTCAGCAGGCATTCAGCTCGGCAACATCCTGCAGAGGCTGGGACTGAGACTTCTGCTTTGCAAGAAAGGGAACTGAGGCTGACAGGGGTTAGTCTCCCCAGGTGATAAGGTCTGTGAGGAGCAGGATTTGAACTCAAGTCTGCTGACTTTACTTTCCACATTTCTTCCACTAGGCCTAACCGCACGCACAGACTCACTCCACACCCCACACCAATGTAAACACCAACTCTACCGATGCCACAGAAAAACATTACAGTCGCAGGGCCGGGCCTGGCTGGGCTGGGCTGGGCTGGGCTGGGCAGGGCAGGAGGAGCAGCAAGAGTGGTAGCCCCGCCCCACTAGTGAATTTGTTTGTGGCCCATTTGAGTTTGATTAAGACTTTTTAAGTGTTTGCAACAGGTGATAAAATTGGTGCCCTGAGACTCACTCCCAGGGAGCAGTTGGTTGGGCAACCCCCAACCAACCTGATGGGAGGCCAACAAGGCCTTCTTGAGGCCTCCCTTACCTCCCCCTCTCTCCCCTTCACCTTATACCTCCTCCTACCTCCCATCTCCTCGCCAATTCCCCCCTCCCCAGTCCCTCTGCCTTTGGTCCCCATATCCACCCTGCCCCCATTGATTTTCTTGGGGGTGGGTAGGAGGTCTTGTTCCATGCAGGAGAGCTAGCTCTGTGTTTCCAGGACACCTGCTCCTTAGTGGCCACTTAGGGCAGGGCACACCGTGAGCACTGGGTGTTTGCTGGATGGATGGATGGATGGATGGATGGACGGATGGAGTCCAATCACGAGTCTCCAGCCCTGGCTGCTGTGGCTCAGTGGACTAAGCACCAGCCTGTGAACCGAAAGGTTGCTGGTTCTATTCCCAGTCAGGGCACACGCCTGGGTTGCGGCCACGTTCTGAATTGGGGGTATGTGAGAGGCAAACAGTCAATGTTTCTCTTCCTCTCTTTCTCCTCCCTGCTTCTAAAAATAAATAAATATTAAAAATAAAAAAAGGGTCTCTCCACCCCAAAAGGAACCAGTTGAGACCACAGTGTCCATCTCACTGCTGAGAGACTGGTCACAGTCCCCCCCTCACATCCCTCCAACTCAGGGTGCTCTCAACAGGGTCCTCATCCCCACCAGCCTTCAGGCCCAGCAGCTGCTTCTCTTGCTCACCAGCATGAAAGCCCATACTTCTTTTGGTTTCCATGACCACTACCTGCAACCCACCACATACCTGGTGGATCAGGCAGATGGGGGCTTGGGCTCGGAGTCCTCAGACCAGAACGCAGCTGGGCCACTCACTCCGTGACCTTCAGCAGGTCCCGGGCCTCCAGGGCGGAACCCAACTCAGATTCATCTCTACGCACAACAGGGCCTGTGACCTAGTAGGCACTCAGTGAATATTTACTGACCTGCACTTGGTTAGAGGAGGGAATTAAAAAACAATAACAACTCTTCCTTTCTGCAGAGACGTTAAATGAGATAATGAATAGAAAAGCCATCTGGAAACATGACTAAGCTTTGTAAACAGAGCAGGGGCACACTAGCTGTAACTCTCCTCCTCCTTGGGAAAGAGCACACCCTCCCCCCCCCACTCTCTTCCCAGGGGCAGACGGGAAAGGTGGTCTAGCAAAGGATGGAGGTGTCACCCCAGAGGGGCTTCAAGGATCTCTTTCTACATCATTGCAGCACCCAGGGGCAGGCATAACTACCTGCGCCCTACATCGGCTATATCAGCTGCCCCAGCCCCAGCCCCAGCCCCACACTGGTCCCTCTCGCTTCTCATCCAGCTGTCTCCTCCCCCACATCCCTGCAGGTTCCACGGCCTCTGCTCCACACCTCCCTGCAGTCCACTATTCCATCTAGGAGGCCCCAAGAAGAAGGCAGACATGAGGTGGACAGAAAGACATAACTCCAACGCCAAGAGGGGACCTGGGGGTGTCCATGTCGGCCCCACTTTCTGTAGCCTAGATGAGGAAGTTCATTCGTTCACCTGAATAAGAGTAGCACCTACACCCCAGTCTGGCTGCCTGGCTGCCCCTGAGGCTTTGCTCGACCCATTTCTGCTCAATGGAGTAAGACTGATCAACTCTCAGGAGCTCCTCATTGGAGTCCAAAAAATGCCCTGACTGCTCCTGGGTGGTTGGGAAGCCTTGGATAAGTCACTTCATTTCTTTGAACTCCAGTCTTCCCCTCTGTGCGGCTATTTCACAGGACTGTTGCACAGATTACGTGAAACTGCCTATGGTAAGAACCTGGCATATGGGAAGCAGGCTGTACATGTTTCAGAAGTTAAGGCAAGAGCAGGAGGATGGGTAATTCCCAACCAAGAGAAAAGAAAAAGCGCTTTCTGTTTGGAATACAATGTATTTTCTCTTTTTGCATTTGATCCTACCTTTCCAAGGGTTTTCTTGGGAATATTAACATAAGGTTACTTCCCCTAAGTACAGTAAAAAGAAGGAAGGAGAACATTGGGAGAACCACACAAGAATTAAATATAAGCTCTGCAAGACAAAAAGGACGTGTCTGCTGCACTTTAAACTTAGACCTCTAACTGAGGATCTCAGCAAAACCCTGGGTCTTCTCCCACCTCCCCTGCCCCCCACCTCCCCACCCCTGCGCTCAGGCCTGCGATGCAGTGGGGTGTGCTGCCATGTTAACCATTCCCTGCACAGCACACCCTGCATCTCTCTGCACCCAGCAGTGCAGGTTGAGGAGTGAGGAAGACCGGAAAAACGACCCCTCAGACCCCAGCACAGCAGCACCCAGTCCCTCCCCACCTGCTCAACTCCTCATAGGCCCGGGTGCAGAGGACAGCAGCTCGGCCCAGCCTAGCCTCACCCTTCTCAGCACAAGGTCAGGGGCAAAGATGCCAGCCTGGGAAACAGGGAGGGAAAGGATAAGCTCAAAGGAGAGCAGCCTCCTTCCTCAGATAGAAGGCAGGCTTGGGGCCACCTCCCGCTGTTTACAGCCGAGCTGGCCCAGCACCTTGAGGGAGTTCCTTCGGAGGGCAGAGTTCAGCTGAGTCCCCAAGTCAGCAAAGAGAGACTGTTTAGAAACACAAAGCCCAGACAGACACACACACAGACCACACAGCTCAAGAACACCCTGGCAGACATGCCCCTCTCGGCACAGCAAGGCTGCGACAGAGGGGCCCTGCGGCAACAGACCAGATGACACGCACCCCTTCTCCAGACTACGTGACCTATGAAGACCACCCACCTCCCCCAGAACGCTCTCACTGTCTCCCCCACGACCTGTGATGCGGGGGGCTGTGTCCCCCACTGGTCAAGGCAGATTAACAATGATTTCAAGTGTGTAGTTGGGGGTCGCACTGCCTGGGGTCCAATCTGTGCCCACCACTTACTTGCCACCACTTAATTAACCTCTTGAAGCCCAGGTTTCCCCCTGGGGCATGGGAGCACGAGTGGGACTTCCCTCACAGGGCGGTTCTGAGGGTTAAAGGGGGGCACATGCAAAACACCACGTGCAGCGCCGGGCACGCAGTACATTTCCAGGTTTAGTCATTGTCCCGGACAGACAGACAGATGGGGCAGCTCACTGTCCTCCCCTACCACTCTTCCTCTCACACAGGATGCGGGGAAAGCCAAGACAACCCAGTCCCTGCATGCATATCAGGGTAGGCAGTCCCTGATCCTTAACCCCCCACCCCAGCCCGCAACTGCCCCCGAGTCCCTCCCGCAGGACTCTCCCACTCGGTGCCCCAGGCCGGCAAACCCACCACGCCGCCCGTGCTCTCCCGAAGCCACAGAGCACACGGTCCCTGCGCTGGCCCTCCAGAAACCTGTTCAAAACAAACGCCTCCCCACCCCGCACCCGCACCCCAGACTCCAGCGGGAGGTGGCTCCGCGGTCCGACTGGCCACCCTCGCCTCCCGGCTCTGGCTGGGCAGGTGGCTTCCCCCCCTCCACCCCCCACACCCGATCTTGCCCGAAGCAGGAGTAACTAAACCCAATCGGCCGAGGAGGGGCGGAGGGGAGGGGGAAGGCCAGAGCTGGAGGGACCCCCGAGGAATCCAGCCCCGGCCAGTCCGGAGGCGGAGGCTGCCAACTGGAAAGGCTTCCAGGAGCCCGAGGGGGCTCAGGAAGGGGGGACGCGCGCGCGCCGCGCAGTGAACCCTCCGAGGGAAACTTTCTCAGCAGTTTCAGGGAACTCCTTTGACAAGTTCGCGCAGCCGTCGCGGAGCCCGGAAAGCGCCGGTCCCTTGAATGGGACGCCGAGAGGCGCTTGGCTGCAAGCGCCCGGCCCCCGCCCCACCTTCTCCTGCCCCCTCCCCGCCGGCGCCGAGCGCCCCGACTGTCCGAAACCCCGGTTGGGGAAGCCCGCACGGCCCCCTCCGCCCCGCCGGCCCGGGGGTTGCGGCGGGGGTCCCAGGCTGCGGGGGCGCGTCGCGGCCCCCTGGCCTCCCCACCCCAGGCTCACCTTGGGTGTCCGCGGTTCCGGGGGGCAGGAGGGCGAGGAGGAGCCCCCAGCGGTACCAGGCCGCCAGCTCCATTGTCCTCACTGCGGCCGCGGCCCCATGGCTCCGGCTGGACCAGGCTGGAGGGGCGGCGGGCAGAGGGGCCGGGCGCCCGGAGGGCTCCCCGCGAAGGGGCGGGCGGCTGCCTCGGGGGCTCGGGTCGGCGCGGGGTGCGACGGAGGGGAATCTCAGCTCCACAACTTCATTCTTGTACTTCCTCGAGGTAGGCCTCCTCCTCCACCTCCTCCTGCTGCTCCACTGATTGGGAGCCGGCGCGCTCGCAGCTCGCCCCCCACCCCCACCCCCTCCAACCGCATTCCAGCGAGGCGCTGGGAGTGGCAATCCCGGCTTCACTTTCTCCCTCGCTCCGCGCAGGCCCGGGGTGCCCGCCGCCGCTTCCACCCGTTTCCACGAAGAGCACCGAAAAGCGGGGGAGGCGGTTGCGCCCCCTCCCCCAGGGGCCGGGGCGGGGGGCAAATGCCATCTCCTTTTAAGTCGCAGGTTTTACCATGAACACGCCCGAAGAGTTTGAGTCCTACTCCATCAAGTGCCAATGCGTTTTAACATCAAGTAATGGCTTTCCCACCACATCCCCAAGTAAAATTGATGGGCAAGGAGGGGCGGGCGTGTGTTGTGTTCAACTTGGGGCGTCCAGGACTCCCTGGCATACCTTTTCGAATCTTTCAGGGGTCTGTTCCAGTCTGAAAAGCATGGTTTTATTTAAGAGAGTCTACGGGTTTGGGGAAAGAGGGTCAAATGGGAGGGACCGCCAGTTTGAAGAACATCCCTCTTATTTATCTACGGCGGGGGCATTCAGCACTCCCAAGTTTCTTCTCTGTCCCTTGCCGTTCATCAGCCTGCTCAGTTCTACCTCCCCACCCTGCGTTCCACCTGGAGCCCCCAGCCCTGTGCTTAAGGCCCAGTGGGTGGTGGAGTGGGGGTGGGAGGTGGGAGAAAGGCATGTTTTTGTTGAAAATTCTAACAAAATATTTCATGGGATATACAACTTACCCTAACAAATTATTCCTTGTTGCCTCCTCACACAACGAAAATAAGAACAACAAATTTTAAAACAAAAAATAACCAGAACTTCCAGAAAATTGAACTGTATGGAAGTCCAACAACCAAGGAGTTAAAGAAGAAACATTCATCCAGACTGGCAGGAGGGATGGAGACAGACAGCCAGGGCAGGGTGGAGAGGGGCAGCTGGAGTGGAAAGGACTCATGGCAAGGCAGCGGCTGGAAGACCAGGTAGTCCCACATTTGCGTGCGGATAAACTAGGAGGAACAACTGGGGAGTGAGACAGACTGTGCAATCCGGGGTTCCAGCAAGAAAAGAAAACCTCAAAACCTCTGGCAGTAAAAACCTGTGGGGGGTGTGGCAGTAGGAGAAACTCCCAGCCTCACAGGAGAGTTTGTTGGAGAGACCCACAGGGTCCCAGAATGCACACAAACCCACCCACCTGAGAATCAGCACCAGAAGGGCCCAATTTGCATGTGGTAGCGGGGGATGTGACTGAAAGCCAGTAGAGAGCTAAACAAATGGCACTGAGCCCTCTCAGACCCTGCCGCCACATACAGTGCCACAACGCAGCAATGTGGGTTGCCTGCCCTGGTGAATACCTAAGGCTCCACCTCCTTGCTATGTAACAGGGACACCGAGACAAAAAATATATAGCCCAAATGAAAGAACTCATAAAAAAAAAATTATTCCTTGTTCATCTGAAATTCAAATTTCACTGGGCATCCTTATTTTTATTTGCTAAATCTGGCCACTCTGGTTGGAATGCCCCAGCCAAGAGCACGCTTGTGCTGCTCGAGAGGGGATCAGAGGCACCTACTGGGGACTGAAGAAGGGTCACCAGCTGGTTAGAGCGTGTTGTCCAGTACACCACAAGGTTGCAGGTTTGATCCTCCATCAGGGCACATATCCCTGGTCTGGACACCTACCGGAGGCAACTGATCAACTGATCAGATCGATGTTTCTCTCTCACATGGATGTTTCTTGTCTCTCTCCCCCTCCCCTCCTCTCTCTCTCAAAAAAAAAAAAAAAGAAAGAAAGAAAGAAAGAAAGAAAGAAAGAAAGAGAAAGAACGGACACCAGCATTTCTTGAGCTCCTTCCATCCTTCCATACGGGCACTTTCACAGTGCAGGGGGGAGGAAAGGTTGAGAAAAGGGTGCTCTGGGAGGAGGAAGACCTGGTTCAAATCTCCACTCCCCCACATGTTAGCTGTGCAATCTTGGGCAAGTGACTGAGTCTTTCTTGATCTGTTTGCTCACTTGCAAAATAGCATCCGGCATTCTGTGCTAGGGGTTCAAGGAGATAACACCCCTGAAGCACTCAGCACAGTACTTAGCGCTCAGGCAGTGGTCTCAGGTTTGGTTTATGCTGAAGCAGATGCAGGCTTCGTAGGGCCTGAAGCTCATGCAATTCGGAAGACTCTGTAGGAAATGAATACGAAGTTATGAATACAGAATTTGACATGTGCTCCAGCTGTAACCAGTGATGCTCCAGCTGCAGGTCATCTACTAGAACATCAGTCACGAATCCAATTTAGACCATTGAGACAAAGTTTTTGTTAGTTTGTTAAGAAATGGAATGGAACAGCAAAGACTCATGAACATCACATATTAAGGGTAAGTGTGGGGGATGGAAAGTGTGTCCTGGGGACGAGGTTCAATGGAGCTATTCCGGGGATGACAGTCACAACAGTTCAAGAAATACTGCTGTGTCTGGGGACACAGACGCCCTTCGGGATGGGCATCAACACCCCTCTTTTCTCTAGAGAAAGGGTCAAAGAAACAGGCTCAGATGAACTAACCAATATGCCCAGGACCCTCTCAAGGCTAATGAGAAAAAAGTTGGACAGCCAGCAAAATCACCCCCTCTCTCTTCCCCCACCACACAGCCCAAGACCTGGCCAGGTGCCTCTTAGCCCTTCCCGGTGAAGAGACGGTGGCCTGACTCCAAGAGTCCCTTGCTGGTCACATGTTGGAGGGCTTACACCTGGATGTGTGCCCATTCAGCCTTCAAGAGACCATCAAGGTGTTAGGGTCAGGGTTAGAGATGTCCGTTTTCCCCCAGGCCCACCATCCCCTGACACTGAGTTAGGAGGGCTGGCCCAGCCAGGAAAGCTGCTGTGGCCCCATCCTTTACCAGACCCCCTGCTCTGTGCCACTGTCTGTCCTAGAGCCACACTCCTCAACCCCCGAGTTCTAGGGCGCCAGAGGAGGCGGGTGTGATCTGTCTCGGTTTGCAGAAGCAGAAACCTGAGGTTCCCAGGTAACGGGAACTGAGGCATGAGGCTTTGGCTTCATCTAATCCACTCCAGAGCCCGAATCAAGGGTGCCAGGAACCCACCCTCACCCTGGCCCCTGCGGGGAAGCCAGAGGAGGATCCTCCAAGAGATCCGGGTAACTAACTACCAATCCCAGCCGCCCCCTCCGGCCTTGCCAAGCCAAGCCCACCCTCTCTGCATCCCAAATCCCAGAAGGAAACCCGAACTGGAGACAATGGTCAGTACCAGTGGGCTGCCAAGAGGGGGCGGAGCCCTGGGGCCAGAGTGGGATGGGGGAGGAGCGGAGGTCAGAACTCACGCCCCGGGGAGGAGGCTCGAGAAGGGCCGAGGCTCTCGAGAGAATGAGCCCTTTCAGAGCTGGGAAGGAAGGGGGAAAGACGTTGCCTGGTCTTTGACAAGGGGAGAGGAAGGGGGGCAGGGGTGGGTACTGCTGATTCTCGTCTCCCCTCCACTGCCCCTCCAGCAGGGCCTGGCTGGAGAGCCAAGGAGAGAGGATGTCTGAGGGACAAAGGCTGGAGGGGGTTGGTACCGGGGGAGGCTAGGGGACCCACATGGTTGCTGGAGGAGCCTGAGAGTTTGCCAGCAGCATCCAGCGAGGACCCTGGGGAAGGAAACAGCTACAGAGGGGAGGGGTGGCTGCAGGACAGAAGGGAGCCCACCCAGGGGCAGAGGGCAGATGCGTGAGAGATCTGCAGAGAAGGTCTTCGGGCGACAGGTACCCGGCCTGTGGGCAGTGGAGGTGACCGCTGGCACTGCAAGAGGCAGGAAGGGGCTCTGGCTTAGGGAAGGTGACCTCCAAGGGTCAACAGAGTGGGCTTGGGAGCCAGCCGCCTGTGAAGTGCCAATCAATCATTGACCAGCCGCTGAGACTAGGGTGCACAGGGGGCTGTGTGTCTGTGTGCTCGAGTGAGCGCGAGCGTGTTGGCACCAGAGGCTCCTCCCTCTGCCTACCTCACCAGCCAGCCTGGTCAGAAGACTGAAAACAAACAGAAGAAGGCAGCCGGTCCAGAGTCCAAGGACCAGGCCGCAAACGGGCCTACCCCCCAGGGCCTCGAGTCAGTGCTCGGATTGCAGGGGAAGAGTCTGCGAATTAGCTGCTTGGAAAGAGTTCTCAGAGAGTAGGCACCAGTCCTCCCAGGGGCCACGGGAGAGTAATTTGGAAGATTTTGATAAGGAAATCTGTACTTCCTAAAGATGGCCTTTCAAGAATACTTGCAATCTCACCGCCGGAATGCTACTCCCTGAGCCCAGGGCGAACCCCAGTCCCAGGTGTAACAGAGGAGCGTGCGGACAAGACGACCCTGGGCGTGCCGATGGCCTCTCTCAGCCCCTCTCCCCGTTCTCCCTGCTTTTGTTGCTGCTTCGCGGAGACAAAACCACTCTTGCACTCTCAGCCTCGCCCGGCTTTGATGCCTGTACATGAAGTGCGTGTGGCTTCCACCCTGGCCTGTGCACACCAGGCTGTCAGAGTTCATGCCCCTGTGTCCTGTGCTGTTGCGTGTTTGTGCCACTTAATGTGTGCTGGGGCCCTTTGCTAACACAGTCACTGGACCGTGTGGCCAAAGCAAGGCCTCACTTTGCCATCCGAACTATAAGAGAGTTGGATCCAATGGTTCCTGGTCGCAGTGTTTTAGGATTTGGAGTGAGGGGCAGTGACCTCTTCAAAACTCCATGCTCACCCCTTACAAGCCCTGCTGAACCATCGCTCTGCCAAATTTCAAAGTCCTTGCTTCACAAACATTGCTTCTTCCTGCTCCATTATGCCCTTCAGGAACCCCGGGCTCATTCGTCCCCTTGTGCTGAAGATACAGAGCTCTGGGATTGTGAACGAGGACTTGCCAGCCTCTCTGGCTTCTGGTTTGAGGAAGAGCAGACTAGCGGGGGGTTGGGAGTAGGTAGTTTCCCCACGATGTGCCACCCCGACATGCAGATTGTTTTGAGCTGACAACAGGTGAAGCCCAACACATTCAGGAAGAGTTTTGTTGTTGTTACGTTGTTTGTTTTTAACCTCCCTCTTACTTGCCTCAAGAAATTCAGGTAGAAAACCCTCCTTCAGGAAGGGAACCCCAGCATAATCACCTTAGCATACATGAATTAAGTGTGGCAGACGGGGAGGATCCGAGCCAAATCCCTTTGCTAGATCACCCTCTGCGTCCCATTGTTTCTAGGTGGCCCTGCAAGAATTTGTTTACCAACTGTTCGCTCTTTTTTGTCTGCCTCTGAATCACCTGCCTCCTCTTCCTTAGTCCAGAATGACATATATACCTCATTTTGCCCATTGGCTTTGGAATTGCCATGCTTATGTGAGTTCCCTATGAGCACATATTAAAATTTGGTTTTTCTCTTGTTCACCTGCTCTACGTCTTTTGAATTATTTGACCAACCAGAAGAACGAAAAGGCGTAAGGGGAAAATTTCCCTGGCCCCAACACTAGTGAGCTTCCAGAAGCATAAAACTTGGGCGATTGTGAAGACCTGGTCTGGAGGGGCGGTTCTAGTTTCAAGTGTTTTCATTCACTGAACCTCCATTGTTGATTCCTCTTGTTCCTTGCCCTTGGCAGCCAATCTTTCTGTAAGAGCTATCAATTCCTCTTCCAATACATCTATACTTTTCCCACCGCTGCCACCAGCTAGTCTGAGCGGCCTCCAGTTGTCCTTGGGTGGACGGACTGGTAGACTTTGACCTCCCAGTGCTGCTCGGGTCCCCTTTCAGGCCCCCCAGACCCCTCCTCCTTCCCCACAGTAGTCAAAGTAAAGGTTTTAAATGAAAGTCAGATCATTTTGTTAACTCCAGTGGTAAAACACCTCTCAATGGCTTCCCTTTGCCCAAACCTTTCACCTTGACTTTCTTTTTGTGTTTTTCAAAGACGTTAAACTGGTTCCTGCTGTAGGGCCTTGGCCTCTCTGCCTAGAACAATGGGCCCCGAGGTGCTAGGAGAGCAGGTTCCTTCTGGTCATGCAGATTTCAGCTCAAATGTTACTTTCTCAAAAAGGCTTTCTCTGACCACCCAAGGTAGCCTCCCCCTCCCTCCCCATCCCCTTACTCTCTCTCCCTCAGTGTTACATTATCCAATTATGTAACTCGACACTTGTTCTTTGAACATTTTTCTTTGTTTTTAATTGATGATATATACAGACGGTACAACATTGAAAAGGTACAAGAATAAAAAGTATCATTCACTTCTCCACAAAGGCAACAACTATTTCCACTTTCTTATGTATCTACCTAGATATATTCTCTAAAATAACAAACATATTATACACTGTTATTTCTCTTCACATTAAGTAACATGTATAGACAGACAGACACACACTGTTCTACATCTCACTTTTCACACTTACCAAGAAAATGAAGGTTTTTCCATGTCAGTACATTACAAATCTGCCCCATTCTAATTTCTGTTCCGCATTGCATTGTAATTGTATCGATCTTTCTCAATTAACGTAATTCATTCCCTATCAATGTCCATTTGTTTGCTTTTCTTTTTCTATTGAAAATAACAATGTTGCCATAAATAGCTTTGTGCTTACACCATTTCCCACTTGTGTAGGTACACCTAGGAGAAAAATTGCTGGGTAGAGGGTTTGTGCAAATTGCTGGATTAAGGGGTGTGTATAATTTATAGTCTGATAGTGCTACATTATCCTACATTAGCAGTGAAATTATCTTAGTCTTTTGTCTGATACTTGTTTATGGCCTGTCTACCTTCTCTGACGATGAGAAGGACGGTGCCTTGTTCATCCCTGTCTCCAGAGCCTCGCACATGGTAAACCATTTCTGATTCACCTTTCTTTTTCCTAGTGCAATGGCTCACACCCAGGAGGGCTCAGTAAGCCCAAGCTGAAGGAATGAATCGATACCTGTGCAGACTGTGTCTCACAGAGGAGGCTGAATACAAGTCAGGAAGCAGATTAAGCTGAGGGGGTGCTCAGTGGAGAGGAGGTGGTCCTGGACTGAAAAGTTGGGAGAGGAAGAGGCCCCAAATAATTGTCTCGGGCAATGTGTTGAGAGGGGAAGACCTCAAGAGATGTCCTAGAGAAACAACACCCCGTTCCCCACCAGGACAACAGGACTGAAGTCTCCACTGTCTCCCTCCGCCTGACCCTTGGATTGTTTTCTCCATCAGCCGTGCAGGCGTGAATTTTCAAGGACCTATGAAATGTTCGAGACCTGAACTAATTTTTAATGTTAGCTCCAAAATATAAGAAAAATATAAATGTTAGTATTTTATTAAATGTGTATAAAATATAGCGATATGTTAACAGTTTTTTTTAACCCTCCCGGAGGATATGTTTATTGATTTTAGAATGAGAGGAAGTGGGCGGGGTGGGGGGGCAGGGGAGAGAGAAACATCCATTGCTTGCCTGCCATCTGTTCCCTGACTGGGGATCACACCTGCATCCTCTTGGTGTGTGGGACAGCGCTCCAACCAACTGAACCATCTGGCCAGGGCAACAATATGTCAGCTGTTAACAGCGACCCAACTATATGTAGTTATTTATCAATTTTATTTATTTATTTATTTATTTTCATTCACTGACTTTTAGACAGAGAGAGACAGAGAGGAACGTGGACTTGCCGATCCGCCCATTCACACATCCATTGGTAGTCTCTCTTATGTGCCCTGGCAACCCGCAGCCTTGATCTATCGGGATGATGCTCCAACCAACTGAACTACCTGGCCAGGGTTATAAGTTTTATTTAATGTGGGGTGTTGCCATATCATATTAACGTATTTTATATACTATAGAATGAGGTCTCCAAAATTGGCAACTTGAAAGTGTTTTAAAAGAGCCTTATAACTAACTTGGGAGTTCTCTCAAAGGGAGAACCTTGCTTTGTGAGGATCTTACCCTCTTTAATCCTATGTTTCCTCAAACATTCACCCCAGAGCAATAACAAAGATGAGAGGAAATAATGTATTGTAAACAGACCGATCGATCTAGCTGATGCAAAGTTGTGCTAGCGCCTGCCTGTTTCTGATCAGCTCCTGGAGGGTCTGAGAGGGTGTTTTATTTCAGCTGCCCCATCAGTAACAACCAGGGGACACTCTTCGTGTTATGCTTACCTGGAAGAGGAACAAAACACAATGTGAATGGTGCCTCCTGGAGCTGCGCCTTGCCTAGAATGGGGCTAGAGCTAAGGGCTCAGGAAATAATTGCTTAAGGTGTAAATGAATGGAATCCAATTTTACTTCCTGCTCATTTCACCTCCCTATTCAAAGAAAAAGTGGAGCAGACAAATGTACTTGAACAACAAAAGAAAAGAAAAAAGGAAAAAGTTGATAAAAAGAAAATGTTGACCAGGAGTGAGGAGAGTAGGGCAGGAAGCAAGACAGTCATTTATCTACACACTCTCCTCATGCATCTAACTACAAGGCTTCCATGCTTCAGTGAGATGGGTGTGCGTGTGCTGGTGGTACAGGGGGGGATGCTAAAGCCAGCATCCCACTCCTAGAGGTCATCCTCTCAATTTTCCTTAAAATATTACACCTCTCCTATTTGCAGCGTGGTCTGAATCATGCTGGTTTGATTCGGATGCAGGGCTGATTCGACAACCCTGGATTTGGCACCCAAAGTTTTACATTTAGTTACATTGTTCATTAATTAAAAAAAAAAATTCTTAGCGCCTACCAGGAGCCAAATCATGCACTGGTGTTGGAAGCAGAGTGGTAAACAAGAGCAGGGGTCCCCACCCTGCCTGGGGCAAACAGAACACTGCACCTTACATCACCCTCCAGGTGCTACCAGCCTCAGAAGTGGTGTTTTAATTGAGACCAGAAGAATAAACAGGAGTGGGAGGGAGAGTGATACAGGTGAGACAAAGCCGGGAGGCCAGAGAGACATGGCCCCTCCAGGGAGGCCTGGGGCAGGGGAGTGACAATGAATAGTGAGCAGGGCCAAATCGTGCAGGGCGAGTGGAATTATTTTATCCTGAGGTATTGGGACCCAGTAAAGAATTTTAAGAAAGAAAGTGACATGGTCAAATTTGAATTTTGGGAAATGGAGCGCGGACTGGAAGGAGCGAAAGAAAAGGCAGGGAGACTCGTTAGGAGGCTGCTGTGGCTGCCTCGGCGACAGATGATGTCTTTAACCACGGTGGTGGTGCCAGAGGAGGAGAAGAGGGCAGTTCCAGGTGTATGCAACAGGGCCAGTGACAGAAAAATAGCCCTACCTCAAACAGAGACCCTGGGGAAGAAACAAGACGGGTGTTTATAACAGACCAATTTACTTTGCGCCTTAATCCACCTGGCGTCCTCCCTCCCTTAACCCTGTCGCCTCTATATAAGGGGATGACAGTAAAACAAGGGGCGGGGCAGACGCCCAGGAAAATCCGGGTACTTTTTATTTAAACTAAGTAGACGTCAGCGGAGAAGGCAGAAAACCAAGGTACTTCCGGTTACTCCGGATGTGAAGACTCCTGAGCTTCTCCGCCGGCGGAGGGTCAAGAGGAAGGATGGCAGGGCGAACAGCGCGGCTCGTGCTTCTAGCCGGGGCGGCCGCGCTGGCCTGCGGCTCCCAGGGCGACCGCGAGCCGGTCTACCGCGACTGCGTGCTCCGATGCGACACGCGGAACTGCTCAGGGGACGCACTGAAGCACTTCCGGTCCCGCCAGCCAATCTACATGAGCTTAGCAGGTAAGTCCCGCCCCGTAAACCACGCCCCTTGATCTTGGCCCCGCCCCTCTCGCCCCTCGAATACCCCTCTGCAATCTCTGAACCTTACTTAGTTTCCTACCCAGCATCCGCTGTGAGTGTGAGTGGAGCCTCAGGGAAATGAGAGGTCATCAGCCAGTTTTATTTTACCAGAAACTTTCATTTACTTTTTATTCATTCGAACGGCTATTCATTTAATATTTCCGGGTACAGTTTCATGGAATGACACTGAAGTCAGGCCAGGGTTCCAAGGTCTTGCCCTTCGGGGCTCACAGTCCCCATGGGGGCACGAACCATCTCAAGTGCAAGGTAGAGGATGATTCGAGCCCTAAAGAATCCGCAGATGAAGCCACGGGAGCATGTAGGGGAGGAAGAAATTGTTTATAGCATTGTGAGTTTGGGGACAGCAATCATCTTAGAACATTTTGAGAAGAAGGGCTTCCAGATAGATACATTGAATTTGGATCTGTGTCCTAGTAGTTACCTTCTGTGTGACGGGTATCAAAACAGTCATTTCTAACAACACTTTGAGGTAGATTTCGATTTTAGAGATGGGGAACTCGGCCTGCCCAAAATCACAGAGCCAGAAAGTGGTAATATAGAGTTTCCAGTTCTGGCCTGTATGACTACAAGCCAAACTATCCCTTTCCCATCTAGACAGAGGGAACAGAGAGTGGAGGCCCTGGGCAGTTGCGGGCCGATCCAGAGGCTTGGTGTACCCAGGGAGCAGGGTGCGTGAAAAGGAGCATTGGGAAATAAAGTTGGAAAGACGATTTGGGGCCTTAAAAGTCAGACTGAAGAATGTAGGCTTTATTTTTATAGGAGGGGGGCGGGTAAGGCAGCAAGTGTCCCTCCTTGGTGAGGGAGGACAAATCCTGTGTCAGGAAGGACAAATATAAACCCAGGTGTCCATAAATGAGGCCATCAGATGCCAAGATCCTCATCTTGGGTGAAAGGAGAAGAAACATCTCAGACTCGCTCACTGTACACCCCCACCCCCTAGAACACCCCCCCCATTTCTCACGTGTCTCTGTCCCACCATCTTTTACCCATCCAAGTGGGAAGCTAGAATTTCGAGATTTCTTCTGGTTCTCTCCAACCTGCAGGCCCTCTTGGTCTGCACTCAAGACTGGGCCCCATTCAAGCTCTCTCTGTGCCTCCCTCCTGGGTAGGTCACTGGGCCGCTTTATCTGTTTTAGGCTGGACCTGTCAGGATGACTGTAAGTATGAGTGCATGTGGGTCACCGTTGGCATCTACCTCCAGGAAGGTCATGAAGTGCCTCAGTTCCATGGCAAGGTGAGTTGGGGGGTCAGGGGAGGTGGGTGGTGCTGGCGTGGTGGGAGTAAGATACCTCCCAGCTGGACCCACAATCTGAAGTGTGGAGTAATGTGGCTGTATTTGGGGCAGGTGCCCGTTCTTCTCAAAATCTGCTCGTTTTCTTATGGGAATTGGATGGGACCAATGCGTCCTGCCTCTGGATTTGGAGCAGGATCTAGGGTCTCCTCGAGAGTGGCGCTGGGCTTCTCAGGGGTGTTGGATGCCCACCTTGCCACAAGGAGAAATTCCCCGCTCTCCTCAGCATTAGGGAAGGTGCTGCTTCAGTAGGAGTCTCGGTTAAAACAGTAATACCCTTCAGATTGCCTGGCGAAACACAGTTTGCTGGTGCCTTTTGATCCAATAATGATCTTGTTCCAGCCTGTTGTTGGCAAGAATTATTCTCCACAGTGTATGTATCACAGAGTACGCTGAGGCTCAGAGGGCTGTCTGTGGTCAGTGGTAGAGAAGAAATACAGCCTCTGTCTTCTAGATGGCAGCTCTATGCTGTTTCCACCAGGCCATTCTGAGCCATCTACCCTGGCCCCCCTGGCCTTCCCAGAGCCCAGGCTTACAGAGCTGAGCGCTGGCCAGGATAGAGGGATGACCCTCAGCCAGGGCCTGGACGGGAGCTGACTGACTCAAAGAGGGACTGAGCTTGAGGCTTTGGCCAGGTCCAGAGCTGAGGAACGTGCTGAGGACCTACTGATGCAGCAGGTCAAGAAAAAATAGGTTGGGCCAGCTGGGGGGTGCTTACCCCTCAGCCCCCCACAATGTGTTCCTTTTCCAGTGGCCCTTCTCCCGGTTCCTGTTCTTCCAAGAGCCAGCTTCTGCTGCGGCCTCTTTCCTCAATGGCCTGGCCAGTCTGGTGATGCTCTGTCGCTACCCGCGCCTTCGTGCCAGCCTCCTCTCCCATGTACCCCACCTGCATGGCCTTTGCCTGGGTAGGTAACCTGGCAGGATGCCTGCTCGACCCGTCATCTAGGACAGAGGAACTCTTAGACCGCCACTCTCACCCTACAGGGCTTCCGCCCACGAGCTGCCCCTCTGTTTCCCGGGGCTAAAGTGGCAGTCGCAGGGCGGTCGGGCCTGGGAAGACAAAAAGGAAGGTGCTGAATGGGACCTTCCCTCCCTAGCGGAGTCCTAGGCCAGGCTGTTTGGGAGGGAGGGAGAGAGGAAAGAAATACTGTTCTTGCCCTCAAGGAGGAAGTCACTGAAAGCCCTGGTGGGGGAATGTACAAACAGAAGGGAGGCGGGTGGTAGGGAGCTTGCTGAAACCACAGGTCTTTCCACGGGCCCCTCTGGAGAACATGAAGCAATCTCAACCACAGCCCAGGCCGGGAAGCAGTAGCATCCACAGCATCCACCTGGAGCTCAGCCTGGTCTTAGACCGTCCGGGCGGAAGCTGAAATATGTTCCCTCTGAGCAACCAGAGTGGCGTCCGGGCTTCACAGTGTGGCTGGTCGGAAGAGCCAGCATCCTGGGCCGAGTGAGAGGCATGGGCTGCGGTGCAGATCTGCACCATGACAACCGGGGGAGGGTGTGAGAGGAAAAGGTCGCTATGGAGATCTTTAGATCAAAGCTACCTCTGTGAGTCTTAGGGAAACAATCCCACTCACCTTCCTGATGTCAAATCAGCCATTCTTTCAGGTCCTGAGCACCTGCTGTGTGCCAGGTACTTTGTTGGGTGCTGGAGATCCAAAAGTATATACAAACAGATGGGACTAATCACACAATTGAATGTAAAAGCACAGTGGAAGAGAGGTGTTGTAGGTGGGAGAGGGGACTAGACCAGTGCTGGGCAATCAGGGAAGGCTTCCCTGAGGAAGAGGGGCATGCAAGGGAAGGTCAGAGTGCGGAGTGAATGTTAACTAGGTGAATTCAGGGAGAATAGGAGGAGTCATCTATCGAGGAGACTCAGAATGTGCACAGGCAGGAGCAAGCTCAGGTTATATGAGACCTAGACGGCCAGGAGGCCTGCCATGCAGGAAGCCAGGGAATGGGCTGTGAGGCTGGTGGGCAGGTGGGCAGTGGACAGGGCCAGCCCATGGAGAGGCTGGGGGTACATTAGGGCACTTCAGGTCTTGACTTGCAAAGTGTCAGGAAGCAACGAGGGCCAGAGAGAAGGAGTTTCATGAATTTGTTGCTTGGGAAGCTCATTCTGGCTACTGTGCAGAGAAAAGATCGATGGGACAGAAGAGGACGCAGGAGCTAGCCGGCAGCTCTAGCATAGGGCACAGTGGCTAGAAGGGCGGCAGGGTCTTGGGAAGGGCTCCGGGAGCTACACTCCCATTACCCCGGCTGGGCTGACAGGCGTCAGCGGTGGGTTAGATGAGGAGAGGAGTCAAGGGTGCCTCCTGAGTTTCTGCTCACGAGATAGTGATGGAAGCGGTGAGTGGGGATGGGATCACCAGGGAGAACTTAGGCAGCGAGAAGGGAAGGGGACTAGGACAGAGCCCTGAGGAACCCCAAAACCTAACAGCTGAATAGAGGGGAGGAGCCAGCAATGGAGAAGGGCAGGCAGAAAACTAGAACGTTGTGTGGTTAGGGGGTCCGGGGACGAGGACAGGAAGGAGAGAGAAGGCCTCTCTCCCGCATCCTGTTGAACAGTCAAGGAGGATGAGGGCTGAGGACGTTAGGAAGACCGATGGTGTGGGGGTACCGGGAAGCCCAGGCTGAGCCCCCGAAGGAGGGCAGGAAGAAGGCTGTGAAGCCTCTGGGAAATGCTGATCCTCCCCCAAACTGTCCATTCAACCAAGATTAATAATGCTTGTTAGGAATTATGGAACAAAAATCACGTGATGAACATTGCCCTACGTACTTTTACCCACATTTTCTCACTTAATCCTAATAACGCTGTAAGGAAAATCTTTGGCTAAAGTCAGCAGTCACCGAATTTGAGAATAGTAGAGACAGGTTACCTTCCAGCATTGTCTGACTCTGGGGCCCCAGCACTAAGCCCCTCTCCCGGGCTGTATCCCTGGACTGGGACAAATGTTGGTTGAGCATTTGCTGTGGGTGGAGACAGGGGCCAGCACTGTGGGAGCTGAAGCCCCAGCCCCAGAACCTGAGCCCAATGGGAGGCGCAGGTCCAGCCAGACTGGGAGGCAGAGCGCAGGCAGAGCCGAGGAGGGCTTGGGTAGAGAGCCTGGGAGCCTTGACCTGGGGAGACCGTGTGGAGAAGTCCGTCAGGGAAGCCCACAGAGGAGCAGAGGCTTGCGGACCTGGTCCAAGAGGAGGGAGAGGAGGGAGAGGAAGTTGGGAGAGGAGGTCAGGTTCCAGCTGGGGGCACTGCGGGGGGGAAAAAGGTACAGGTGCTGGAGAGGGTAGGACCTCAACGGGCAGCCTTGGAAGGTCAGCCCAGCCACTGTGTGGCCGTGTGAATGGGAGCAGGCAGCAGGAAGAAGGAGCAGAGAGGGGCCCGAGTGCTAGGCTTGGGGACAGGGACTGTTGTGGAGGCAGGGCCTGGTGTCAGCACACAGGAGGCTGTCTCAGGCCTGAGTGGGCTAGAGCCACCACTTCCTGTTGAGGCCTCTCACAGAAAAAGGATTAAGGTTCTGGCTAAGAAAGCAGGATGGGCAGGGAAACTGAGGAGGGTACGGAGGTCCCCTTTCCCTTGGGGCTCCTCCAGGGACACTCCTTGTCCAGGCCCAACGCATGCACCACCCCTGGCCCTCGCTCCTAACCAAGAGCACAGGACAGCCTGGCCTGAACGCGGCTCAGAGCCTCCTGGGACAGACCCAAGGTCTGAGGGGCCTCCGAGGGCCCCAGCCTTTGTCTTCCTGCCACGTGCCAGCAGCTGCAGTCACTTCACGGCTCCTGTCTTCCTCACCCTGACTCTGGGATCTTTCATCACACTGTCATCCTTCTTGGTGGGGTGTCGCACTTCCCAGAGGCAACTGAGGAACCTCAGGGATAGAGTGGGAGCTGTTTGGTTAGGAGAGGCAGATGCCTAGGGCCCGTGTCTTTAGGGCCCCCTACAGGGTGTGATATTCTGGGACATGGAACCCCCTCTTGCCACTACTGGGCCCCTGAGGGACAGAGTACCCTTTGAGGATCATGTTTGGATTTTACACTTGACCTTTCGTCCTGTGTGTCTGCAGGAGGGAGGGATCCCACCTGTATGGAGGGTGTGGCAGTGGACTTTGTCCCGGGCTGCATCTTCTAGGGTGGCAGGGCTCCTGGTTTCTGTTGGGGTGGGGTAGGGAGGCCTCTCACCTGCTCTAGTTTAGGTCTGGGGTGGAGGGGTTGTCTCTGTCTTTCCCTTTGGGAAGTGAAGAGACCCTACCCCCAGCAGGACTGATGGAGCTTTGACCTTTAGGCCTGAGCTCGGGCTGGGCCAAGGCCAGGCTTTAGGAGACCCTGCCAAGCTCTGTGCACCATGGAACTGGGGGCCCCCACTCTCTGCCAAAGCTAGGAGACTGCACCAGTTCCCTGCCCCTTCATCCAGTGAGGAAAGACCCTCAGGGGAGAGGTGAGAGCCTGAGGGTGCCAGGAAAGCCCCCACTGTCTCAGCGGGGTGATGTGTGGGGGTGGGGGCTGACTGTGCTCTACCTCTGCTGAGGAGACTTCAAGAAGAGATCATTTGAGGCTGCAGCAGGATGATGGTTAGACTTCAGGAAGGACCTCCCAGTATTCAGACAAGAGCCAGTGAAATAGGCAAAGGCAGGGAACCCGAGACTCCTTTTGGATGGTATGAAAAGTCCACCTCCTCCCATCTGCATCCGCCTCTTCCCCCATCCCTCTCAGCAGCGAACCCGGGCAGGCTTGCCCTGCGTGAGGCAGAGGGTGAGACACCATGGCCTCTGGGGGTGCCCAGGATGGCAGCAGGCGTCATATTTAACATTCTGCCTCCCCCACTTCTGAGACACTGAGCTATTTAAAGACCCACTTGTCCCCACCGCCACGGTGTCAGTGACAGCCCCGAGCACTGGGGCTTAGCACAGGGGTCGGATTCCTGACAGATCGGGCTCACTTGGCATCCAACGAGTTTCACGGCTGTGATATTTTTGTCTCAATTTTCTTATTTTCCAACACACTGAAACAGCCTCCTGCTCTCCCTCCACCCCGCCTTCCCTGTCCCCCTGCATTTCCACCCTCACTGGCACCCTGCCTGTGCCCCCCCCCACCATCTTCAGTGTTTACAAGAAGTTCTTGGCGCCTGCTGGGCAAGCCCGTGGTCCTCCTGGTCTGTCTGATTGGCCACTTACCCCATCTGCCTCCCCGTTCTGCACCAGCTTGGCTGAGGAGCCCAGGAGCAGCCGTCCATTTGCATCTCAGGGGCTTTCCCTTCCTTCCACGTCCCTCCGTCCACTTCGCTTGGGCCTCGATGACAAACGGAGTGAAGGGAACTGGCCCCTCTTCAGGGCGTCCCGCTGGGATGGGGCTCTCCCTGCAGCCGCGGTGTCTGTGCTCGGGGACCAAGGGGACCCATGTTTCACCTGGTACATGGGCCCCTTGAGGAGGGGAGGTGGGACACAGTGAAGTGGTTTGGGGTCGGCCTGTTGGACGTGGTGAAGGAAACTGACATGTATGTGGCACCTACTGCATACCGGGCGGCCACAGCCGCAAGCTTTTACTCAGTGGCTTCTTCCTGCCGGGCCTTTCGCAGGCACCATCCTCACAACGCTTTTGACAGCGACTACTATTTGCTTTTCTCGGTGCCGGTTAGGTTTTATTTAACAGGGCGTTTCCTCTTCATTTGTTTTTCAAAATATCAGTTATAACACTTAGAGGTGTAAACAAGTACAAAATATACGGTACATAGAAACAATTCTCTTAAGTGGCTATTGCCTAACAAATGGGGGAACGGAGTGAGTAGCATCCCTGGCTCCCCTCTGCGGGGGGAGCGAGTCGTGGGTTTTGGATAAGGGACCCAGGGGCAGCTTCAACAGAACAGGAGTACTTACCTGTGTGGCGGGGGGCCCACGGCAGATTCCACCGGCAGATTCCACCAGCAGATTCCACCGGCAGGGTGTCGGCAGGGAGCAGGGAGCTCCGTTATTGACCCTGTTTTGTAGGTGAGGCAGGTGAGGCAGGTGAGGCAGGTGAGGTGGCTGAGGTATAGAGACACTGTTATTTGCTCAAGATCAAACAGCTATTCAGGGGCTAAGTCAGAACTTGGACCAAGGATCCCTCTCTTTGTAAAGGCTCCGGACATTCTGTTCCCAGCCCAGGACCATGGGATGGGCCTGGGCAGCTATGGGGAGACCACCTCTTCTCCCCACTGGCTTCCTTGGCCTCTAGGGAGAGCGGGCGCAGACTCGGCCTCTCCAGTCTGTGGAGAAGCGGGAGGGTCCCATGCTGGTCCGCAAGGTGGGGAAAAACAATACCTAGTGTTTCACCGTGTCTGGGCACGGGCTGTACACTGAACCTGTGTTCCTCCTGACATCCTTAGCAACACTGATTATTCGCATTTTACAGATGAGAAAACCGAGGCGCAGCAAGGCTAAATAACTGCCCAAGGACACGTAGCAAATGCAGAGCTGGGCTTTGAGCCCTGGCAGTCAGGCCCTAGGGCCTAGGTTCTTTTATTTTATTTTATTTTTAATTTAAGGTTTTATTTATTTATTTAGAGAGAGGCGAAGGGAGAGGGAAAGAGGGAGAGAAACATGGATGTGTGAGAGCTACATCAATCAGTTGCCTCTCACACGCCCCCAAGTGGGACCTGGCCCGCAACCCAGGCATGTGCCCTGACTGGGAATCGAACCAGTGACCTTGTGGTTCACAGGCTGGCACTCAATCCACTGAGCCACACCAGCCAGGGCCACATTCTCCTGTCCCCCGAGCCTGAGAAGAGGGTCAGAAGAGGAGCGCCCCCCCCCCATAATGAGATACTGCCCAGTGGAGAGGGGACTTTTGGGGGGTGCAGAGGCTGTCGAACTGGGGACCAAGCAGCCCCCGCCCCTGTGCCCTACAGCTGAGCCCCAGCCCTCTGCTACAACCACCCTGCTTTCAGGGCTCCAGTGCCACTTAGCTCAGTCTTTATGTCACCTCCCCCTTCCTGTCAGATGACAAGGAGGCCTGGCTGGCATCCAGCCCCTTCTGCCCACCCCTCCACCCCCCTCACACTCACGCTGACTTCAGGGCCATTGTCCACGAGGACGTCCCTGTCCCTGGCCTGCCTAGGAGACCTGGCCCACAGGCTCACCTGGGTCTCCAGCTGACTGGATTCACCTCTCCCCATGCTGACTCTGGGAGTGACATCCAAGGAGCCGCCCAGTTCTGTCCCGTGTTTTGGCCTCCAGACCATGCCTCCATTCCCAACTCTGGGGAAAGGGCCGCACGAGGGAGGGAACGGGGTGGCCACCCTCGAGGGAGGAAACTGGCTGACCCAGAATAACCACCTGCCATCAGGGCTGGAAAGAGATGAAGGAGCACTTAGGCCAGCCCCTGGTTTGTCCCAGGGGGAAGCTCAGAGACAGCAAGACAGCCCAGGACCCAGGCCAGACAGGCTGGTACGAGGGGGGCTCCAGAGACTTCCAGGGCCAACTGGCTTTGCGAGGAGAGCCCTGCCGGTTCTCAGGAGCTGCCTCGGGCCTGCGTGAGGGAGCGCATCCTACTGGCTGAGCTTCCTGCTACAGCACCCGGTGGAGTGTGGCTTCTTATCCTGCACCCTCGGTCCCCTGCCCGGCTATCTTTCCTGGTGTACTGGACGCCAGTGAGCCGCTCCTAGCCTTCCCCAGCTCCGGCTCCGTAGTCCCAGCCTAGCGCATCCCTCCCTACCTCCAGGGCATTCAGGCTGACTCTCTTCCTTTAACTGGTTGTCTCTGGCTTCCGAGCCCTTCCTCCCAGCCCCTGGAAGTATCTCCGTCCCAGCCCACCCTTTCAGTAATTTGGGCCTCTGTGTGGTTATGGCAGTCCCTAAAAAAAGTGCCAACACCAACTCCCACAAGACCTAGGGCTCATTTATAAGACAGGGTGTGCTCTCTCCTTGCAGTTAGTTTCCAGGGAGAAGGCAGCAGCTACTCCCCTGGGTCCTTGCCCACCACAGCCCCCTCCAGCCCTGCTCCTTTGTGCTCAGCACAGCAGCCACTGGTCCAGCGGGTTGGGCCGGCCCAGCCAGGAGGAAGCTGGGTTCAGTTGGCAAGCCACCTCCTCCTCTGAGACTTGGCCCCAGTGGGATCTGCTTGATCTCCCTCTCTTGCTTGCTCTAGACACACCCCAAGCTGGCTCGAGCCCCTCCACCCCACCCACTTCATTCCCGCCCCCAGAGGCTGAGGTCACTGGCTCCCCTGGCCGGGTGGAGCTGTCCTCACCTGCCAGTTGGGGAAGGAGGCGAGGCCCCCCCAGGGGCTGTTGTCTTAGGGTTGAGTAACCTGGGAGAGCTTGACTTTGCCAGAACTGGTTCCCAGGCCAGAAACCTGTGGAGGCTTCAAGACCCCCACCCCCTTGGGGGTGGGTGGTGAGAAGCTGGGCCTGAGGGAGCTGGGCCAGGTGGGGGTGGTGGAGCACAGGTTTGTTTAGTGGGCTCCAGGAGGAAGGGGAAGCACATTTCTCTGCCCTTTCCCAAAAGTGAGACGTGTGAGGCCTCTGGGGGGGTCTTTCTCACCTTGGGGTGCCTCACTCACCAGCCACCTTCCTCCTCAGGTCTCCCTCAATGCTTGGTTCTGGTCCACCGTCTTCCACACCAGGGACACGGACCTCACAGAGGTGAGCGCCCCTCCTGCTCCCAGAGGGGAGGGGCAGAGCCTGCGCTTAGGTCTCTGGGAGCACCTGCTCTGTTCTGGGCATTGTAACCCTGTTAGTGCGCTGGAGCCTCACCTGACCCTTGTGAGTCGGTGATGGTATTGGCTCTTATTCTCTTTTTAATCCTCATCCAAGGACATTTTTCATTGCTTTTAAAGAGAGGAAGGGTGGTGCGGGCGGCAGGGAGAGAGAGACTGAAACTTAGATGTGAGAGAAACATTACTTGGTTGCCTTCTCATAGGCACCCCGACAGGGGAAAGAGCCCACACCCTGGGTGTGTACCCTGACCAGGAATCGAACCTGAGACCTTTCGGTCCACAGAACAGACTCCAACCAACTGAGCCACACTGGCCAACTGAGCCACACTAGCCAGGGCTTTTTTTTTTTTTTTTTTAAGATACGTTTTTATTTTTATTTTTTTATTGATTTTAGAGAGAGAGAGAGAGGGAGAGAGAAACACCTATTTGTTGTTCCACTTACACATTCATTGGTTGTTTTTGTACATGCCCTGACTGGGGATCGAACCTGCAGCCTTGGTGTGTTGTAACCAAGGGAGCTACCTGGCCAGGGCTGTTGGCTCTTCTTAACCGATGAGGCAGCTGAGCCGTGGAAAGGTGAAATCACTAGCTCAGGATCACCCAGCCATTACAGGGGTGCAGTCAGGACTGGAGCCCACAGCGGTGGGACTCCGGCTGCGCTCCGAGCTCAAGGGCAGGTTCGGATGCTCAGGACCCTTGGCAGGCGTCCTCACCGTCACCCCTAATGCTTCTCTCCTTTAGCACAGTTTTTAAAATACTGTGTTATGTGAATACAAGGTTCAGCCTGTTAAATTCAGAAGCAAAACAGCCATAGGCAGAAGAAGCAAGAGACACTGATCCCACTGACCATAGGCCTCGGACTCCGGCTGTGCCTGTGCCCCGTCTTCCTTGTCCCCATCCCTGGTGGGTCTTCATCCCTGGTGGGTCTTCTCTGGGTCCTGCCCCCCATGAAGGCTTACCCACCTCCTACTGCCCTCTCGCCGGCCCCTCCTCCAACTCTCCCTGTCCTCAGAAAATGGACTACTTCTGTGCCTCCACCGTCATCCTACACTCCATCTACCTGTGCTGCGTCAGGTGAGCCCGCCTTGGCTACCACAGGGGCAAAGTCAACCCTGAGGGCAGAAAGGGGTTACCCAGCCACCTGCGGCAGAACTCAGGGCCCTGGCTCTTTCCAAGGAGCTGTAGCGTTTGGCCCCAGGCCTGGGGTGGAGGGGGTGGGGTTGGAGGCCTGCCCGGCTGTCCTGTTTTGGGGAGGGAGAAGGGCAGTGGCTTCCAAGCACTGATGTTTGGGTGAGGGTGCTATTGGGGACGGGCCACCCCAACCAGAGCAGCTCTGCGTGGTGGCAGGACTGTGGGGCTGCAGCGCCCGACTGTGGCCAGCGCCTTCCGGGCTCTCCTGCTGCTCCTGCTGACCGCGCACGTCTCCTACCTGGGCCTCGTCCGCTTTGACTATGGCTACAACCTGGCTGCCAATGTGGCGATTGGTGAGGCAGGACTGGGGGCGCCCAGCGGGCTGGAACAGCTGAAGAACTGCTGGCTTGGGGTGGAGGTGGGGGGCTGTGGGTGCTGTTCCTGGAGAAGGAGGTTCTGGAGAGGTCCTCGGGTGGGCAAGGGGAAAGATTTGGGGTAGGAGGTGGGGGGAGGCTGGAGGGGAAGTCTGAGGCGATCTGGGGGTCAAAGCGCCTGAGGATAGAGGGGGCTCGGGCAGGGTGAAGGGGGGGCGCGGGTTGGGGCGGAGACGGAGGTCCAGGGAGTGAGCTCGCCCCGTCCCTGCCCACCCCAGGCCTGGTGAACTTGGTGTGGTGGCTGGCCTGGTGCCTGTGGAACCAGCAGCGGCTGCCTCACGTGCGCAAGTGCGTGGTGGTGGTCCTGCTGCTGCAGGGGCTGTCCCTGCTCGAACTGCTGGACTTCCCGCCTCTCTTCTGGGTCCTGGATGCCCACGCCATCTGGCACATCAGCACCATCCCCGTCCACGTGCTCTTTTTCAGGTGGGTGCTGCTCCCTGCCCAGGGTTCACCTTCCTTGGGCCCTTGCTCACCCCATCTGTAGGGGGAACTGAGCTCGCGGCTGTTCCGCCCCCTGCCCGCTTGCCTGCACTCACCCCACTCCGCCCCCAGGGGGCGCCCTCAGAGCTAGGCTTCAGCGGGCTTCTTTTTTGCTCACAGCTTCCTGGAAGAGGACAGCTTGTACCTGCTGAAGGAGTCAAAGGCCGTATTCAAGCTGGACTGAAGGCCCTGGGAGCGGGTCTGCCCTACAGGGGATTCTGCTCCCTCCCTGCCGGCTCCTCTTCTCCTCAGTCCTTGAGATGATTGACTTTTGGGACTTAGACATAAAAGGTGTGGGCCCAGAACCATGTATTTTGCCCACCACCTTGCTCACCCCCACGTGGCCCTCACAGGCCTTGCTTGCATCTGTTCGGGCCTGGCCTCTGAGGATCTGGGGCTAGAGGACGGGCAGCTCCTCTGGCTCCCAAACTGAAGTGGGCTGGAACTGCGGCAGCTCCACAGAGAGGAGCACCCCCTTCTCTGTCAGTCACCTCCTCACACCCCCCACTGCCTGGATGGTTGCCAGAGCCGTCTCTCTAGCTGGGAGACCAAGTACCAGGCCTTCCTGGGTATAGCGGGGTCCGCTTCTGTTACCCCCGTGCCCTCCTCCAGGGTCCACTAGGTGGCACTAGACTCTTGCTCTTTGGTTGTCCACGTTTCGAGGCAGATCTCATTCCTCCCATGGGATCTGAACGGACCAAGCTGTTAGAGCCTCACACACTCCCCCTTTGGGGCCAGGACCCCAGAGAGCCCAGGACAGGACCCCCTGGCCCGTGGTGCTGTTCTCGTTGGGAGCCTGCACACAAGTGTGTGAGGGGGTGTGGACCAAACCGAGTGTGTAGGAGATGTGGTGGGGGGCACAGGCCAGGGGCGTGTGGGGTGCTGAGTGGGACGGTGAGTGTGGGCCCTGGCCTGGTGCGGTGCGGAGTGCGGGAAGAGGGTGTGAGTGGTGTTAAAGTGTGTGTGGTGGGGGCAGGCGGTTAGTGAGGGTTAGGGGAATATCCATAGAGTAAATGGGATGAGTGTAAGTGCAGGTGAGTGTGCCACACAAGAGGGGAGGTCGGAGCAGGGTGAGGGAATCGAGTCACTGTCAGCAACCACCTACTGAGTGCCAACTCTGCACAAAGCCCCGGGCCGGCAGCAAGCCAGGATACCCCCGAGATCTGGCTGGGGACATGGGTGTCTGGGCTGCATGTGTGTCTGTGTATTCATCTGTTGTCCCCCCTTTCTCAAACCACATAGGGCCCCCACACAACTCAAGATCACCTTCCAGAACCAGCCCTTTGGGAGGCGGAGGGAGGAGGGAAATGGGGATCCTCTGGGTCCCTCCAGCCTCCCTGTCTCCTCCCCCACCCCAGTGCCCAGCGTGGACCCTGGGGAGGGGACGGGGAGCCTAAGGGGAGGGGAAACAGCTGTAGCTGGCAGGGGCCACGCTGCGCCTGCACCCTGGTAAAGGTGACCCCTGCTCACTGCTGGCAGTCCTGTCCATTCCTGCTACACAAGGATGGAATGTGGAGTCCGGAAACTTTCCATCCAAAGGCAGCCTCTGATCGGAACAGGGGGTCTGGATTCCTGCTCTTTCCCTGCCGCCTTGTCCCTCGCTGAGAGTAGGGACACTATGCTAGGACTCCAACTGCAGGGCCTGGGGTGGCCCATGTTAATCTGTCTGGATCCTGAGAACTATTTTAAGGTTGGAGGGTAGCAAAGGACATGCTTATAAACCAATATTCAGCATAACCTACCCTGTGTGTCTTATTTGTGTGAGTAGGGTGGGCTGGGGGACGTTGGAGAGGGCAGACTGGTGGGGTCTCTACATAGGTGTGGAGGGGGGATGCCAAGGACCAGGGACAGAGCCCCAGCAGAGCTGGGCAGAGCTCCGGTCCAGCTTGTGAGGGAGTCTGTGCTTGTTCTTCCTCTCTCTCTTCGAGGGGCTCAGTTTGAGCCTGGACTGTAACCCTGCCCCCTGCAATTTCCACCTCAGCCTCCCTCACCAGCCCTCGTCCCCTCCGGTCTGAACCTTTCCAAGCTTCACCTGAAACCAGGGAAACAGGACCTGCTGCTGAGTATGAGGACCAGTGGCCTAGTAGTGCCTGGCACACACCAGGTGCTGAGTGACGTCTCTCTGAACTAGGCTTCCTTAATTTGGGAGAGAGGACTGATACAGAAACCTTCCTTCATGGAAGCTTCTAGAAAAAAAGGGGGGGATAGAGTTGGTGCCTTCCACGCCCCCACAACACCAGAGAGAGCTCTGGGCCCTCTTGCTTCCCAGGAGAGCCACAGACAGCACAGACACCCAGCAGCTTCGACATTTCTTTATTAGAGGCCACCTCATGTCATAGGGAATCTGGGTGGCCGAGGGTTGCGGGCACTGGAGCCTCACACCCCGACCTTCTTCTGGGCCCAGGCAAAGAAGATGCCGCTGACATCATCCACGCCTGTTCGTAGATGGGCGGGCATGGTGTAGGTGCGCAGGTCCCGTACCTCATAGCCGCTGCACACCAGGGCCTTCCGCACCTCCCCCTCCTGCATGGGCACCACCACCAGCCTGGCCTCTCCGGCCAGGTACCACGACTCCTCCAGGGCCCCGATGAGGAGGAGGTGCCCCCCAGGCCTTAGCAGTGTGGTGATGTGGTCCAGAGCCCGCTGGAAGCTGGCAAAGTCAGGGCTCACTGCCTCCAGACAGAAGGTAGAGACCAGGGCATCGGCAGGCAGGGGCGCCAGGCTCCCAGCACCCAGGGGCTGAGGCTGGTGCACGTCGATGGGGAGGACCCGCTTCACCTTAGCTCGCAGCTGGTTCTCCTTCTCCTGCCAGGGCTCACTGTGCAGGGACAGAAGGTGGCGTCAGGGCCAGGGCTCAGGACTGCCCCAAGCTCAGTCCCCTGTCGCCCCCACCCCCATCAGCCACACCATGGGAGGCCCCCGCCGCTGGACCCTCAAGCCCTAGCCCTTACCCCTTGCCCTCAATGAGGCAGACGTGTTGGCTGTACACGCTCCAGTCGAAGGAGCCAGGCTCTTTCCGCAGCCAGAGCCCCAGCTCCTGGCGGTTCACCTCCAGGAAGTCTGTCATGGTGATGTCCTCGAAGTGGGCGCAGGCACTGAGCAGCTGGTATATGGTGGGGCCTGAGCCGATGTCGATGAGGGTGCGTCCAGACACCTCACCTGGCCCGGGCAGAGGAAGAGGGTCCCAGTGCCAGGCCTGTCTGAATGGCCCCCTGCCTCAATTACTCCTCCCCTACCTGCATGTTTCTTCCCCCCCTCTCCTGCCTGGACCCCGCCTTCCTTCTCCCTCTGTGTGTCTCTATCTGGAAAAGCACTGGTTCTGGAGTAGGACCAGCTGGAGTCTGAGTCCAGGTGTCAACATCTACAAGCACCTTGGGAAAGGAATTTAACCCTCTGAGACTCAGGTTCCACTTCGGCACAGCTACCTACCAGTGAGGATTCAGTGGGGAAATCCTGCCGAGCCTGGCAGTTTCTTCCAGCTGTCTCTCTTCTCTCCCCAGTCTCCGTCTCTTTCTCTGCGTCTCTCTTGATTCCAGGCCCTTTAGTGCACTGCCCGCCTCACCCCTCAGTTCTGAGCATCCTCCCCTCCCAGCCCCGTCCCCGGGTCTCTCCTTTACCCCTCATCTGAGGGATATGGCTCCTCTTCGCCCTCTGGTTTTACCTCTTAACCACCTGCTCTTTGGTCCCCACCTGGCTTCCTCATGCACCCCTTTAGCTCCCTGGTGACTTCTTGTCCTCTGTGCCTCAGTTTCCCCGCACTCACCAGTGGCGAAGGTCTGCGCCAAACAGCGCAGCTTCCAGGGCCCGACGCCGTCAGGGCTGCTCAGGTCCCCCCGTGGGGGCGTGTAGTTGTTGAGCAGGTAGGCGCGGGGCTCGAATCGTTGGTAGGCCAAGGCGATCGCCGCCTGGCCCGGGTGCGAGTCCTGGGCTGCTGCTGCAGCGTGACTTGGGCCCCCTGTGCTCATGATGCTGCCGCTGCCCACCCTGTGCCCCGCTGGCCTCACAGCCCCTTTATCTGCGGCTGGACCCCCGCCCCGACTCGTCCGCTGCGTGGGCGGTGACTGCGCGCAGAGCTGCCCCGGGCCACGTGCGCTGCGTTTCCCCCACCCCATCCATCTCCTTTACTGTCCCCACTGCTGCCGACGCACGGGGCGTGGGCGGTGGCCGCCGCTGGAACATCTGTCCCCGCCCCTGCTCACACTTGCTCCGGCTGCCCTCCGCCCTTTGCCTCTCGTGGCCTGTTCCAAGTCCTGCACCTCAGCCTCCCGTCCCGTAACCCTTCGATCCCCGACCCCGCCAGCCCCCAGCTGCCCCCGTGGTTCTTCCCCAGCTCCCACAGCCTTGCACCCCTTTCGCCGGCCTGCCATCCCTTCTCTTTGCCGGGGTTCGAATCAGCCCGTCTGTCCCCAGCGCTCTCCTGCCGGGCGTCCAGCCCCCGGGTCAGGCTCCTCTTCTCCCGGACACCCTGTCCAACATCTACCCCTTTCCTTAGTAAGGTCACCCCGACGCCCCTCCTCCGAGCATCTTTTTTCATACTTTCCTACCCTACTTCCGTCCCCCAGCGCTCCTCACCCACCCCACTGCGGAAAGGACAGCCCGTTCTGGCCACGGTCGCCCTGAGGCCCCAGAGCGGATCTCGCCCCACCCATCCGATGGCAGCGACGATAGGGAACACGCGCGCGGGGCTAATGCACTTAGGGGGTGGACAGCGGGACCTTCCCTGCCGGCCCTGCGGGCTTTGAGGCGCTTATCTGGGGGGCGGAGGGCTGGGGACCTCCCAGCCACGTCGGGGACGCAGGACCCAGGTGAGGACGGGAGAGCGCAGGGCCATTCTCCAGGCTGCCAGGGCCCGAGGGGGCGCTGCATCAGTTTTCTGGCGCCAAGGGACTTGGGGTCTGACGGGTCTTGGGTTTCTGCCCCCACTCCAGCCCCCTCGGGGGGCACAGGCCGGGCCAGGCCTGCAGGTCCCGCTTGGCTTCCAGATGCCGTCTAGATGCCTCTGTCTCCTCTCATCCTCCCAATGAGAAGTGAGTGTTGCAGGGCCATCTCTTTGGTCTTCCTGGAGTGGGACCCCTCGGGGTCAGGCTGGTGCCCCTCCGCCCTGGACAGGCTACTGGGGGCCAGAACACGCTCTCCCGCCCCCACCCCAGTGACAAAGGCTGGCTGCTCCGGCCAGAAGGAATGTGTGTTGTTTTGGGAATGGACTGTAACTCCTTCCTTATCTCCTTTCGGGAGCTGCTGCTTGTCCTGTGACTGCTCCTTGACCTTTCCCTTCTGCACTGTGCACACACGTCACGTAGCGCCGGGGCACGCGTAGGTCTGTGCACCCTGGACCCCTGCTGCCTTTGTCTGGGACCCCTTGTAACAGCCGAGCATTGGACTGGGGGAGGTGCACGCTCTCTCGCACTGATGTGATCTGTGGGTGCTTCCCCCCCACCCCGCCCCCACACCGGTAATGTGTGCCATCAGGCAGGTCCACGTCCGCTAGTCCTCCGGGCGGTTTTTTTCAGAACATCACGAACATCCATGCAGCTCCCTGGCTTGGGGCTCCTGTGCTACAGCTCCCCTGCCAACATGGGCCCTGGCCGGCCCACGCACCTCCGCCCGCCACCCACCCACCCACCTTGTTCTAAGGGAAAAGTGTCTCGTTGGGCCAGGCGGCCAGGCTGGAACATGAGTCACCACAACAGCTGCAGGGGTCACAGGAACCTCCACCCCACCCCTGACGACCCACCCTGGGCTCCCAGGAGAGGGAAGGGCATAGCACCTGCCCCCAGCCAAGGACTGCTTTTGTCTGGATTTAGAACTGAGAGTCAGGTCAGCCTTGGGGTCACAGACCCTATCACACACTGAGGCACTGCCAAGGACAGCCTTAGTGCCAGCTCCTTCCAAATTCTCCAAGAGATCATTTAAACAAACCCTGGGTGCCAGCTGGCCTCCTGGGCACTGCCCAGTGCCAGAGAACTGGGCACAGAGGGCAGGCCTGCACAGCCGAGTTGGACTACTAAAGGGGGACTGGACAGACAGCCCCATTTACAGGTCTGTTCCCCCCCGAACATGGGGTGTACCCACTTGCTCTGCCATATTTAGCCCAGGCGCAGGGCCTGTTCCCAGAAGTGGGCACGGGGAGGGGGTGACCCCAATGGGCAGGCCCCCCCAACCACGAGGAGAGACACAAAACCGGAACACCACTGAGCATTTATTGCAGCGCTAACAGGGTGCTGGGGGCTCCACCTGCCTCTGCCTCTTCACGTTGCCTTCCCTCCAGTCTCCTCCAAGCCTCTTCCCAGAGCGTTCTGGACCTCCTGACACCTTCCCTTGGCCTCCTCCAAGCTGGGTCACCCCTCTCAAGCACCTCTCCCTCACCAGCATCCTTTGACCCTTCTCCTCCGGCTGGGGGTGTTCAGCTGTGCCGGCCCCTAGCTCTCCATACTCAGTGCCCACTGCCTTTGCTCCCCTTCCTTTGGGAACTCAGGGGAGCCAGGCACCCTGGCCTCCAGCTCCCTCTTTGGCTAGCCCCCAACTCTGGGCAAACTACAAAGCATCCGCAGCCAGCAGCTCCCCTCCATGGTCCTAGCCAGGAAGGGCCCAGCCCAGCGTGGGCACAGAGGGGCCCGAGTCAGTGTTTCTCAGCCTCTCTGTGCTTCCTGCGACATGGAGCGGGACAGAGAGCGACGAAGGGTGCCAGGCTTGCTGACCGACACCACAGGGGGCAGCTGCTTGGTGATCTCTGCCACGTCCTGGCGTTCCATACACTGGCCACCCAGGGCTGTCTCCAGCGCCAGCAGCTCCCGCAGCTGGATGGGGGTATCCTCGCGTTCTTCCTTGGCGGCGCCCACCTTTGTGGGGGTGAAGATGGGCAGCGGCAGCACCCGCTGGTAAGGCAGCAGGTACTCCTGCAGCCCTTGGCCGAGGATGCCCATACGCATCACCAGCCAGGGGGAATGCTGCACCAGCGCCTGGCACTGCCCCTGCCGGTGGTAGGTCTCATGCCGCTGGGCATCCTCCTCGTGCAGGGAGCAACTGGGGGGACAGGGGAGCGGACACTGAGCCCCTGAGAGCCGCTGACCTCCAGTCAGAATGGGCAGGGGTACCCCTGGGTGCAGGAGGGGTGACCCCACCTCACCCCCACCCTCAGAAACTTTGTGCTCTGGCCTCCTAAGGCTCAGGGAGGGTGCTGTAGAGGAGGAGAGCAGCGACCCCCCAGCTGGCCGGCACTCACCCCTCCTCAGCCCTCGTGGACAGTGTCAGATCCTTCCATTCAGCCCAGAAGGCCTCTCGGCGCTCACAGTTCTCCTCTGACACTCGGCAGCTCAGCTCTGAAGTGGCCATGATCAGCCTCGCTCCCTCAGCTCTGCTCCTTCCTCGCCCTTTAAATAGCCCCCTCCCCCTTCCTCTAGGGGCTATTTTCAGCCCCTCTGGTGTCAGATGCTATAAGCAGAGCCAAGACTCCGATGGTGGACTTTGGGCCCAGGGTGGGGGTGGGATACCTGGACTCCTGCTGGCCCCAAGTAGGTGGTCAGTTTCTGAAGAGATCGAGATCCTCTGCTGGGGGCAGGGGTCTTCAGAGCAACAGCTCCGAGGGTCTCACACTCCTTAGACACTGTCTGAGACCAGGCACATGCCCAGCCTCGTGCCACCTTGGCACCTGCTCTGTCCTCCCCCCTCCCCCCAGGGAAGACAGTGGCTTGTCTGTAAACAGAGCAGGGAAGTACAGGATCTGAGGCCCCTCTGGGCTCTGTACCAGGTGGTCAGTCCCCCCCCTGCCCCACTGCTCTCCTCTGCCTGGGTTCAAGGGCACATCCCCGGACTGTCCCCTCTACAGGAAGGGACAGCACAACCACATCCTCGGGTGTTTGCATGTAAGGCCCGGCTCTCCACGGCCACCCCCACTCCAGCAGGGGTCCTGGACTTCACCCCACACCTGGGAGCCTGGTGTGGACCTTTGCTGGGGGTTTTCCTTCCCCGGGGCCAGTGGTCAGAGAAGTGGTCTCCCAAGTCCAGCCAGTAGGTGTGGGAGTGGCCTCCATCTCTGCTCCTGACACCCCAAGTGGGGAGAAGTGGGGTGAGGTGGCAACCCGGGGGCTCTGATGAGTGACAATCAGCAGATCTGGCCGTGGCCCAAGCCGACCATAAATAGGTGTGACCGTGGGGCAGCCCTGGCCCCTTTCTGAGCTTCATTCTCCCTGCTTTCCGGTCCTAATGGCCCAACCAGAGCTCTGGGGCCTGCCAGCTCCAATGCGCCACCTGGGCAGGGCCTGGCCCTCGTTCACGGGGAGCAGGGTGGCTGCTGGGACAGCCCAGCACCCAAGAGCAGCAATTTTGGTGCAAGCTGACACAGCGAGGTGGGCACGGGGCGGGGGAGAATGTGAAAATGCTGAGTGGAAAAGCAAAGGGCGCCAGAAGAGACAGTGACAGGAGCTCAGACGAGGACCTTGTGGGGACAGCTGGCGCCCACCTGGGGCAGAACTGCATACTCTTGATTACTGAGGCACTATACCTGATTCTTGATTATCTTTTAATCTTATAATAGCCCTGTGACATAACGAGTCCCGTTTTTACAAAAAAATTAGGAAATGGGTGCTGAGACACAGATTTGCCCAGGGTCACACACCCGCCAGGACCAGGATGCACTCCCCTCACCCAAGGCAAGCCGGCTGCTCTGGGAGCCTGCCCCACGGAGGGAGGAGGGCAGGGCCCTGGCCTCGCCCCCCAGAATCCAACTCCCTGCTGCCCCTAGTGAGTGCGGCAGGGCAGAGATCCCTGAGATGCCTCAGTGACCAGGAAGCTGAGACCCCACCTTCAGGCCCCTGGTCGGACACGGCACCCCAGAAACAGCCAGGACCTGCTGTGGGCTCTCCTACCTCCTCCCAAATCCTGGCCTGAGACCTCAACCTGGCCTTCCCTCACAGGAAGCCGGGCAGGGGGAGTGGAGCATTTTTCTCTAATGGGCTATCTGCCCAGTGGAACCATTCAGGAAAACGTGCATGTGTGTGTGTGCACGCGTGCCCATGTTGGGAGGGCGGGTGGGGGCAGGAACTGAGTCCCCACTGGCTCCAGGGTGCGAGGATGTGTCAGGTATCTGGCCTCAGTGGTGGGTGGTGGCTCACTCCTGCCCCACCTGCGAGGTGCTCCCGGCCCCTTCCCTCAAGAGACCAGGCTGGAGGAGTTGCTTTTTTTCTTTTGAGTTCATGTTATTAATTGGCTCAAATTACAAAAGTGCCCAAGGAGGCCCCAAGGGGAGGGAGAGAAGCTAGGAGAGGCAGAGGTTCACTGCCGGCATCCACCATGCCCACCTGCCGCCCACTCCCCCATAAGTACATGTGGAAAATGGTCCCAGACCCTTTAAATAATCCCCCAAAACCGTGAGGAGCAAGCAGACGGATGAAGGGGCTCCTGCACCTTAACACTGGTGACAGGCTATCCTGGCCTCCTTCCTGCCCAAGGCCCTGGCCCTCCCCCATCAAGTCTGAGGCTCCTGTTCCAGACCCTGCCCCTGGCTCGGCAGGGAACAGCGGGTCTCCTCCTCCAGGAGGCAGGGCCGCCATGCACCCACGGCAGAGCCCCAGTGTCTCAGTGCTCAGTGCTTGAGCCCACAACCTGCTCAGGGCCGTCGCTCCTGGGCACAGAGCAGCCTGGCAGCCTGCGGCCAGGGGGCTGCCGTGGGAGAGCTTCTTGCTCACGCTGAGGGAGGCCAGGTCCTCTGTGGGCAGCCCCCCGGGCCCTCCTCTGGCTCTGGTGGCTGTGGTGCCAGAACCCTGGCCCGCAGGGTGGCGAGGGGGCACGATCATGCTCGGGCTCCCATTTCTCTGATGCGCTGCCGCAGGTGGAAGGCAAACTCGAACATGGTGGCGGCAAGGCTCTGGTGGATGAGGTACCGGGGCAGGCGGCCCTGGGGGAGGCGGGAGTTAGCTCCTGGACAGCTCACCCTCGCCCTCAGCAGGGGCTCCTCCCTCCCTCAACAACCGGCACCTGCAGGGAGTACGCTGGGCCTGGGCCGGAATGCAGGTGCAGCTCTGGAATGCAGCCCAGGCCGCCCTCTCCCCTCACCTTTGGCAGGAGGAACATGCTGTGACCAGGCCTTGGCATCAGCCACACAAACAGACCCGGGAGGGGCTCGGCTGGCAGCCAGCCGGCCCTCCTCATGGCTGCAGGAGTCAGAGGTATGAAAGGAGAGGCACCAGCCCTCCAGTAAGTGAGGACAGCCGGACCATGTGGATCCTGCCCCAAGTTTGAGGGTGAGAAAGGAGGTGGAGAGTAGGGGAGGCTCTGAACAGGATAGGGGCCCCCAACGTCACCAGGCAGAGCTCCCTCCACCCTGAGCCTGCCCTGCAGCCTCAGCACCCTCACCTTGAGATCTGTATTAAGGATCCAGATGAAGGTGCAGACGCGGGGGTTACTGGCCGACTTGAGCACGACAAAGCCCCCGGGACCGTTCTCTCCCCTACGGAGAAAGAGGCACCACCGGGGTGACCCTGGAGCCTGGCTTTCCCCCTCCATTCCTGGCCCATCTTGGATATAGGTGGAAGGGAGAAGGGAGCTGCTGGTCTAGCAACTGCTCCCCTGCCTGAGGAGGGCCCGGAACAGGTGTGCCAGAGGCAGTTCGCATCTCCACCCCCACCACGGGAAGCTCACACACTCCCTAGGGAGTTTACACCTGTGCAGCACGAGCGCACACACCTGGGGGCTCACCACCCTCCCAGCCCGCAACTACCCTGTCCAGAGTCTAGGTCAACTCTAGCTGTGGGGGGCTGGGCTGGGCAGGCACTTCTCCCCTCTGCCCAACTCAGGGGGCAGTGTAGTGCTGGTGGCCTCCAGGAGGGGGCACCCTCCCAGGAGTTTTCAGGAGACTGTGTGGTTCACATCCTCACTCATTTAATTGCCCACAGCTTCTCCGAGCATTCTGAAGCCCTCTCCATAGATAAGGAAGTTGGCACCCAGAGAGGAAATGAGCTTGCCTATCACCCAGCAAGTCTGGTGGTGCTGAGACCAGAACCCCAGTCTGATACCCAAAGAACAGTGCTCTCTGCGAACCCCAGGAAGGAAGGGAAAGAGTGGGGTATCTGGGAGGAGGCCGCCCGCGGCACTGGAGCCTAGGATTAGGCAGATGGAGACCGGCAGGGTGCCTGGAAAAGGCAGTGGGAAGAGCATAATTCCTCTTCCTCTGGCAGGACTTCCAAGCGCTCCAGGAGAAAGGCAAGGTAGAGGGACGAGGAGAGGGGGGGAAAAGGGACTCGAGTCTCCTGATGGGTCGCCTGGGGCTGGCTCTATCCCCAGACTACTCCTGGGGCCGCCCTCTAGAGTGGGTGGCGTGGGTCCAGACATTATTCCCCCAGTCTCCAGCACACACAGCAGCTGATTAGCAGGATTAGGGGTCGGGAAGGGCAAAGCCCAGTGGGACAGGGGACAGCAAGGTGGCCTCAGCAGGAGAAAGTCCTCAGCTGCACATACCGTACCCTGCCCTGTCCTCAGAGCCACCTGGGGAGGGGTTGGCTGGGATGACCGTGGGCAAGGCCAGGCTCACCTGACATATTTGTGCGTTGGGGGCTTGGCACAGTGGGTGGTGGCAATGCCCGATGACAGGTATTTGTCTTTGCGTCGCTCGATGCGCCGGACATTCACAAAGTCCCTGGGAGGGGGGAGGGTTAGGTCCAGGGGGTACCAGGCCCAAGACGCGGGGGCAGGAGGCCTGCCTGAGAGAAGGGGTGTGGCACTACTCACCGTGGGGAGACCACACCACCCGCAGCCCCCGAGGACACGTCATAGGAAACGAGGGTGCTGTCTTCCACTCGATGCAGGATCTGCGGGCCGTTCGGGCAGACGTGAGTGCGGCCTGTCCCAGGAGAACCGAGCCCGCAGGGACCCCAGCCCAGCCTGCTCTGTGCTCTGTCCCTTTCCTGACAGCCGCTCCCATTCATGGGGCCCGGGCCAGGCACGCTGGCCATTTTCCCTCCCTGCCTGGGAGACACTGGTGCTGTCACCCCATTGTACAGATGGGGAACCTGAAGCACAGAAGAGTTCAATGACGTGACCCAGGTCCCCTGGGGTAACTGGTCATGCTAGGGCATCGCTGCCCCGACCTGCCGTGTCACTTGGTCTCTGTCCTGAGAGATGGCCGGGCCGGGCCTCCTGGCTAGGCTCACCTGGCAGGCGGTCACTGTCTGGTTCCACAGCACCATCCTCTCGGGCTGCAGGATCACTTCCTGGTACACCAGCTCCGCGGGACAGGGCAGGAAGGCCTGGGGCAGAGCCGGCACAGGGCTGGGTGGGGCCAACTGTGCTCAGGCCCACAGCCCTTCCCTCTGGGTGGAGAGAAAGCTGCCAGAGGGCCCCTCAGCCCCTACATCAAGTCCCAGATGGGGCAGGCAGCTCCAGGACACTCCGGAACACCCAATCCCCTCACTCACCTTCAGGATGAACGTCTTGCCGTGAAAGGGAACCTCAATGGTGTATACAGTGTCCCCATATTCCTGTGGGAGGGACAGAAGGGTGGCAGGGAGGTGGGCAGAGGGGGGAGGGCATGGGCTGGTGGCTCAGGAATGGGTGACAGGCAGTTTAGGTTTTTAAATAGCTCAGGGCAGGAAAACGAAGGGGTCTGGGGATACCTGAGCAGCTGCTAAAAAACATTGGTTCTGACAAATGTCCAGCAACAAGGAGAGAAAGGCTTTTGCTATCAAGTTAAAAGACAGAGGCACAGCTGCGGCTACAACCACGAAGGACCGTGTCTCCAGGCCGACAAGGGCTGCCAGAGGAACTGGCCAGGGAAAGGGACGGGAATGTTTCCCCTCCGTTTTCAAAGCTCTCTGCCATCTTTTTAGGTAATATTGTTTTGATCTTGATGAAACAAAACACCGAACACAGGGTAGATGCCTGGCTTTCCCTTCAAAGCAAAGCCCAGGAAGCAGAGCAGCAGGGAGATGAGGGTAGGGGGGTTGGGGGGGTGGCTGGGAGCAAGGAGGAGGGGCAGTGGAAACATCCAGTCCAGCCTGACCTCCTGCCGAGGCCAACCCCAGGGCCCAGCCCCTTCTCCTGGGGTGGGGACATGGTTCCAACCCCTGTAATCCTTGGGCTTATTTCTCTGGCCTCAGAAAAGGGAGTAAAAACTCCCAACACACGTGGGCGGGTCAGGTGGGAGAGAGGTTTCTTACATTATTCTTCTCGAATTTCCAGTTCTCCTCCTGGGCCAAGATCTGGTCCACCACAGCCATGGCCTCCTTCCCCTGGCGGATGTACTCCCGCTCCTGGCCGGGGATGGAGGCAGGAGGGGGTCAGCCTGGGGCCCGCACCGCACTTTGTTCGTGGCTGGTCCTTTCTCTAGACAACCTACACAGCTCTCACGGAAGCCTGAACGACGGGCTTGGGGCCAGGAGCCATGGCTGTGGCTGCTCCACACAGGTCCCTGGCTAGAGGCAGGCCAGTGGGCCTGGCAGATGGGGGTTGGCACTCAAAAGGACACCGGCAGGCATTCCAGCTGCTGAGCTCTGCCCTCTGCTGGCGGGCCCCTGCCTACCCTGGCTGAGCCCAGCACTGGCCCTTCTCTGGGGTGCCCGCTCCAAAGGTAGGGTGGGGGCGGGCGGCCAAATACCTGGGCAGAGAAGCTTTTCTTCCCAACAAGTTCTTCGTCTGATTCATTGTCAGACCCTGCAGAGAACACACACAGGGGACAATGGGAAGAGGTGGGGGGAGAGTGTGGGAGGTCGTGGGTTCCGACCCAAACGCAGGATGTGGGGAGAGAAGTGTGTGCGGGAGAGGGCTGCTGGCTCCCCCAGGGAGACCACAGAAGGCGCAGAGAGAACAGACTCAGCCTACCCCACTCCTCACAAAGCCCCTCCCTGAAGGAACTTCCCCCAAATGCCAGCGCTCACCTGCAAAGGATTCTGGGGGTGAATAGAACTGGCCCTCGGACAGAGCTCCAGAGAAAAGTAGGGGCCCTTGGGCGACAGCGGCCTGGGCGGCAAGGTACCCTGGGAGAGCAGACATGGGCAGCTGTTGTCCCAGACCAAGGACAGTAGGGCAGCCTGAGGGCCCCCTGCCTTGGCCTCACTCTTCGGCTCCTGGAAGCTACTCAGGTTGGCAAGATGGCTCAGAACTGGCTCTCATGCCTGAACTTCTCCCCTCTTCAGGCTGGGATGACCCTCACTGCCCCCCTTACCCCTAGCACTCACATCGCTCCTCCTCAGCCTCCTGGGGTAGGACTTTGAAGTCAAGGAACCAGGTCTCCAACCAGGCAATGACAAAGGAGACGATGGGGAGCAGGTAGCCAAATGCCCCTTTGTTGAGCAGCTGTGGAGAGAGGGGGCTGAGCTCCATGGCAGGGGGTCACCCCAAATCAGAGCAGAGCCCGCTCCTGGGGCTACCAACTCTGGCATGTACCCCGCTCTGGTACTAGCAGCTTGAGGGCCCTCTGCAGCACACACCTCTGAGAGGAATTAATGAGTTCTGCAGCAGGATAAACTCAGGTTAGGCTGGAGGAAGAATGTCCTGTTCTTGGGGTCGTTGAGGGGCAAATGGGGGGAGCCAGTGAAGATGACTCCTTGGAATATCAAAGGAAAGGATGCCCCTCACCCCAACCCAGACACCCAAAATCAGAGAAATGGTCCCTTCTTAGGAGAAGCCCATCCCTCAGGCCAGAAGCCCTCCAGTCCACCCAGACCTTGAGCTACTGACCTCAGAGAGGATGACCTTGACAATGAGGAAGGCACTGGACACCAGCGTGGTGACCTGCCCAGGAGAAGGGAGGAAGGAGAGAGGGAAAACAGGAGCTGGGGAGTGAGTCTTCCTCCATCCAACCCCCGCACCAGCCCCGCCAGGGCCCCAGGCCGCCGGGCGCGTGGCGTCTTACCGCAATCACCCACCAGTGCTGGAGCCGCAGCACGGCATAGCCCAGGAGCAGCCCGGAGAAGCGGAAGAAGGCCAGGGCCTGGGGATGGCGGGGAGGCCATCACAGGGAGGCCAACGCCCCCACCCCTACTGAAGGCTCCCCTCCCCCTCCAGACCTGCTCCCCCAGGTTCCCTGCACATGGATGTGCTCGCCCTTCGAGAGAACAGCTGAGTCAGTGTTTCTTTGGGGACGGTTTGGATGTGACCATCTTGGACCCAAGTTTTGTCTTCCCCCTCCCACTGGGGGCTCTCTGCAAGTGGGACCTCACTTAGGAACCTTTTTCAAGTCTGAGGGCTCCCTGGGGACGGGAGCCAGGTCTCCCCGACCAGGTGGGGACGTGTGCTGTGGAAAGAAGAGGGTGGCCAGAGTCACGTCCTGCTCCCTCTGCTCCCAGGAACCCACGGCCACTCACAAAGATGTCGAAGAAGGAAGTTTTGAAGTTGTAGTGGATGATCTCCTGCTCCAAGTTCTTCCGAATACCTGTGTTCGTCTGGAAAAGGAGGATACGAACAGCTCTATAGGCAGAGCCCGGTCCCTGGGCTGCCCCTCACCTCCTGGAACAGGGAGGAGGCAGGGGCAGGGTGGGACCTGGTGGAGAGGCTGCAGATGCTAAGCCACCACCCAAAGGGGGCGCCGGAGCACCAGGGGAGTTCAGCCAGAGGCCTGGGACCCCAGCACCAACACCATCCCTCCCAGGATCCCAGCAGCGCGGGCAAGCAGGGCTCAAGTAAGCACTGATGGTAGTGGGCAGGGTCACACCAGCAGGGCCTTGGGGACATGCAGGGCAGGGACTGGGCCCCACGCCAGCAGGTAGGGCTGGCGCACAGGGTGCTGGGAGCCTGCCTCACATAATCTCATCTCCCCCCACACTTCAGTGCTCCATCTTCCCAGTCAACCAGCCATCTGGGGTGATGGGGGCCGGGGGTAGGCAGTGGTGTCAGACGGAGCCCAGGTGGCAAATCAATTGATTAGGTTTGCGCTTAATGGGCAAAATCCATCATGCTGCTGGAGAGGATGGTGGGGAGAGCGGGCAGGCTCCTCGTGGCCCATCCTACCCGAGCCACCCGCACACTTTCAGTGGGACCCTGGACACCCCGGCTAGGTAGAGAGGGCACCTGGATGGAGGCCGACAGCAAGGCTGCAGCCCGAGGGCTTCTAGTCATAAGACCCTTCATGACCACTCAGAACAGGGCTTCTAATCTCTGGCAGATACTCCCAGCAGGGCAGGGGGAGGGGGGTGCAGGGGTGCGGTGCTGGTTAAAGATACAGATGTTCAGGCCATGAGTCTGAGTCTTAGGGCGAGCTGAGAATCTGGAGTCTTTACAAAGCTTCCTGATGATTCTGATGCTGTACAGGGAGCCAGGAGTCTGGACAGCGCCCCCCCCCACCCAATGCTAGAACCCCCTGCACACCCCAATCACATGCCTCTCAGCCTTAAGACCATCCTGAGCCCTGCAAAGTTCAACGCCCCCTTGCCCTGGCCTGACACCCCACGGGACCCAGGCCCACCTCTCCCTCCTCAGACTACTTCCTCCTGGGTTCCCCAGCACCTCCCACCCCTAATAGTAGCTGTCCCTCGCAGCTTTCCTCCCCTCTTCTCTTCACAGAGCACTTGCCCTCTGCCTGGGCACCTGCCTGCACCGACTGCACCAGGACCCAGGAGAGCCGTCCAGTCCCCAAGCCGCCAGTGCCCAGCAGCAGCAGCGAGGCCTTACAACCCCCGGGTCTTCGCAGCCACCGGGCCGCACCCAGGCTGTCACAGAACTAAACCATGCGGGCTCCAAACTACGTAAATAAAGCTACAAAAACTGAACATCGATACAACTTTAATTAAGTGTCTACCAAGTGAAACATTACATTAACTCTACTGATTGCTAAATCCGACATTCTGAAATTTTTCATTACATTTCAAAGCAATTTGGAGGTTAGGTGTTCTCACTTTGCAAGAATTCCCAAATAGGCACGGTGACTGCTGAGTTACTGCAGCCAATGCAGCCAGATAATTTCAAAAATAAAACTATCAAAATATTTTCAACTCTTTTCTGGCAAGAAAATATGCACTGAATGAACAGTGTGGGTAGACGTCAGTGCTCGCTTGGATGCTGGCGAGGACCTTCACAAGGAAGCAGGCTAAGACCTTGGAAGCTCTTTGAACTGCCCCGAACCTTGCTGGGCCCCAGCGTTTTCATTGGTAAGATGGTCCCTGAAGTCCCCGTGGCTGTGGCGCTACCTGGTGGAAGGGGCCGGCTCAGCTATCGCTCTGCACAAAAGACAGTCATCTTCAGAACCCTAGCTGCCCTCCAGCTCAGCATGTCCACAGGCAAACTTACCTCCTCACCCCTAGGCCTGCCCCTTCTCTAACCTCCTCACTTCTTTCAACAAAGTCATCGTTTTCCTGTCACCCGAGCTTGAGATCTGGAGGAAGGGCATCTGCCGTCCAGAACGCTGACCCGCTTTACAGAAGGAAAATGAAGGGAGGCTCAGAAAGGCTGAGTCCCTCACTGAGGTCACAGCTGATGCAAAGGAGGGGCCGGGATAGCACCAAGTGTAGGACGCCCTGCTCCCGCAGCTCCTGCCTCTGTAGTCAGGCCCCACTCTGCCCTGGCAGCGCCTAGAGATCGGGCCCTACCACCAGCTGGCCAAGTGCCGCACGGGAGAGGGCTGCCGACCATGCACTGAGAGGCAGCTCCGTCTCCAGGCTGCTGGGTGACATCTCACCAGACCCTGAGGCTGTACTGGGAGGGGGCGCAGCCCCTGGAGGAGTGCCCAAAATGGGAAGGGAGAGCCGGGTGCCAGAGAACTGGAAGTTTTTCCACTGGTGTGCTCCCCACTGTACCCTCTGCTTTCAGCACGGTACCTAGGACACAGCAGTGGCTCAAAAAATGCTGGCTGAATGAATGAATGAGTGAATGAATGAATGAAGCCGGAGAGCAATGTAGGGCAGAAAGAAGACAAAGGTTTCAACAGTTCAACCAGAGCTGGCTGGGGTCTCTCCTCCCCTCGCAGAAATCGAGGGTATAAACTTTGGAGAGAGAAGCGGGTTCAAAGCCTGCCTCCACGCTTGCGGAGAGGCCTGAGACAAATGACTCAACCCCTCTGAGCTGTTCTGCCCGGGATCACGTTACCCTCTCGTAGGGCCGATGGAGTGACTATGTCCCCCTCAGCACGGCTTGTGCTCCCAACCTCAAGCCCACTCACGTTCAGCTCGATGATCCAGAGCAGGGAGACGAAGAGCAGGTCAAAGGTGACGAAGAGACAGAAGGTGCGGCGGACATCAGAGATGGCCTGGCGCTTCTCGGGAGGCGGCAGGAGGAAGTGTGACGAGAGGCTCTGCTTGTGGGACAGCGAGGAGCTGAGGGAGGCCACGGCTGGCAGACTGCGCTCCAAGTCACAGGCCAGATCCCTGGACACTTTGTTCATCCTGGTGGGCCCCCACCTCAAGGCAGGGAGGGTGGGGCCTCAGCGGGACAGCTGGGGGCAGAGGCAGGGTGGTTGGGTCACCTCAAGCATGTTAGGGTCCTAAAGGTCCAGTTAGCCTCTTTCATCCCTCCACATACAGCCCCCAGAGACCCCATTCACTCCCAAACACATCCGCCACGCACATCCCCAACCCCACAGCCCCAGGTCCCTCCAGTGGCCCGACTGCCAGGCTGGAGGGTTTCGAGCATCCCTCTCACTGTCCTCCTTCCTCACCACCCCCTGCAAAGCCCAGTTTGGGGGGCCCTGGGGTCCTCCCCGGTGCCTGGACGCGCAGCCCGCTCCTGCCAAGCCCAGCCCTGTGGTTCAGCCTCTGCTCCTGTCAACAGCCTCTCACCCCCAGGAGAAGAGGGCCCCAAGCTCTGTTCTTTGTTTTCCAAGCACAAAGCCACATTCCCTCCCAGTAGCCAACCCTACCCTCCCACCCCCTAATCCATGGCAACTGGGAGGGACTTCTTAGAGCAGTCTCTCTCAGTGCTCTGCGCTGGGACAGCTGGGACAGTGGGTGCGGAGGGAGGACATCTTGGTCCCTTCTCTCTAGCTCCACTCCCACCACCCCTCCTGAGGCCTGACCACCAGGTCTCTCAACTGGACACTAAAACGTGCTCCTAGTGGGAGCCTCCAGGCTGTGTCTCTCACCCTGCAACTGCCTCTTCTCCACACAACTGCCAGAGAAAGCGTTCCCCACTTCCAACCCTCCCGAGGCTCCCACGGGTCCTAGCATAACAGCACCCACCTCACGGGCGTCACAGTGCCACGTATACACATTCTTCAGTGGACTCTTCACTATCTGAAATGAACTTATTTATTGTTCTGCAAACTCCACGGGTGCAGGGCCCTTACCTGCCTTGGGCGCTGCTGTCTCCTAGGGCCTAGCACAATGCCTGGCTCCTAGCCAAGTGCGTAATAGTTGATTACTGAATAAATGGATGATCCAGAGGGTCTCTTGGCCCTCAGCAACGTGCCACATAGCAGGGAGGACCGGGGCAGGCCCTAAAGAGAGTAAGAACCAGCCACTACCTAGGCTGGTCCCGAGCTCCACTGCCCATAGAATGCTGTGGCCATGGCCTTGATTCATGCTCACACGGGGCGGGGTGGTTCTTCCTACTCTACAGGTGAGACTGCTGAGCCTACCTCCCTGGGCGACTACTGTATTTTTCAGACTATAAGATGTACCTTGGTTTTAGAGGAGTAAAATAGGAAAAAAAAACCCTACTCTACCACCGCGCCACCCCCACCCCCCAAGTGAGCCAGGTAGGCCACATTCGGACTATAAGACGCACCCCCATTTTCCTCCCAAATTTTTTTTGGGGTGTGTGTCTTATAGTCCAAAAACCACAGCATGAAGCTAAAAGTCTCACGAACCCCAGAGACCAAAGGGGCCCCGGGGCACTCCCTCCCTGGGGCCCAGCCCTTGTGGGCCCAGGCCTGAGACCTCGGCTCCAAGGATTTGCTGCCAGGTGCCCTAAGAGGCCCTGTCCCCTGGGTGGGGGACAGGTTCAGTCCAGAACCAGAGAGAAGCGGACTCAGCAGTGCAGCCTAAGCTTCTAGGACATGACCGAGGGTCTCTCTGAGTCTTCTCACCAGCCAGCACCAGGGGCCATATTCAGGGGCCAGCAGAAGAGGAGCCCTCGGTGTTTGTCCCTGACCCTGGGAAGGCAAGATCCAACCAGTCTCCCCCCAACTGTTGTTCCCTCTAAACCTTCGCTGTATCTACTACCTGCCACAGTCCCTTCCATCTACTAGGTCCACAACAAGCCCCCAGTTTGTGGCCAGCAGGCCAGCTCACCTGGCCCTCTGCCTCTGCACAGGCCCCAGTGACGCTTCCCCACACAGGCACCGGCCCAAGGCTGCCCCCCAGTGCCACACTCCCGGGGTCCCCATCACAAGCTCATCTGGAGGGCACTGAAGGAAAGCTGAGCCCAGCTCTGCAGGAGGCGGTCAGAGGAGGGATGTGACAGGCCGCTGGCAAGGGGACCCCCCACATCTATCAGCTGAACCTGGCGCCAGACGGCACGCTCGGCACATCGCTCACTGTGACAGGGCTGCAGCTCAAGGGCAGGTGACATTTCCTGGTCTCTAATAGCCCTCTTGTCTTCAGCCAGACCTGTCTCCATCTCTCCCCTTTCCTGTCTTCCCCACACACCACCTTTCTATCTTTCCTCGGGGTCTCTGTAGCCCTCTCCATGCCCACGTGCTGTCATCCCTCTGGGTGCTCCTGCCCGTCTCTCTCGCCTCCCAGTCATCTTCTCCACCCCATCAGACCAGCCTCTCCCCCTTCTCCAGTTTTCTCTTATGTCTGTCTGCCCTCACCCTGCCTCTCTCCCCCATCTCCCTGTCTCACGGCAGGGCTCTCTGGCTTCCCTGCTGCCAGTCTGCTCCTGTGTCTGTCCGTCTTCCCCACTGGCTCTCTCCCTCTCTCCCTGGGGACAGGGCTTGGGTGGCAGCAGCTTGGGTGTGAAACACACTCAGAGTGGCAACAGCACTGACACTCACACACCCAGACATCCCCGATGAAGCGAGAGACACAGATAGGGGCTGAGAGCAGAGGTGTCGGGAAGCCTGGGAGCTGCAGATACAAGGGTATGGGAGCTAAACACAGGTGTGGGGGTGGCTGGCCAGAGTCGGGGGAGGCGTTTCTATATTTCCTTTCCGGGTGAAAGCAGCTCAGAGTCCAAATAGGCGAGAGCTGGCAGTAGGAGCACCAGCCAGGCGTTAAGACCTGAGCCCCAGTCTTTGGGCAGCCGCTAATCTTGGTTAACTTGGGGCAAGTCCTTCTCACCAAGGAAAAAGTCAGTGGTTTTTTAACCGCCCCCCCTTTTTAAGAGAAACTAAAAAAAGAAAGAAAATAAAACCTTATTTGTACGGGTCCTGCCCCCACAGGTGGCCACACAGAGCCCCACCGGTCAGACTTCCCGTAAACACTGGGGTCACCCCCGGGCACCTCCTTGGCATGCTCACTCAGATGACTTCAAAAGGCCTCTGAGCTCTCCCTTAGACCACCTGTCAGTCTAAGAGGTGAAAACCATTTTGGCCTGGAACTGCCCTTAGCAGTTCCCAAAGCACTTGTTTCTGCCCCTGGCCCCTGAGGGCAGAAGGTGGCAGCACAAGCAGAATACGTAGGCGTGGCCCCATGCCACCATGCCTACCCTCCTGATGAGGGGCAGGCAGGCCTGAGTGCTGTGAGGCTGGAGACAGCGGGGCTGCCACCCGGCCCGCAAGAGCACACCTCCCTCCAGCCCACTGCCTGCTGCCACCGGCCCCTGCCAGGTGCCTTCAGAGGTGTTGGAAGTGCAATGGCATGTGTGGTGTGAAGTCCTCCACCTGGGCTGGGGGCAGACTTGACATTCAATGTGTTTGCAGAAGCTAAGCTGCTAAGGCTTAGGGAGAGGAGGAAGGAGGGAGGCAGGAAACTGGAGGTTTTATCATCCTAGGCTGAAAGGGAAAGAGGAGTGGGGAGGAAGAGGCAAGTGAGGTCTGGGGACAGTGGGAAGCTAAGCAAAGGGCCCCACACCCTCTTCCAGCCCCCCAGGAGCCTCAAGTACCACCAGTTGCAGCAGGAGCTTTGGGTGGGGTCCAGGATTAACAGCAAGCAACAGCAGGCAGCTGCTATCCCGGAAAGAGAAGTAGACTCTGAAACCAGAGTTCAAATCTCAGTAAGCCCTGAACTAGCTGTGTGATCTGGGGCAAATATCACCACTCTGAGATTTGCTTTCTACAGCTGCATTAAATAAATGCAACAATTGCCATGGCCGGGGCGGCTCAGTGGTTGAGTGCTGGCCTGTGAATCAAAGGGTCTCCAGTTCAAATTCCCAGTCAGGGCACATGCCCGGGTTGTGGGCCAGGTCCCCATTAGGGGGCGCATGAGCAGCAACCACACATTGATGTTTCTTTTCCTCCCTTACCCTCTCTAAAAAATAAAATCTTAAAAATAAATAAATAAAAATAGTAATAAATAATAATAAATAAAGGCAACAACAAAATGCAGTAAGTCCCCACTTAGCATCCTTGACAGGTTCTGTGCTTTAAGCGAAACTGAGCGTAATGAAACTAACTTTACCACAGGCTAATTGATGTAAACAAGAGTCAAGTTCCTACGGCCACATTATAATGAAACGATATTGAACCACAATGTTTATTTGAGGACCTGCTGTACTTAATGCCACAGAACTGTACATTTCAAGACCGTTAAAACAGTAAATGTTTATTTTACCCCAATAAAAAAGGCAACAACAATCGCTCCCTCCTAGGGCTGACATCTATACAGCAGGTGCTTTGAGATGGAACAGGTAGCTGACAAGGCCATTTAGGTGAGAGGGACATTAAGTGTGTGTGGGGGGGGGCTTATGCTATAGTGACATGTGATAAAATCACCCCAAAAGGCCTTCAGTAAAACCTGAGCTCTGTAATTCAGCTGCCGGGTGACCCAGAGCAAGCTCTCTGTGCCTTCAGGCCAGGTTCCCTCACCTCTGTATAAAAAGGGCCAAGACAGTCCAGCTCCTGGCAAAGGTGAAGTCCCATGTGGTGGGTGAGAGCAGAAGTGGGGGCTGTCCCGGCTCCCTGCACAGGCTCTTAGGGACACTGCCAGGACTGATCTGTAACCACTGGTGCCTGGCCCCACTGTAGTTCCCAGTTCCTGCCCGCCTGCCCCCCAATCCCCGCCCGTCCCATCCCCCGCCCAGGTCCCGATTTCCACAGTTCTTACATGGCAGGGGTACAGAAGGGGTCCTTGCCAGGCCTCAGTCACATCCCAGGCTAGAAGCTCCAGTCATCGCTCTGTAGCTCGACACCCAGTGTTTCCTGGCCAAGGGAGGTCAGCAATTTGAACAATGCCTCTTACTCACTGTGCGAGCCTCAGAAGCTACATCAGGAAGTTGGGGACACCTGTCTCGATCCCAAGCTGTCTGGGGCACCAGAGGAGAGCAACGCATGGGAAGCGCATAGAATAGTGTCTGGCACTAGAGTAAGCGGGCAACAGACGCTCACCACTGCCACCTCTGAGTCTCCTCACCCTTTGCACCCCCAACCTCCTCCAAAGGGCTGGGCCCCAGCGTGCGAGCCCCAGCTCCTTTGGCCCTGAGAGCTCTTCTCTGTGGCCCTGGGGTGGGGGACCAGTCGCATCTCTGTCCAGAAACAACCCACACTGGGGCAGTACAGCTTCCTCCAACCTTCCCCTGGAGTCAAGGGGACATGCGCACAGGCCCTCAACCCCTCCCCGCTCTGCATCCGCCAACTGCCTCAGGGGCTTCTCCGTGGGGTCCCTAACTCAGCACAAATCAGGAGGAATCAGTGAGGCTGAGAAAAAACTGGACTCCAAGCCAGAAGGTTCAAACCCTGGATTCCCATCTTACTAGTGACTGAATTTCTTGTGCCTCAGTTTTCTCCCCTGTAAACTGGGGGTGATGACAGCACTTACTCCTTACAGGTATTGCAAGGACGGATGGCTTAAACACAATGGCCTAGAACAGTCCCTGACCCAGGGAGATTGCTGAGTAAGGGGTAGCTAGCACGACATCCCTGCCTCTTCTCTGGCGGAAGACTCTCTGGGTCAGGCTGCCCCTGCGCATGCCCAGGTTAACGGCGAATCCACAGATGGGCAGAGGCTCTGGGTGTGGAAGAGGTTAGCCTTGGCCAGTCCTGCCACTGGCCAGCCTAGTTCAGAGAGGGAGCAGAGCAGACCGGATGGGCCTGCAGACCGTCCAGACAAGCCTGCACAGAGGAAACAAACGTGCCAGCAGGGCGGTGGCCTGTGTGGCAGCCCGCAAACACCTACTGCTTTACTCATCACCCCCTGCCCAACCCCCCCAGGAGCTGTGGAGAGGGGAGGCCTGCCCACTCTCCCAGCCAGGATGGGGCAGAACTGACCCCAGCAATATGCAGGCTTCCCTCTGGGCAGGACTGCAACCCCCAAATCCAAATGTAGCTGCTGTCTCCAGAGCATCTGCTGGCCAGGGAGCGGGTGTTAAAGACCCCAGAGAGGTGAACGGCAACCCAGCCAGGGCCTGTGAAGAGCCCAGAGTCCTATCTTCCACATCCAAATCATCAGCAAATCCTGTTGGCTCTTCTTTCAAAATTCAGCCAGCACCTGCCCACTGCTTACCACTGCCGCCACCATACCCTGCCTGAGGCCTCATCTCTCACCTGCCACCGCTTCCTACCTCCTGCCCATGTCCTAAGTCTGTTCTGAACAAGGCAACCAGAGAAATCTGGGGAAAGTCAGACCACATCTCCCCAGTGCCCCAAACCTCCAATGGCCCTCAACCACTCCCTTTACACTGGAGCTCACCCAGTGTAAAGGCCAGAGTACCCACCCTGGCCTCCAAGCCCCTCTTACCTTTGAACCTTCTGCTGCAGCCACATGAGTCCATCTTGGTTCCTTGGACACATCAAACATGCTCCCACCCCAGGGACCTTGTATCTACTGCCCTCTGTCTAGAGCTCCTCCCCCAGGACCCTGCGAGGTTTCCTTCCCCCATTCGGTCTCTGTGAATGTCCCCTTGGAGAAGCCTCCCCTGAACTCCCTATTTAGCCCCACCCTTCGTCCACTGACCCTGCTTATTCTCTCCCCACAGCACTTACCACCCCAGACAAGTGTGACTAGCAGTCTGCGCTTACTGCCTGTCTTCTCCCACTGGAACGCAAACTTCACGAGAGCAGGGAATCCCAGAGCTCTGCCCCCTGCTCCGTGCCCACCACCCACAATGGCACCAGGCTCATAGCAGATATTCAGGAAATGTGCTGAAGGACTGTTTCCACCCTTCCCTACCAGGGCACACACACACTCTGCCAGGTCCAGACCACCTCACCTGGAGCTGGATTCTGCCCTCTGATGGCGTCTTGCCCTGCCCTCCACTAGCTGGCAGGGTGGCTGCTCCCCTCCCCTTCCCTGAGCCTGCACTTGCAAGGAGAGGAGGGGAGGTGAGTTAAGACTCCTTGGAGAGCAAAGGTCAAGGAGGAAGGATTCAGCAAGACCTCAGTACTCCCCTCTCGCTATGAGAGGTAATACCCCTTCCCCAATATGTTCCTGACCACTAACTGCTCCCAGGACACCGCACGGCTGGTCTTCCTTCTGCACCTCCACTCCCCCGCTCCCTCATTCTGGACCGACCTCCTCCCCGTGGGGAATAATTCTGACAAGATAACAGTTCAGATGTCACCTCCTGGGCAAAGTTTTCCCTCGCCCCCCAGGCTTCCCCGACCCCAGATCTCAGGACTCCAACTCAGCAATTCCCTTACACACAGCCTGGAGCCTCGAAGTCATCTCTCCTCGAGCCCTTGAGGCCCACCCAGGTCACACTGCCTGGCCATGTCTATGGATCCATAATGCCCACCCTGGAACAGGGGAAAGGACACGAGTCAAAGACCCAAGGCCATTCCTTAGCAGGCTATGTGTCCTCGACCAAATCACTGTCAGAACCTCAGTCTTCTCATCATACAATGGGGACGGTACAGTGCCCACGTTACAGAGCTATTAAAAGGGTTAGAAGAACACACAAAATGCCTGTGCCTAACGAACAGCAGCTGTCACTGCTATGAGGGGCTATGGACACAGTGTTAGAGGCAGGGCCCCAGGTCAGGCATGTCCAGAACACAGCACTTTGCCCAAACTGAGGGTGCCATCCGGGCTGCTGGATGGGAGGATGGGCTCTGGTCTCAGGCAGCTGACCTAGGATGGCACATGAGGTTCTCCTGGAATTCCAGGCTCAGCGGCCCATGCCATCAGCCTCGCCACAGCTGGCTGGCTGGCCCTACTCTGCCCCACTCACAGAGGGTTTGGGAAGTTTCCCGGACAAGTACGATTTCAAAGACAAGACACGGCAGCAGTGACAAATGAGACTGCGAAGCAGAAGCCAGGCTCTGTTTCTCCTTCCCTTCTGGGGAAATGGGAAGAGAAGAGTCAAGCCAAAACAGAAACTATATTCCTCAGTATCCCTCCCCTCCCCAGCCGGGGAGTTCTGGCAGTACAGTGCACTGGAAACCCTAACAAACTGAGAGACGCTCAGCCCTCCTACCCCTCCACATGCCAGGCCCTGTTAAGTGTCAGGATGCCCCCAGCTCTGTGATTGTATGACCCTGGCCTACTCGGGGGCTGGTGAGTCAGACCCCACCCCACCCCTTTGTGCTATTGAGTAAAAGCTGGGGCTGATGAAATCATGTTCTCGAGGTCAGTCTGGAAAGGGCCAGTCATCTTCCTGCAAAGACCTCAGTCCCATCAGCCCATTCAAGGGAAGGTCCCCTGCAGCACTAGGGGGTGGTTCAGCTCAGACTTCTCCCAGCACCAGCCCTGATGAGACAAAAGCCAGGATCAGCCACTTCCCACCCAGAAGTTGTTCACAACTGGCACACACAATTGGTCAGATGGGATGGCTTCCTTGTCCCTTATCCCACTTGACGTGGCAGCTGCCCCTTGGGGGCTAGGACTCTGAGGCAGTTTCGGGACACAGCTATGGACCTGCAATCAGGAGACAGTTCTGAAGTTGATGCTAAGTGACTCTGACCTTACCTGCCATATCTCAACTTCTTCATCTGCAAAATGGAGCCAATAATCTCTGCCAGTCAGTGGAACAAGGATAAGCTGTCAAATGTACAGGATTTTCGGTCTCCACTGCACAAGTCTAGGTGTGTGAGAGCTCAATTTACTTCTACTTTTTAATTTATTTTTATTGTATTTTTTCCAATACCATTTATCACCCTCATGGGGGGGAACTCCTACAAACAGAATTTACTTATAAAAAATTGTATATTTATTCTTACATGTTTAAACTTCAGTCACCTTCAAAGTACTCTCCATTTGATATAAAATACTTATTGAGACATTTTTCCCACTGCTCAAAGCAGTTTTTGAACTCATCGATTTTGATGCCTTTTAGTGCTTCTGTTTTTTGTTTTGTTCTGTTTTGTTTTTTAAGTCTCTTCCACATCAGCAAAACATTTCCCTTTAAGGACTTTTTTCATCTGGGGAAAGAAAAGAAAAAGTTGCTCGGGTTGAGATTGGGTGAATAAGGAGGGTGAGGCACCGGGGTCATGCTGTTTTCAGTAAAAACTGCTGAACACTCAGCGCAGTGTGGGCAGGTGCACTCATAAATCACCCTTCATGAAATGGGCAAATGCGTTGAAAGAGTATTTAAAAAAATTCACTGAAGCTGAACGGGCAGCCTCTCACAACAACATCAGCGGGTGCACTGACACAAATGGGTTGCTAGAACACTCACCTAGTGGGGGAAGCCTGTACTACACGGGGCCTGTCCTCCAGAAGATAACCCCTGTTCTCCTTTGGGTCCCCCTCATGCAACCTCCTCCCCTAGAAGACAGCCCGATTCAATGCGGCACACAAACACCACGGGCCAAACACTGTGCTGCCCCAGGTGACGCTCTGCAGCTCCCGGGCTGGAAAGGGAGGCTGACAGAGAAACGATAAAGGGTGCTACCGAGCTGTCAGTGAGGAGCAGACAAAAAGGAGTGCGGGCTCCCAGAGAAAGGAGCACCTGACCTGGCTGGAGTACATGAGGTTGGGAAAGCACGTGGAGGAGGAGCCATCTGACTTAGGCCTTGAAGATTCTATGCATCTATCCCTGCAGGAAGGAGAATGAGCATTCCAGACAGGCAAAACAGCATGAGCAAATGCCCAGCCTCTGCACACACTCAGCCCACAGGCTGACCCCACCCAAGGGGGCTTGCCCCCAAACACCTGGTACCAGGCCTCTGGATCACCCCAGGGCATGGTCCCTGAAGGCTCCTAAGCCAAGGGGCCCTTCCTCATGGCCAAGTGAGGAAAGGAATCCCCAATCTCAGCAGAGGAGGCTGCCTCTGCCCTCCTGCCCACCTCAGGCCCCTCCCCCCAACAAGAGCTCAGTTCAGAGAACCTAGTTCTCCATTCTTTAAGCCCACCAGTTTCCACCTCCCTCTGGCAAACTCATCCTCTCGCGCTAAGGCCCCTCATTAATTGTCGGCAATTCTGGGAAGCCATCCTCAGCCCTTCTCTGCCTTGGGTGCCCAAGAGTTCTTTAGAATTAATGCCTATCATGTAACATTTATCCATTCCCAAATTCATTTACCGAGCAGACATCAGGTCTGGGTCTTTTTCACTTTTTTTTTTAAAGACATTATTTATTTATTTTTAGAGAGAGGGGAAAGGAGGGAGAAAGAGAGGGAGAGAAACATCAATGTGTGGTTGCCTCTACGTGCCCCCAACTGGGGACCTGGTCCGCAACCCAGGCATGTGCCCTGACTGGGAATCAAACCGGCGACCCTTTGGTTCACAGGCCAGCACTCAATCCACACCAGCCGGGGCTCTTTTTCACTCTTAAGTTCTCACTCAATGAATCCAGCGCCTGAAGCTGGTGCCCTCCACCACAGCATTTTACTTGCTGACAAAAAGCCAGGCCTGAAGGCTCTGGGACAGAATAAGTAAACCACGTCAGCTGTCCTTAAGCAGCTCATGAAATTGAAAGTTATAACCACTGCTCTAAATTGTTCTTATATGGACAAGAATAGATAACATTTACTTACTGAGCACTCATGTGCTCGCTGTTTTAAGCCCTATATACACATTATTTCATTAATCCTCACAATAATTCTATAAGGTAGCACATGACTATCTTTGTTTTACAAATTAGGAAACCGAGGCGCTGACTTCATCATGGTAACAAAAACAGTGTGAGAACCCAGAAAGCCTGGTTCAGGAGCCTGCATTTTCAACCACTGTGTTATTATGGGCGGGGTGCCGCAGGGACACGGAAGAGCAATAGTTAGGCTTGGGGGTTAAAGGAAAGGCAATCCAAAAGCGGTGCTACCTGAGCAGAGCACTCTGAAGGACAAGTGGAAGGTAGCCTGGCAGATAAGAGGAGAAGGGCCTTTCTAGGTAGAGGAGCTGGTGTGTTGAAAGGTATAGAAGGAAAATAGCGAAGTGTGGGCAAGTGCTTCCTGCAGGGCGGTAGGACTGCACCTCAGGGTGCACACGGGAGACTCAGATCACAGAGAGCTCTGTAAACTGTGCTAGAATTCAGCCTTTCCCGCAGGTAATGGAAAGCCATCAGAGTTTTAAGCAAGGCAGCAACACTATCAGACTTGAGTTTTAACAAGATCACAAGAATTACAGTTTGGAGACTGAGTGCAGGCAGCCAGGATCAGAAGTTGCGGGAAGCTTCTGCAATCATCTGGTGAGAAACGCATCAGCAAAGGTGGTGGTAATAGAAAAGGAAGTGAGCTGGGCAGACAGGTCTCCCTTTCCATGTGGGAATTGAGGGAGAAGAGAAACTCTAAGATAATGCCCAGGTTTTTCTCTGGGATGGGGCGTGGCAAGGACAGAATCAGTCTGCAGGGGAAAAGACCCGTTCAAGTTCAAACTCGGCGAGCTCCTGCGGAAGTGGAGCTGTCCAATTGATAGGCAGCTGGATAGCCAAGTCTGGGGCTCCAGGGAGGGGCCGCGCTTAAGTTGTAGAGCTGGACGCATTTTGGGTATTTAAGTGGTGTAAAGCTGAAGCCCAGGGAATAGATGAGACCATCCAGATTCAGTGTACAGAGTGAGGGGCTGGAGAAGAATAAAATGTGAAGCAACACTTCTACTGTTAGAGCAGTAGAAAGAAAATGAGAGATGCTGACACGAAGGAACCACCTCCCTCCCCCCCAAAATGGGAGGAGGGCAGGTGTCAATTATGTCAGTGAGGAATGAGTGTCACTGGTGTTAGGTACCTCTAAGAACTTCTTTAAAGGGCCCTTTTTGTGTCAATTAGAAAGTCATTCCAAAGGAAGTTGAGGGAGACCGAATGTCAATGAGACGCAGACCTACCGAAACGCGTATTTTCCTCCTCATTCGGAAATCCTGACCCTTCCCCATGTCCAACTCCTGCCCCTTAATACCCAGATATCATCCCCCTCGCCTCTCCCCTCACTGTGAACATGCAGGCTCATGAAGGCGACCCGGGACGCCCTCCTGGGTGGGCGGGCCTCGGAGGGTCAGAGACCCCCTACTCCGCGCGTGACAGAGAGAAGCGGCACAGAGGACGGGGGCGGAACCTGCGGCGCTGGGTGTGGGAAGGGTCGGATGGAACCAAGAAGGGAAACCGGCCGAGAAAGCTGGGTCCGCTAGCAAGACACAACCCTGTAGCACTACCCGGTCCCGGTGACCTCTGCTGGACCCACCTGCTGCATGTCAGCCACGGGCCGGAATCTTCTGCCCCAGCCGCAGTCCGCTCCGCGGCCCCGGCAGCGCCTCCGAGCGGAAGGGGATCTTGCGGCGGCGCCACTTCCGCCGCTGAGTCCGCCCCAGAGAACGAATGGGGACGTGCGTTCGGACGTAAGCCCCGCCCCTCCGCCTCAGCCTCCGCCCCCAAGCCCTACAGCCCCCGGCCCCACCCCAGAGGCCGGAAGTGGGGGCTGCTGCTTAAGTTAAGAGTTCTGGAGAGGCTTCCTAAGCGTGGGGAAATGGGAAAGAAGCGCCGGCGCGTCGTCTTCAGTGGGCCACATAAGCCTGGCGCAGTGGATCAAAAGGGAACTGCGTGAGAGGAGGCCTGTGGTGCCGGGGCTGGGGACATGGGGGGGACAGGATTTGAAGGAATCCATAATTACTCTGGAAGCGCTTCTGTTCCCTTTCCTCTCAGCCGCTTTCAGCCCTCCCCAGCAGGATCTAGGACTTTCGTGGTCTTTCCGAAGGGTACCCCGAGCTTGTTTTCTGCAGGAAAGACTCCTGGACTAGAGACCTGGGCACTAGAGTCGAGGCCTTGACCCTTGAATGACCACCAACCAGGCCTTCAACATGGGGGTTGGGAAGGAACCCGTTACTTCCTCCTCCCTTTCATGTTCCCTGAGAAAAGGAGTCTCGGCACAGTTATTTACAAAGATTTATTACAGCACAGGAGCAGTTCAGGGAAAAGGGGAAGGGGGCAGAGCAGCTGGAGGACAAGAAGGACCTGGCTCCCCTCAACATGTAACCCCTCTAAGGATGTGTACTAGGCGGCATTCCTGGCATCAAAGCACAAACAAAATGCAACAAAGCATCCTCTGCCAGTCCATCTTCCAGACACCCAGGCTGGGGAGCAGGGGTGATAGGGGACGATTTCCAAAGTGTAGAAACTGTGGAGAAGTATGCCTGAATCCTCGGCCAGTAAGAGGGGTAGTGACTGGGAATCCCCCCTAGGAGGAGAGGGGATGGAGAAGGATCTAGGGCACCTACAGGTTCTCTGCACCCCCTTTCCTCTTATCTTAGGGTCCTGCCCTGGGGTTTTCCTGTGCCCAAGGGAGAGGGTCTGGGAGTAGAATTGTGAAGGATGATCCTTTGTCCTTCAATCACTAGCTTTTCCAGGCAAGCTCTCTCATATCCTGCCTCCCACTGGGTGAATAAGGGAATGACTGGCAGAGGTAGGAATCAGGCAGCAAGTGCCCAGGACTCTGGGCATCAGCCAAAGGTAGGCAAACAAGCAAAGACCAGTTTTAGTTGTCTAGAAGTCAGAAGCCGCAGCCCTAGCAAGTGAGGGGAAGGGTAGAAAATAGGGTGGGGACTGAGTGGGTTTCTGGGGAACAACGATGTCCCCTCCACTTCCTTATGGGAGATACAGGGCTGAGTGCCTATGTGCCAGGCACAGTGTGGGCAGGGCGCTGTGGGTCCTCCCCGGGCTCTGCAAGACAAGCAGAGGGATTCAGGGTCTGAGCATCCCTCCCAAGATCCCAGCTCCATCTCCCTGTACCCCACCCCCAAGCCTCACCACTTAGTGTGGGGTCTTCCACTTGGTCCTCAGAGCTTCCATCTTTCTGGGGCTCATCCAGAGGGGGTGGGCGCTCCCAGGGCCCCTCCAGACCCTGGCCACAAGTTGTCTTCTGCCCAGCTTGGGACGGGGTGGAAAAAGATGAAACCACAGACTCTGAGTGTCCATCCATCATGGGATAGTGGAGAGAGCACTGGACTAGAGCAGCTCTGCCAATGACTAGCCATATGACTTAGATAATTCACTTTGTTACTTCTTCCAAAGGGGGTAGTTAGGGGAAATTGTGTAGATTACCTTAAATAACAGATAACACCCTGCCGAGCCCAGCACAGACACCCGGAAGCCACTCTGGGAGTAGTGGCAATCAATATAGATCCTTAGAAGTCTTGTCATTTGAACCACTCACTGCCCTGCTGCTCTTCCCGAGGGAACAGTCTCCTCTCTCCTCCCCTCCACCTGTTCTGCGGGGTCTTAGTGGGCATTGACAACTCTTCCAGCTAGAGCTTTTGCTCCCATGGCTGATGCCCTGATGGCCAGAGAGGCAGTGAGGAGGCCCAAGCCATTCTGCTTGGGTGCAAAGGCTGGACACATCAAGCAGGGTTGGTCAACTGGTTTCAATCCCTTAAATAGTGGGGCCATAAAGTTTCGTGTGCACTAGGAGGAATAGATGCGGTGCAACCTTCCATGGCTAGGCATGGGACCCACAGCCACGAAGGTCTGAGATCTTCCTGCCTAGTAATCCTCTGGGCCTTGGGACCCTCTGTGGAGATTGTTGGATGTGGGGCCTCTGGCTCTGAGGCCCTTTGTGTAGGTTTTAGGCCCCTCCCCCACTCTTCCCAGGTAGGTGGGGTTGGAAGTGCTGAGGACCAAATTGGTTCTTGAATCCTAGATTCTCCATCTAGACACTAGAGGGCACCCTCTCACCTCAGCCTAGGAAATAAAAGAGAAACAGTCCCAAGGCTCCTGGAGAGGACTTATCAGCCTCGCCTCCCAACAGAGACCATATCCTAGGTTCAGAAATGCAAGTGATGAGGACATTGGACACTCGTCATCCTCTACCCCTGCATCTCCTTGCACCCTCTCATCGCCATGAATGGGAGTCCTTTCTTGGGTCCAGCCGCAAAATTCTTAGGGAAGAGAGGAATTATTAGGAGAAACCTGATTGTGGGAGGGACTGAGTAAAGCATGGGAGCAGCCTAGGTGTTAGGCAGAGCTGTGAGGCATCCGTGGCGTGAGAGGATGGGGAGGCCTTTGTAGTATGATCGCAGTTACGTGTGTGAGACACCAAGAACTGGGATGGGACGTCCAAGGACCACGGTGGCAGGACCCAGGCTTCATAAAAGCCCCTTCGGCTTACCAGACCCCCTGCTGCCCTTCAGGATCTCAGCCTGGCTGTCCTCCTCCTCCTCCTCCTCCTCTTCTTCATCCTCCTCCTCCTCTTCTTCCTCTCTTGGGTAGCCCAGCTCCCGAAGCTCCCCAAGCTCATCCTCTTCCTCTGAGGCCTGGTTCTCGCTCAGGTTGCCGATGGACTGCAGGTGAGACTCGGCAATGCGCTGCACAGCTGCCACAGGAGCACCCAAGAAGACAGGGTCAGCCAGGCCCAAGAAACGGCCCCTGTACCTGGAGAGGCACGTGGCCCAGGCCCCAGCCTCCTGCCATGGGCCGAAAGCAGAGTTAATTCCCTCAGGGATCTAGTTCAAGTGCTGAAGGCCACAGGCCAGACCAGGACTGAAGCAGTGGGAGGTAGACTCTTGATCATGTTTGGCTCCTAAGCTGTCCAAAGATGCTGGCCCCCCAGAGGCTGGCAGCAGGCCATAGGGTAACAAGCTGGACAAGACCAGGCGAGCACAACAGCAGCTTAACATTCCCTGGCTGGGAAGCCTGCTTCTCCAAAAACCTGGTACTGGACATAGTGTTCACCAGCTACAGTCCCAGGCAGAAGGCACAGAGCCCCCAGGCCAGGGCCCAGGGGATCTGTGCCTGTCAATTTCTGGGGGAGTGCCCAGCCGGCTTAGGGCTCACTGCTCACGGCAACCCTGCCCACCCCTATTGCTGGGCTCGGTCGACACCTCCTGGCACTGCCCCATCACTAATGCCACCCCATGCACCTCCGCCCCAGTCTCTAAGAGGTCGGAACAGTTCTGAGACGGAGGACATAATAGTGTGCAGCCAGTGAAGTCTGTGCCTGGGGATGTGGTATGCTCAACACGGCCCCCACAATCTTGACCCACATCCCCAAGCTTCCAGCTCCCTCTGTGGTGACCTAGAAAGCAGCAAACACCACCCACCCCCCCAACACCACCAAGGCCTGCTGGGATAGGGCCTAGGAAGGGAACTGTGTGGGCAGCTGGAGAGAAATTTCCAAAAGATGGAAAGGACCGGGAGGTTCGGAGAAAGGGGCCAGGGCTGGCGGATTCTGGGAGAATGGCAGGGGTTGAGGGGACACTGTCAGGAGTGGCTGGGTGAGAGGCAGCTAGGAGCTGCTGGGATTTTAGAGCATTTGGGTCACTAAACTCAGAGCCCACAGACAAGATGCCGGTGACCTTAGGGCTGGGGTTGCTGCAGCTCCACCTTGGTCTGCAGGCAGCCCCGCCCCTCAGAAAGCCCAGAGAGGTGGATCCAGGCTGGAAACCTCCGGTGCAGAGAGCAGGGCACCGCACTCCTGCCAACTCGGGGACAGGCACAGAGGGTGCATTGTTTGTGCCCGCTGCCCTGCCCTGCCCCGAGCTCCCAGCCCAGTGCCTCCCGCTGGCTCCGGGCAAGCTACCCAGGCAATAAAAGCACAATAAATCGCCCTGCCCTGGCCTTGGGGACACAGCAAAGCTTCACCTTGAGCCAAGTATGTGAGCTCTGCCTTGGAGAGATCCCCTCAAGCTAAGACTCAATGTTGTCCACCTTCCCCCAGGGGCCCTTGGTTTCTTCCCCTGCAAGCCCTGATCCTGCCAGCGCCTTCCCTTGGCCAGAAAAGGGTCAAAGCCTACAAAGTTGTGCCCTTGAGGTACAGAAGGGTCCTCTGAGGGTTGGAGGGAGGGGAGAAGGGAGGCGAGGAGGCGGCAGCTCCAGCAGCCGCCCTCTCCCCCAGCTGGAGGAGGAGCACTCAGTTCGTGAGACACAGCGACAACAATAGGGGTGCACAGGGCCTGTGCTGGTGCCCCGTGAGCTCCCGCGTGCACGCAGTGCCTCGTGCCTCTCAGGGCTCTCCGGGGTCTCCCCTCCCCTCTCTGCTGTCTCCTTTCTCTGCCTCCAGTGAAACTCCCCTCAAACCCCCCTGTCCCTTGTTAAACTCAAAGGTCCCCAGCACAGCTCCAACCCCCCAATCGCCCGCACCTTCCCTGGCCCCCTCCCACTACCTGCTTCTCCCCACTCAGACTCTCCTAATGCACAGCCCAAAGGGGCAGTGGGGGTGGGGCACATTTCTGGCCATTGCAGGGTGCCCAGAAAGCCTTGGCCTTGTGCTCTTCACCCGCGCTCTGCCCCATGCTCACAGTCAAGAGCCCAAGAGATGGTCTTTCCTCACATCCACTCACTGCCCCCACAGCCCATGGTAAGAAGGAGAGATTTCCTATATTCTCTTTTGAGAATATGCCATTCCCGCCCCTCCCCTATGCCTACTTCGAGGTGGGCCTTGCCCACATCCCTACGGGTGGGAAGTCCTTCCAGGCGCTGAGCCACACTGCCTGTTTGCTGTCCCTTCATCTTCCTGTCCTGGGAGAAGAGAAAGGGCCCCTGCCCATCTCTCCTCGCCGCCCAGCCTCTCCTCTCTGTTCCCAACCCCGGCCAGTCAGCGGGCTGACAGGTGCACCTGTTGACCTTGGCTGGTGCTGGGAACTCATTAAACCCACCAGGGGGGGGGGGGAGCTCTCAGCACACCCTTCCGGTCTCCCTCCCTCTCTCTGTGGGAGGAGGGGGCTGGCCAGGCAGGAAGAGCCTCAGGCAGATGTTGAGGTGAGCGTGAAAGGCTTTCTAAGGCTTAGTCAGGAAGAGACCCACACGTGCTCCACCCATCCATCTCTTCTTCCAGGTGTGTCTCCCACAGTGCCCCACTTCTGGCCAAGTCTGCAGGCTGGCCCTAAGACCCCTGTGATTTGGAACCTCCTCCCCCTTGCACACCTTCGTCCCTCTTCCTGGAATGCTCTTTCTGGGCCTCTCCTGCCAGGTGAATTCCTAAGCATCCTTCAAATCCAGGCTTCAAACATCCTCTCTTCTGTAACTCTCCCTGACCCTTTGAGGCAAGGGCCCCAAGATGGGAGGGGCCAAGTCTCACCCGCTTATTTTGCCCAGTGCCCACCAGTAAGGCCTGGCTCACAGAAAGGAAAGGCAGGATGAAGAAGCACCGAGTGTGCAGACCCATGCAGATGTTACGCCAGTGGGAGAGGGGAACGGGGGTGCGGCTAGTGAGGAGTGGGGAGTGGGAGGTGTCCCAGTTGCATGTGCAGGGGCCCCGCAGAGCTAAGTCACTCATGTGGATGCCCCCTTGCTAGCTCAGGCCGGCCACCCCACCAGCCTCCAGGCACCTCCATTTTCATAAGGCCTCATGAGGACCAAGCTGGCCTCTAAGCAGGGGTTAGGGGGCACAGGACAACCCCTCCACTGACAAAAGCTCAACACTTCACCTCCCTCCCCCCGTGTCAGCCCAGGTCCAGGGGTCACAGGGACGGCCAGACTGTTGGGTGAGGGCTAGTACCTTTCAGCGAGGGGGGTGTGTAGGCACAGGGGTTGGGTCTCTTCGACTTGTGGTGGTGCCCCTCTCCTGAGGCTCTCTGCCAGGGAAGATGCCAGGTTAAATGGGCTCATTGCAGGCCCCTCCCTCCCCCTCCCTCCACTCCATCCCACCAGAGCAACCTGGGCAGACTGGGCTAGGTGTTGCTGCCCCTTGGTCCTGCGCCAGGCCGAGGCCACCCCGTCGCTATGGCCTGGCGCAGGGCAGGGACCCAAGGTTCTAGAGGCCTCACCCCAGGCTGAGCAAAGACAAGAGCAGAGAAGAATCTGCCCATGACACCCTGACACCAGGGTAATGCCCTGACACCAGGCGCTCTCCCCAGAGGTGCCGATTGATATGCTAATGTGTCCTCCTGAGTGGCACCACCCTGTGTTAGCTGGGAAGCAATCCCAGCCAACCCACCACATCCCTCCTTCCAGTTGCCCCTGGAAACTCACCTGGTGGGGGGAGGCCTCTTCCTCTGAGGGAGGCCGTCAGTGAATCCAAGGGAGGAGGACCAGAGAAGAGGGAGAAAGAGGGGGAAGAGAGAAAGAGAATCCAAATTACTTTCCCCAAATGGCCAATCTCCGGGAAAGGGAAAGTGTGCCCCTTCCTTCCTGTTGTTGGGAGGTGCCTGTTAATAAATGAACTCAGGGACAGTTGGGCTCCTGGACCTTACCCGCTCCCTGACCCCCTTCTCCTCCATCTTCTACTCATGGGACTTTGGCAAGGGCCCCAAGAAGGCATCAGAGTTAGGGTGGGGCCGGGGCTGGGCAGGGGCAGGGAAGGACCCACCTGGTGAGGAGTGCTCAGAGAGCCGGAACAGCATGGCAGGGGTTGGTCTCCGGCGCCGGATCTAAGGAGATGAAGAACGAGATGGGCAGGACACCTGCAGCACCCCCTCCCCAGCCCTCCACCCCACAATTCTCCCCCAGGCAGCAGGGAATAAACAGTGCTTTGGAGTCTCCAGGGAACCTGTGAATCAAAGACTGTCAGAGCTAAAAGGAACTCTCCCAATCCCTTCACTTGACTCAGGTAAAAACCCAAGGCTCAGAGAGGTTCGGCAACATGCTCAAGGCCACATTGCTCCAGCCCATGCCCATCCCACTCCATGGCTAATCCACAGCCAGCACCTCCCTTTTTATCATCCCTACCAAGGCCCTTCCTCTCCTGGTTTTTGAAGACATCAGACCTCCGGAGCTGAAGCTGGCTGTGGGAGGTGCCCATGGGCCATGGTACCCACGTGGCCCTGCCCACCTAAGGTCAGCTCAAGGGCTCCAAAGAAACTGGATCCAGCTGCAGAGGCTGAGCCGGGGCACTGCAGCCACCTCCAGCCTCACACGGACGCTCAGGTGTGGGCCCGAGCCGCAGGCCCATGAGGGCCTAGGAGGGCATCTCTGGGGGCCTGGATCTGGGCCTCCCTAGCAGTCTCTCTCAGGCTGTGGAACTCTGAGGCCAGTCCTCATTTTTTAAAAAATGTCAAGTTCTTGTCCTGGCCTATGCTTTCTCTGCGCCCCTGTGCTCGGTTGTAACAGGGGAGTCCGGCAGGACACACAGCAATCTCCCTCTCAGTTTAGGAGGGCCATCCTGAGTATGGGACCGGCTCTTAAAGGCACGAGAGGACAATAAGATGAAAAAAGAAGGAACCAAAAAAGAAAAAAAAAAAGTCAAGTTGCCCTGCTTGGTGTGTGAGCCAAGCTGAATAGTAAGGGTGTAGGGTGGAGGGGGCACAGAACACTCCCAGTAACTACCCCCCCCCCCAAGCTTGGCAATCAGACCAGCTGTCAGTTAATTAGGTCCCCTCCGAGCTCCAGGGAAATGCACCAAGAGAACCAGGTGATTTAAGCTGAAACTGCCACCTCCCCCTGCCAGGCTCCCAACATAGCGGGTCAGACCAGAAGCTGCCTAGGCCTTAGACCCCACCAGCCTGGTCCCCTATCTATACGCCCACACCCCAAAGACTTGGCCAGCCGCACTCTCATTGCTCAGCTGGGAGTCCACTTAGACTCAGCAACAAGTGGATGGTCTAGGTTATGGGGGGCAGGGTCCTCTTTTCCTCTCCTTCCACCTCCTCCCCAACTTGCAGGGCCTCTCAGCCACCAGGAAGGCTCTCCCAGAGACCTCAGCTGTCCCTGTGAGCAGGTCCGGCTTCTGTAATGACTGGTCACCCCCACCCCGGCCCTGTAATGTTGTGGCTCTGTCTGGGGCCTCATCAGGAGGAGGTCAGAACTAGGTTGTGGCGACCCCAGCCCAGGCAGACAGGGTGGGACTAGAGGGGCCGGGCAGAGGGCCAGCGGAGTTGGGGTTCCCCGCTCTCTACAGTGGGTCAGGGGGTGAGGTTTCTCACGTCTGACCGGTGTTGGCTGGGTCTGGGGCACAGCGGTCCCGGTGGTAGCCTGGGGAAGGAGGACACGTGCACGGTCCGGAGGGTAGTCCCCCTCCCCGTGCGGCCAGGATTGGCCTGCCGGGACGCTCCGACGCTCGCCGCCCGGAATTCTCCGGCGCGGGGATCAGAACTGAGGCCTTGGGAAAAAGTTGCACGAGTCTCCAGCGAACTTCAGGCGCTGCCTGGTGGCTCTGCCAGGGCGAGACGGCCCGGGACTCCCGATCGCCCCCACTCTGCAGGCCAGCGCCGACCCCGCAGCGCCCGGGAGCCCGGGGGTGGGACACGGTCCCCTTACCATCTCCACCTGGCGGGGGTCCAGCTGGCTGGGGGGCGCGGGCACGGAGAACTGGATCTTCTTGCGATCCTTGGGGTCCATGGCGGGCGGGGTGGTCGGTGGGGCTGGGCCGCGCGACTCGGGGTCCCGGGCTGCGCTCCCGGCTCAGCTCGCGCGCGCTGCTCCCGGCGCCGCGGGTGCGAGAGGCGAGGAGCAGGAGGGCTGTGCGCGCGCCGATAAAAATACCGCGCGCGGGGAGGGGGACGCGCGGGAGGACGGGGTCGCCACCGCCCGGCCTGCCCCCGGGCTCGCCCGCCGCGCGCGGTCCCCTCGGTCCCCTCGCGTTTCCACCCGTGGGCTCCCCGGCTCGCTGGCCTCTGGGTTTCTGCCGCTCCTCTCCTTCCCTCGCTCTCTGAGTCTCTCCTGGTCTCTCCGCGTTCGCTCTATCTCCTTCTCCCTCTCCGCGTCTCTCTTAGTCTCGGACTGTCTCCCTTTCTCCCGAACTCATTCCTCCGGCCGCAGCCTTGGGGTCCCCAGCCCGTCCCCTCACCTGGGACTGGCGCCCAGGGGCTTGATGGGAGGGCTCAGGGAGAAAGTGGCCAATGAGCACCGAGAAGCGTGTTCTCCCGGGGGTGGGGGGAAGGGTGGGAGTGTGAGCCAGGGCCCTGGGAGCAGGCTGGGGGCCCCCTACTGTCACCCCAGAACTTGAAGCTGCATTATTGATGGAGTCCAGCAGGGAGGATAACGTGGGGAGACTGAGGGGGCGGGGGAGAGGGGCAGAGGGACTCTGGCTTTAACCCCTTCATGGCCTGGGTACTTGGAATATCACGGGGAGACCTATGAGGTCGTGAAGAGAGTGCCACCAGCATGTCACGCTGTGAATGGGGGTGTCCTGAAGAGCGAGTGAGTGCGAAAGAGCAGGTTGTGCGTGGGAGGACACGTGTCAGTCATCAAGGCAGGGAGCGTGTGTGAGTGAGCGCCAGCGGCCCTGCGGTGCCTGTGGCAGGGGAGGGGGGGCGGAGTGGTAAGAGTGCATGTTAGTCTGTGAGTAAGTGTGTCAGAGTGTCAAGGATGCAGTGTGAGTGGCAGGGTGTGGGAGGACTATGTGTGTATGAGGGAGGGTGTGGGTGTGGGGGAGGTTGTCAGAGGCTGTCAAGGTGATGGGCATGGGTGTACCAGCTTTCGGGGGGTGGGAATACTGCATCCACAGCTCCAGCCTGTGCAGCGGAGGGGGAGAAGGGTGTGGTCCTGAACGAGGTACACTGGACGACGTGCACTGGACTCACGTGTCGTCTCCTGCCTCTGTCCCCGGATCTAACGGGAGGGAGACGGAACCAAGGCTGGGAGCACGGGGGTTGGGGGGCTGCCTATCCCAGTACACGTGCCATCACAGGTGTGGGTTTGGTGCATTCAGGAGCAGAGCTGAGGGGAGCAGTGTGTGCTCGTTGCTGAGGTGTGAGCCTCTTTCTCTCTGCAGAGGTGTTTGTGTGTCTCTGGAGGGGAGAAGCGGGGGGCTCTGGCCCTGTGGGTTGGATTGTCCCCCTGTATCTGTCCAAGCCCTGGGTCTCTCTGCAGAAGCCCACGTTGCCCTCTGCGGGCTGTGGGAGAGGGTTTTGAACCCCTCTCTGTGGCACTGACAGCATGCGTGTGCAGGTGTGTGCGTCTTCCTGGGGCTCTGTGTGTGTGTTGGCTGTATTCTCTCCTGGTCACGCTCAGGCCTGGATCAGCCAGGAGCCCTCCCCCACCTCCAGCAACTCTTCCACTCTGGCCCCGGCATGCTGGGTCCCTAGCAGAGCAAGAGGGGCAGCAGGAGGACAGAGGAGCCCCGTGGAAATGGGGTCAGGGGCACGATGTGGTGTCCCAGAGCCAGTGTTCACTCTGGGGTGAGGAAGAGGGTGGCAGGAGGGCAGAGCTGTGCTCCCTGCAGGCAGCCGAAAGCCCTGGCTTCTCAGCTCCACACCCCCCAACCCCAGGCCTGACTCAAGTCCCGCAATGTTTGTTGACATATGCTTGTCGGCAATAGCCAATAGCCGGATGCCAGGCTGCTGGCCCACAGGTGTGGGCAGCCCCTTGCTTGGCGCAGACCCCTCTTCCAGATGGGGTGTGGTAGGGAGTGGCAAAGACCAGTTTGGCAGTGCCTCAGGAAGGTAAATAAGGAGGTTCTGAAAGTCAAAAGGAACATGGGAAAGGCACTGCCCAGGCTGTAATCTGAGTGGCCACTGGGCCAAGGTGAGGGTGAGGAGCCTGCAGCTTCCCATGCTGCAAGGTGGGAGGGTCCTGGGGTGGGATGAAGGGGACAGAGGACAGCTGGGTAGGTAACGGGACGCCAGGGACAAGGCAGCATCACCACCAGTTGCAGGTCGGAGCCCCTCAGAGATGAGATGGCCCTGGGACCACAATGGCTGAGGCTCATTCGGCCAGGAAGGACTTGTTTATGGAGTTTCTGCCAAAAGGGCTGGAGCTCTGGGAAGCTCTGAATCTGGGAAGATGCCCCTGACCCAGGCTGGAGCAGCTGGGAAGGGAGACTCTTCCCTCACAGCCAAGGCCTGGAAGATGGACTGTTTGGGGTGGAGGGTGAGGTCTTTACCCTCTTCCCTCAGCCTTTCTGGCACCCACAGCTCTGGCTGCTAAGTCCTGGAGTTAAGAGGGCTGGGCCAAACTGACCAGCAGAGGTACAAGTACAAAGGACAGACAGGAAGGAGGCAGAAGGGAAGGAAAGATGACAGAGACAGGTGGTGAGAGAGAGAGAGAAAGGGGGAGGTAGGAAAAGCCCAAAAAGAGAGAGAAAACACGTGTGAAAGATGGAGAGACAAAGGGAGAAAGAGAAAGCGTCACGACTGGCTAAGAGAGGCAGAAGACAGAGATGGAGAGAGAATAAAAATAGCTCAGCATTAAGATAATTGCAGCTCACAGCTCTGCCCTCCGTTAGGAATTAAATGAGGTTTTATTACTTTGATTTTTCTCTCCTGGATCCTACGCAACTTCTCAGGAACTTAGGGAAAAGTTTTTCAGGTGGGCGGCCAAGTGGCGGGGGCTGTGTGGGTGACAGAGGAGGAAGGGAACAGGACTTCTGGGAGTTGAGAGAGTGTGGGCAGGGGCAAGGAGTGGGGAGGGGCTGGTGAGGATGGGGGAGCCAGCAGGGGGAGGCAACCAGGGTCAGGTACATCCCAGAGGGGCTGAGAAGCAAGGGGCCAGGGTGACCTCCATTTTTCTTTGACTTAGAATTAATCATATGCAAATGAGATGTAAAAATAATATGCCACTCTTCCGGTATTATTCTTGAGTTAGAAGCACAGTGATTGGGTCCAAGGAACAAATTCAAGACCTTGTTTGACTTAACTCCAATTGAACTATGGGTCTTTCTACTTGGACTGACAAAAAAATGTTTATCACAGGGTGTCTATTAATGTACAGCAGGTCTGAGCACACTATGTTGAGTACACAATTCCTCCCCACGTCACTGACTGGTGCTTGCCACAGTGCCTGGCATACAGGAGCGACTACATTTCTGCATCCGGAAGGTGACTTAGGGAGGGTGAAGTGAGGCCTTTGCCCTCTCTCTGGGAGGTGGGGAGAGCAGACAATTGGGAATATTCCACCATTCCCCCGAAGCAAGACACAGTCCCGTGGACAGAATATAAACTGGGGAGCTGGGCTGACCTGAGGAAGAATCTTAGGTATTTAACTTACTGTCTGACCTTAAACCAATTTCTTAGCCTTTTTGGGCCTCAGTTTCCCTGTGTGTCAAAGCCCACTCCATATGTAGCTGTGACAACTCAATAGGAAATTAATAGAATGCAGCAGGAAAAGAGGAAGATCAAATATGAGACGGACTGACTCCATTAAAAAAACCCCACAGACGTGAGTCTACAGGAGCAGAGCGGGGCTGTCAAAAACAGGACATTGTGGATGTCACTCATTCACAGGGTCACCAGGAGTCAGAGCCAACTCAAACACACACACAAAAGCCCCAGTGGAGTGCAAGACTCCTGGCAGGCTTCAAGGAAAGTTCCGGCTACCCGGAGCTCTAGGGGTACAGCCCATAAAGGGCCAGCAGATGGCGGAGTCAGCTAGGGTTTGGGTGGCTGCATGGCTGGCACTGGGAGTGTGTAGGTAGGCATCACATCCATGACCTTGGCACCACCGAGTAGAACTGAGCTGGCCGGGTTGGCATGTGGCAGCAGGAAGCCCTGGAAGCAAACTTAGAGAAGCTGGGGAGCCCTAGCTGGTCACACTGGGGAAACTCTCCCTGGCCCTGGTGGTGGTAACAGGGAGATGCAGTGGTGGGGGGAGCATTCCAAGTCCCGCCTCTGGGGAGAAGTGGGTGGGGGCACTCTCAGCAGGGACAATGGTGGCACCAGGACAGGAGGGCAATCATTCTGAGACATTCATTCACACACTCATTCATTCATCCATTGTGCATCCCTTTGCTCATTCAGTAAATTCCCACTGGGTGCTTTTTAAAACAACAACAACAACAACTTTATTGAATTAGAATTTATATGCAATAAAATGTACCAATTTTAAATACACATTTCTATGAGTTCATGAAAATTTTGTAATGTATGAGCATTGCCACAGTTCAGAATAGACCATTTCCATCACAGAAAAGCATTCTTTTTTGTCCCATGCAAATCGACCTCCCCTCGTCCCTCACCGGGTGTGTCCTTAGTCTTAGCACACTATTTTGAGATGTATCCTTCCTACCACCTGTCTTTGCATCATCACCTGCATTCCATAGTGTCCCTAATACAGCAGACACTACATGCTTCAGAGGGGATGAATTGAGAAATGAATGAATGGATGAATACATAAGCCCAAGAAACGGACTAAGGGTGAAATATATGGAGCATTTACTCTGCTGGGCACTGGGCTAGGTCCTTTATATATACAAGGTCTGTCCAGAAAAAGTCCACCCATTGTTAATATAACAAGAACAGTTTGTGCGACATCACTGTAACCTGGCAGCCAAGGAGAATGGACTGGAATACGCATGTACGAACAATGACAACTTCACTGTACTAATCAGTGGGTGTGGTAGGTGCCATTGAGTGACATGTGTACGGTGTCGCCGTCGCATTCAAAATGACTGAATGAGTAGAGCAACGAATCTGCATCAAATTTTGCGTTAAGCTTTAACAGTCCTGTGCAGAAACTATTTGGATGAGTCAGAAGGCTTTTGGGGACGATGCAATGAGTGCAGCACAAATAAAAGTGAGGCACAAGTGCTTCAAAGATGGTCGAGAATCTGTTGAAAGTGATCCACATTCTGGAAGGCCTGTAACAAGCAGAACCCCTGAGAATGTTGAACGTGTACGGGCTGCAATGCACAAAGATCAGTGACTGACAGTGTGAGAACTAGAGGCTGACCTGGGGGTTCCAAACACTACCGGGAAAACTGTGAAGTCCCAGGGTGCCTATGTTGAAGGGGACTGAGGCGTCATTGTCCTATATACAGTGTTTCTTGTATCTTGTATCTTCTTCAATAAATGTCTATTTTTCATAGTGCGTGGCTGGATACTTTCTGGACAGACCTTCACCTCATGTACTTCTCATTAATATCATTCCATTTTACAGATGAGGGAAGTGAGGCTTGGAACTTTTTTGACAAGGGCCTGGGTTCAATCGCAGACAGTCTGACCCCAGAGCTGTCACTCTATGGTTGCCTTTAATACACTGGGAAGGCGGAAGTGGAAGGTCGCGTACATATTCTGAACCCACCTCCCTTGCTCAGCGCGGGACCAAGTTTCTCTCACCCAGTTTAGTTTGGATCCATCTGGGGTTCATAGAAGGGTGCGGGGAGCAGAAATCAATGTGCTGAGGCTGCCCTCTGGTGGCAGACATGAGTACAGCGGTATCTGCGTCCTCTGGCGCCCTCAGGTGGGATGTTGTCGAGAAGAGCGACCAAGCCAGAAGCCCGTAGGAGGGCAGCCTGAGCCCCGGGCACCTGGAGACCCCCTGCTCTGGCCACTGCCTGGTGCCCCCCGAGGTGCCAGCTGAGGCTGCCCCCGAAGAATGCCAGCTGCCGGAGCCCGCCGCCTCCCACCCCCTCCACCAGCCTCACACGCACTCCAATCCCGGTCCAGTCGGCTGCTTCCATTCCCTGAAGAAGAGGCCCTAAAGTTAAAACAGCTGTTAATTTATAAACCAATTTTTCCGTGACTGCTTAATAAATCGCCAGCAGCTGCTCTGCCCCCTCCTCCTGCCCAGGCACCCGGCCCCGAGGGCTGCATGGAGAAGCTCAGAGCTGCCAGCTTCCCTTCCAGACTCCTTCCCCCATCTCCCCAACTTGCCCCCATTTTCCCAGGAGGTGGGGGGGGCGGTATGGGGGAAACCCTGATGAACCCAGCTTCTTTGGGCTTCAGTGGAGTAGAGAGGTGAGGATGGGTTTTCTTACCTAGTGAGCTGTAGCCTAAAGGCCATCTGTCCCAATGCCCTACAACACCCCACCCCTCCCTGCTCACCCCAGGACTCCCAAGCCCAGAAAGTAGGTGTCAGAGGTTTCCTTAGTTCTGGAGAGATGAAGGTGTCCAGATTCCCTACTTCCCCTGAGCCACTGGGAAGTAGGGGGATCCTGAGCTCATCCCTGAGACCACTGGAATCTCAGTTCCCCTACCAGGGTGGTCCCCTTGACAGATGCTAACCGACTCCCTGACCCTGCTGTTCTCTCAAGGTTGGGCTGGGAGGGTGAAAGGAATGCTGGGGAGATGCCCACACACACCCATCCCCAGGACAATGAAAAGAGGGATGAGGGCCTCCTGCACATTTACTTTGCCCAACTCCCATGTATACAAGTCACCATGAAAATCCACGCAGGCGGTAGCCACGTGCATGGCAGGCACAGGCATGTTCTTTCTCTTTGCATCTGCAAATTCCAAAGGCACCCAGGGTGAAAGGCCTGCTGGTACTGTGATCCCTGACCCCTCCGGGGGAGGGGTCAATCCAGCCTGCCCCTGTAGCCACAAGGAGCTCCGTAGAAAAAGGGGAGCAGGATGGTCAAGAGTTCAAATCCCGGTCTCCCACTAACTAGCTGTGTGACTTTGGGCAAGTAATTTAACCTCTTCTTCCTCCATGTCTCCATTTATAAAATAGGGATAATAATTACAGAATTGTGAAAATTAAACAAGTTTATGGATATATAGTGCCTGGTACATAAGAAGTGCTTACAAAGTGACAGGATATTATCTTCTCATCCCCCTGCTGGATCTCCTGGGTCCCCCAAGTAGCAAATCTTAGGGTGCGGGTACTCAAGAGATTTTTAGGGGGTAGGCAGGAGTGTTGGAGACAAAATTAAGAAAAAAAAACCAACCAGGAATTCTGAGTAATGTGGTTCTGATTGGGCTTTATCCTCCTGGGCCGTTCGTCTACCCCCTCCCCCATCACTCCATTCCCACCCTCTCCCTACTCTGGTAGTCATGCCCTTCCCCAGCGTGCTTCTGGGGAAAAAAGGAAAAGCTAACCAGCATTTCAGCTCCTGGAGCCCCCACCTCTTAAGAATTAAGTTCTCCCCACAAGCTAACTAAAATTCCTTCCATTTTTTCTCTTGTTCTCTATCAGCAGGGGCTGTCACGGCCCTTTCCTGCCCAGGCCCCATCAGCAGGGGGAGGCAGCAGAGAGCCTGCTGTACTCTTCTGTCACACAGGCCAATGTGAACCTGGCCTTGCCACATCCTCTCTGTGTGCCCAGGGCAACTTAGTCAGCCTCTCTGGGCCTTGGGTTCCCCAGCTCTATAATGGGGAGAATCTCAGAAGCTACCTCCTGAGTGGTTCTGAGAATCAAATGCAACACAGCCCGTGAAGTTCTTAGCATCAGGCCTGGCTCTCAGCAGGCTCTGAGGACAAGGTAGTGAAAAAAGAGGTGGCAGAGTGTGGTGGAAAGACGCCAGAGCTGGACCATCTGGGTTCAAAGCCCACTCCACTACTCCCAGTTGAATGACCTTGGGTTTAACCTTCCTGTGCTCATCTCTCCCTAAAATGGGGACTGCACTGGGTGATGTGAGACATTTGAGCTCTCCGAATAGATCTCCAGCTAAATAAGTGTCTGCCCGAATTCATAGTACTGTTACTCGCTGTTACTGTTATCTGCCCCCACTGCCACGCTTTAGGCTTTGCTCCACCGAGGGGCTTGTTAATGGCGGAAGGTTGGCAGAAGTGAGCAGAACCAGACCAGAGACTGTGGTATTGGGGATCTCGGCTCAGGGCAGGCCACCAGCCTCCACTTCCTCCATGTTCCCACCTCTGGCATGCCCTTAGGTTCTGGTTTGGGCATAATCGGGAGGCACAACCCTCTGCCTCTTTGAGTCAATGGTCCTGCACAGCAGCCAGCCTCCTCCCTCTGCCCAGGTCCTGACTACCTCCTGGAAATAAAGCAGGGTCCCGGGGGCCCACTCAAGCCCAGGACTGCTCTGCCAGGGTGCCAGCTGGTGCCCACAAGGGCGGAGCGGCAGTTTGATCATGTGGAAAGGGAAAGCTGGAGGCACCCCCAGGCTTGGTGGCACCCATCAGAGACAAGAAAGGACGGGGGCATCGGGGAAATCCTAGTAACTTCCCCTTGGGACAAGCAGAGGTGAGCACTTCGCTTGGCCTATCCAGTGCCTCAGTTTACTCAGCCATTCTGGAGGTGGAGACTTTATTTCCCTGAGCCCTTCCACTCAACCAAGGCCTTGGCATTGGCCTCTCACAGCTCCTTGCCCTCTTCCCTTTCTTAAAGAAACCGAGCTCAGCCTCCTCCTCCCCACCGGATTCTCTCCTTAGGAGCCCATGGGACACAGACCCCCAGGGGCGGGGGAAAAGCTAACCCGGTGCTGGAGACCGCCTCTGCAGGGTTTGGGGCCGTATCTCGAAGCCCGCCCAGGGCGCCGCCCCGCCGGAGTCCGGCCGCGCTCCACGGCCCTGCCCCTTCCCGCCGCCACTGGCCCTTTAAGAGCCTCTCTGCGCGCTGCCGTCCCGGATCAGCCAGAGAGACCATTAAAATTTTATGCAGAATGAAAATGGGCCAGGTCTCCAGCTTCCTCGCTCCCATCCAATGATTTATTACTCGCAAATACCACAGAACTAATTAGTATAGTAATTAATTAATACGCATTTGCATATTTGCATGTGCAATTAGTGCAGTGGAGTGATTACTGGGAGAATGAGGGGCCCCGGATTGTCAGATGTGAGGGGGAAGTGGCCTGGAAAAGAGTTAGTGGGAATGAACTTTGTAGGGAGCGCGAAGGCGGGGAGGGAGGGGAGGCGAGCGGGAGTGGGGCGGGGGTTGCAGGGCGCGGGGGCGCCTGGCCCCGGCGCAGAGCGACCGCGCGTGGAGCGCGAGGGCTGGACCGGCCCGCGGCCGCGAGACGCCGGCCCAGGGTCGCGACCCCGGCGCCCCCGCCCAGCCCGCGCCCCGCCCCGCCCCTGCCGCGTGGCAAAGCTCCAAGAGAGCGCCTGATTGTTATGCATTGTGTTTCTTGTTGCGAGCGGAGCCGAGCGGAATGGGGCTGGTACAAGCTGTTTCCCTGCCACGCGGCGGTGGCACCTTAAAGGGGCAGCGTCCTCTTCCTGCCGCCACCGCCGGCACGCACTACCCACCCCCTACCTCTGAGACGTCCGCTGGACCCCTTTCCAAGAGGCCACCGTCCGCCCAAGCCGGGCTCGGGGCGAGAGGGCACGCGCGGAGGCCGGCCAGGAGGTGGCGCGGCCCCGGGGGGCGCGGGGCACGTGCCGAGGGAGCCTGGCGGGCAGGAAGTCAGGCTGCGAGCCGGGCTGGGGCGGCTGGGGCCGCCGGGCTCTGTGCCAGGCGCGCGGCGGGGGTGATGAAGAGAAAACGGGGGAAAGCCAAGGGGAGAAGGACGAGGAGGGGAAGAAACGAGTGGCAAGGGCTCACTTGGTGCCAGGTGTTTCCACCTAGGACAACGGGTTCGCTCGTAATCCTCACGAAGATTCTGTGGGGTAGGTCTCCTTATTCCCATTTTAGACAGAACAGAACCATGTGGCAGGTGGCTAGTGACCAAGGGGTAAAGCTGGGGTTCCAGCTGGATCGCCCAGCCCCATGTGCTCAACGTGGTGCCAAGGGCCAGAGGAGAAATGACATTTCCTCAGGAGACATCAGGGAGGACTTTCTGGTGGAGGAAGCACCTCAGTGAGCCTGCAGTGTAGAGGAGGGTACCTACTGAAGCAGCTGAGGGAAAAGGGATGCAGAGCGGAGAAACCCCATGTTTAATGTGACTGCCACCCCACCCCCATGTACAGAGGGACCCCCCACCTACTGATCCGTAGACCTGCAGAGACAGGCCAGGGCACTGGCTCTCATGCCTTGGGGACCTGGACAGAGGGCAGACCTTGTACACCAGTCCTTCCCAGGGCACGCTCTTTCCCTCTCTTTTGCAGAGTGGGCTGTTCCCACAGTGTGGGATCATGGAGGTTTTAGAGAAAGACAGTTTGTAATAACCGAATAAAAACATAGACTCGGAGACACAGCTTGGTTCAGATCAGGCTCTGTAACTTACTAGCTGTGTGACCTTGGCCTTTAACCCTAAGCTCAGCCTCTCTGTGCTTCAACGCCCTTGTCTTTAGGGGGAGGAAACAGTAATCCCACCTCCAAGGTCATGGCGAGAATGAAGTAAGGTGAAGCCTGGTGAAGGCCAGTGTCTGGTACAGATCATGCTCACCTTTGTCATTATGGATTACATATTACATTATACAGAGAGCTCTGCAGCCCCAGGGACAGGCGGACCCCAACGCGGGAATGGGGGTCCTAATTTCTAGCCCTAGCTCATTCATTGTGTGACACCAGGCTAGTTGCTTCCCTCTGTGTGCTCCGGTTTCTGTAAAATGGGGCAATGGTCCTTGATGCTCCTACCCCTGGCCTGTCCCCTTTCCTCTTGGGTACCCATGCTGGCCCCCAGAGTAGTGAAACAGAGAGGTAACGGCTATGTCTCATTCACACTGTCCTGCACCCCGATGTCCCAGGAGCTGAGCCAAGAGGTCTCTGGTTAAATTGTGACTGCCCGCCCTGGCTGTCCCCTCCATGTACACCCCCCATGGCCCTTTGGGGCTGCCCTCCTAAGAACAACGTCCACCATTGCAGCTGTGGGTCATCAGTGCCCATGGCCAGCCCCAGGTGCCCCCTACACCCATGCCAGGTTCAAGGGAAACATCAGAGAACTGTCCAGTGTCAGGCCCCCGGAAGTCTCCATCCCAGCTCCCCGGCTCCGATTTCCAGGGGGGGAAACCAGGAAATGCCCAGGTTGCAGGGAAGTTCACAGCAGAGCCACCAGGAAGAAAGGGCCCAGGACACAAACCTGCAGTGCCCTGTGCCCTGCAGTGCCACATCGGGTGCCCACCATTCCCCCATCCCTCAGGATGGGACCTGAGTGCGCTTCATCACTGACTGTCCTTTTGGTCCTTTTGTCAGTGAGGAGGGACATGAGCAGGTAGGTAGGTGGCACTGTTCCCATTTTATAGATGAGGAAGCAGAGGGTCACGTGATTAGACCAAGGCTGAGACCCTGCTAAGTCCAGAGCTCTTTTAGCCACCTTGAACTCGCTCTTGGTCTAACTGCCTTCTGGTGTGGGCCCATGGAGGGGCAGGGGTAGGACACCCTGACTGCTCAATTGGAAAACCGAAAAAGAAAGACAGAAAAAAGATGTGGTGATGAACAGAACTCCAGGAACAAATTTTAAAAATAAAGTTGATCAGGAGCATTAGGTAAAATCAGCCATATTTGGACAGGGCCATGGGCTGAGGCAGCATCTTCACACCCGTTAGCTTTTTTAACACTTAATGAAAGTTATAGCAGGCAGGCCCATTTTACAGACGGGAAGCCTGATTTCCACATCAGTGCCGGGGGGCTGGGGGGAAGGCTAATGGCAGAGGAGGGGCTTCATGTGGGTGGGTGACCTGTCCTGGCTTCAGCCTTCAGTCTCTAGGGTAGAACTGGAACCTCCTCCAACAGTGGCAGAAGAGGCCTTTGGTGTCACAACCACTTGTTGAAGATATTCTGTGTGCCAGGCTCTGCACCCAGTTCCTGCCTTCCAGAAATGTGCTGTCAGGTTGGAGAGACCCATGAGTCAAAAGTCATGACCTGTGCCTCTGCAGAGGTAAGAAAAGGAGTGGCATTTAACCCAGAGAGACTTCCTGGAGGAGGTGATACTTAAGCTTGTGAAAATGGAAGCAGTTTAGAGAGACTGAGAGGCAAAGTCAAGATAGGGACAAGTGTCAAGGGTGGGTTGGACACCCCATATCAGGGGTGTCCCTAAGGGGTAATGGGGAGCTACTGAATGTGCCTGAGTAGGAGTAGGAGAATACCACATCCACATTCAAATTTGCCTTTCAGATAAGAAGATAGGCTGGGCAGCCTTGATCTTACAGAAGAACAGAGGAGCAGGGGCCTGTGGGAAGTCAGGCCTTCCCAGAGGATGAGGGTGAACCGGGTCCATAAGACAGAGGGATTCTGAGATATTGGAAGATGGCTTTAGGGAGTAGCATCAGCAAAGAAGAAACGGCAGCTGGAGTGAGACTCAGCCATGTGTCCCTGGACCTCATCTCCCTTCCCTCCAGGGAGTTCATTTACCCCACGCAGGACAGGTGTGGGGTGGGTGAGAACAAGAGGGGCTCCAAGCCTGCTGAGAAGTATGGGGCCCAAATGAGGGGTTCTCCAGCTGGGCAGCAACCACGCTGTTGGGGGAGCACTGTGGGGCCTCCTGTGGTCAGAACCAGAGCTTGGCGCCCAAGGAATGGGGGTGGAGCACTCCCGGGCTCAGCCTCCATGTCCCAAGACCTCTCCTAATGGCCACTTCGGGAGGAGTCTGTGACACTGCCCCCCCCCAATCCAAGTCCACCTCCTCAAACTGAAATTTGTGCAAAAGGCCGGAGGAGAGGGGGCTCTGGGCTTGACCTGGGACCCTGGGCCTTACTGCTTTAGAAGGTTCTCTGAAGTGATCCAAACTCTCTATGCCAGCCAGGCATTAACACAACACGCATTTATTGAGCGCCAACTCAATACAGCTTGTGTGAAGCACTGGACGATTAAGATACACTCACCACCACCGCCGTCAAGTGAGGGAGACGGATGGGTAAACGGATCCTCTTAAAAAGGTGGCAAGTGCTAAAGCTGCCCTGCCTGGGGAGGTCAGGGAAGGCTCCCAGGAGGAGGTGTCCATCCAGGAACCATTTGACAAAAGGGAGACTCAGGGACCAGTACCCATCAGGGGAGGAGCTTTTATCAGAAAAATGGGGCTCAGAAGCCAGAGGTCAAAGGTTATGGGGCAAAGGTCACTCTACACTTGGAGGAAGGGAATAATCCAGAGCGGGGCTGGCTTTGCTGAAGGAGTAGCAGGTCTCCTCCATTACCCTTTGTCCGGGGTTCAGGGGAGAAGGTCAAGGGTGCGGCAGGAGTCTGACTGAGGAATCTCAGGATCACACCTGGCCCCATGGGCAGGTGCCCAGCCATCTTTGAGCGCGGCCTAGACCCAGCAGCACGCGAACCCAGGGCACAGGCCGAGGAAGTGAGCAGAATCCTGGAAGCGCGCTGGAGGTCAGGCCAGGAGGTCCTGGGCAGGGAGGAGGGGGCTGCACCTCACTGCTCCTCCCCGCCCCCTCCCTCGTGGCACCACAAGGCACGCAGCCGCGTATCACCCGTGCCAGCCCTCACCTCCCGGCAACGTCGCCGCATTCTCAGCCACGCCATCTGGCATGCCCGCCGTTCCCCAGAACACTGCGGCGGGCGGGGGGAGGGGGCAGTGGGGCAGGTGCCCACCCAGAGCCAGGGAGAAGTGGCAGGTCCCCCTCCCCCCGCGGCCCTTGAGGACTCGAGGTGGGGCAGGGGGCTGCGGAAGGGGGTGGCAGGTGCTTTTATGCTTCAGGAGGAAGCTTCGAGCGTCCCCAACTGACGGAGCAGGCACCGTCTGGGCGCTGCCAGCCTGCCCCCCTCCCCACGGCACAGCTCGTGCCAGGAGCACAGGCCCTCGGAGGGTCTCCAAAGTCCTGCCCTTCCCCTCGGGCCGGCAGTGGGGTGAGGAGAACAGGCCGGCCCTCCCGGTGCGCCCGCCTGCGCCGGTGAGGCCCCGGGACCAGGCTGTATGGCCGTGGCCGGGGCCGGACACCTGGCTTCTCCCCCACCTGCTCCCCACGGCGTGGCGCTTGGGTGGGAAACAAGTCCCCCTGTCCCGCACGCTGGCCCCCACCTCTGTTATTTGGGCCATGGCGGCGGCGGCAGTGTCCGGCTAGGTGTCCCCCGGGCGTCAGAGGGGACTGGAGCCTGCACCGATTTGTGTGTGTGTGTATTTATTTCGGTGGAGCAGGGGGGCAATGAGAGCGGCTTTATGGGCACATCCCCCCTGTGCTCTGACCAGACTCTCCTGGACCGCTCGGGACCGCCCGGGCTGACCGGCCGCCTGCGCCCCGCCGCCCCCGGCCCGGCCCCGGGCTGCACAAAATGGCCGCCGCCCTCGCAGCAGCCATCTTAGGTGCCCAGACTGTGGCCTCCCCTGGGACGGGGTGTGTCTCCATGGGAACTCAGCTTCCGCTCCCTCGAGGGGGGCGGCGGCGGAGATGGGAGTCCCCCGGGCCCGGCCGGGGCGCCCACCGCTCCCCTGCCCCTCTCAGACACCCGGGGGGACGGGGCCCCTCACCAGCTCCCCTCCCCCAGTGCCAGGGGGAGGAACAGATGGCATCTCTGGGTGTCCTTCTCCTTCTGTCTCCTTCCTTCCATTTCTGGCTCTTTCTGTCTCTCTGTCACCGCGTCTCTGCGTCTCTGGGTGCACAGAGAGGAGCACGAATGTCCCCGCGTGTTCGCGCCTGCTCCTGTGCATGCGGACACGTGTGCGTGGTGCCTCTTTCAAGCCCATGTCTGAGGCGGGCCCACCCCACACCTCCCTCTGTTCCAATTTTCCCCTGGTTTTTTTTTTTTTTTATTGTATCTTCTAAAAAAAGTTGAAATGTGTCGAGTGAGAAACACTTGTTCCATTTTTCTGAAGGAAGAAAAGACAGGGGCAGGAGACAGACTGCCAGGGATGAAGGCGCCCCCCGCCCCCCGCCCCGTCTCCGAGGGGCCGAGGGGCCTTCGAGGCCCACAGAGCTGATGTCATGCCCGACAGGAGACCCGGGAGGACTCGGTGGACCTCCAAGGGCCCCCCCCCCACCATCCTAGGCAAGGTTCTGCCTCGTGTCTGCTGCCCGGAGCCGGTGCGTGCAGCGGGCGGGGCGGGGGGTATCTCTCTACCCCAAGGAAGCACTCAGTCACTCCCTCGTCTGTGCACCCCCCTGAATTCAACAAGCATTCGGCTCCTATACAGACAAAGCCTTCTGAACGTGTGGGGGGTGGCACGTGCAGGAAAGCAACGTCGTAAGGCATGTTACAATGTACAAGGTGCTTTAATAAAAACGAGGGCTGGCGTTTCCTGAAGGCTCACTATATTGCAACAGCTCTGTGAAGTGTAGCATAATCATCCCCATTTTACAGATGGAGAAAGCAAGACCGTAAGATGTGATGCAACTTGCCCGAGGCATTCGGCGTTCATTAAAGCAGGTTAAGTGGGGTGGGCCAGGACTCAGCGCTCAGAGCATGCGCAGGTAACCAAAATGCCACGTGACCCCGCGGCTGGAGGAGGGCGCGAGTCTGGGTGGGAGACTCCGCCCTCAGTGCAGGCGCACTGAGGCTCTTGAGGCTGTTCCCAAACTTGGACAGGGTCCTGGCCAGCCTGTCTGGTCTCTGCCTCACCTGAGGCCTAGCCTTTGGCGTCTCTCTCTGCCGTAGCCAGAGGGCCCTAGACCATCTGCCAGAGGCGGGATTCTACCTTCTCAGACCAGATCCATGAATGGAGGAAAACGCACCATCAGCTTCTCGTGCTGGGAGAGCACCCAGGCAGATTGCGGGCCCGTGGAAGGAGCACTGGGCTGGGAGTCAAGTCCCTGGCTCCGGCTCCCACACATGTGTTCCTGGGCAAGTCAGTGCCCTTCTGCGGGCCTCTGTGGAAGGAGGGGTTGGGACTGTTCTTTCTGAGGCTCTTTTTGGTTCTGGTCCCGTGCCTCGGAGAGCCGCAGACAGCACCAGCCCCCCTTCTCCAAGGTCTTCTTAGCCATTCATTGTATGTGACTCTATTTAGAACCAAATTCATTCCACCAAGCATCAGATCCATCCGTGTCCTACCAGCCCCAGAACCCCTTTCGGGGGCTCCCAGTGGGAGAAAGCTACGTCTGTCCAGACTGAGGGCCCCCTGTCTTTGCGCCACCCCAGTGCCCGGCACACGGTTGACATCACAGTGCCTGTGCCCAAGGCATGATAGAAGTTGCCTGTGCGCATGTGGTCTGGAGGGTGGGCCGGGGCCCGGAAATGAGGGTCTGAAACACACAAAAGCTGGAGTCAGGGTGTGAGCGTGGGGAGGGGTGTCTTTCTACACCTGGCTGTGATTACCTGCTCACACGCGTGTGTCTGTGTGAGTGGGGGTGTGGATCCATTTTCTGCACCGCAGAGTGAGGAACAGGTGTGTGTGTGTGTGTGTGTGTGTGTGTGTGTGTGTGTGTGTGTAAAGTTACGTCCCTCAGCCCATGCCATTTACATCTGTGTCTGGCCCACGGAGAGGGTTGAAAGGTGAGCTGTAAGATAAAACAGCAATTCCCTGCCTTCCTGGTCAAAACACTTGTCTGAGCCGCCTACCCTTGGCCACCCTCAGGACTGCTGGACTTGCCTTCAGTATTTTAAGTTTTGGGGTTGTCCCCCCCCCCAGGGGGAGGAGAATGCTTTGGGCAATTCCCTCCCCCCTCAAATAAGTGAGTCAGAAGGCCAGGAGAGAAAGATTCGGGTGGGATGGTCACTTGTCTGGCAGGGGGAGGGGATGCTGGTGGGCAAGGAGTGAGAGGGTTCTGGGCCAGGAATCCAGACCGAGACCCTGTCCCCCACCCCCAGATGGTGGGCACAGAGGCTCATCCCGGGGATTCCTCTCCACTCCACCCCAACATAATACACCCCTGAACACGCAAGGAAACCTCTCCCATCGGCTGACTCCACAGATGTATACACATGTCCCTACAGACACACACACGCCCATGCAGAGGCACAGACATCCAGGCAAGTCTTTCCTTTTCTCTTTCCCTGGGTTTGAATTTCGTTCAGCCACATATGTTGTGTGTGCGTGAGGGTGGGTGGGGGAGGGGCAGACAAGGATGAGGGATGGCATGGTGCCAACATCTACCTATGGGGCTTGGGCCAGGGACGCCCCCCACACCCACCCGGGGCGGGGGCCTCAGCTGTCCCTTTGTGGTCAAGGGGATTCTCCTGGGGGGGGGGGGGAGACAAGCAGAGAGGTCCCTTATCCAGACCTGAGGTCTGATCCCTGACCCACCTTTGGGGGCCTGCAAGGGGAAAAAATGGACAGACCAAAACCCTGGAGGGAGCATGGAATTCGGGGCCACCACAACCCCCGCAGTTCCAGTCTTGCCGCCCCATTGTCCTCATGTGGGGGCTCTATGTCCGGGGGGGTGGGGGGGCAACTCCTCCCACCTCCCTCTCAATCCTTGCTTTCCCTGCGTTGGGCAGGAGGGGAGGGCGACGGAGATATTTATTTATTTCCTTTATTTATTTAATTTTTTTTTTTTTTTTTTGGAGTAGAGAGTGACAGATGGCGGCGGGTCCCGGGGGAGCCGGCTCTCCCCCAATGCAGACGCATGCCAATCACCGTCTCTCATGTGATAGCTGCTGCCCGTGACGTGCCAAGCCCATATGGCCTGGCATAGAGGCTGGTACCCCGCCTGGTAGAGATGCCACACTCGCTCCGCGGTTCGCATGGCGCTCTGAAGACGCCGGTGCCCGCCGCCTTGAGGAGCCGCTGCCCCCGCTCCCTGAAGATGGGGGAACAATGAAATAAGCGAGAAGATTCCTCTTCTCCCCCCTCTCTCTCTTGCCCCCTCCCCCTCCCCTCCCCTCTCCCCTTGACTCCTCTCCGAGGTAAGTTGTCCGAAAGGGAGCTAGGTCTGACCCGCCGGCTGGAAGGGGGGCGGGGGGGCCGGCTGCTCCGGCCGACAGCAGGGTCCCGACGTCCCCCCTTCCTGGGAGATGCCCCCTTATGGGGTGAGCCTCGGAGGCGCCCCAGGTTCCTTCTCCCCCAGGGGCTGCAGCTCAGGGGGCTGCGGGGGGAGGCGTCTCTGCCTGCGCCCGGCTGGGGGGAAGCAGGATCAAGGAGGGGCCGGGAAGAGGCTGAGATGGGGACCCCCCCCCGGGGTTGTCCCGGAGGAACCTGCGACCTTTCCCCATTACCAAAAAAAAAAAAAAAAAGAAATAAGAAAAAGAGGGCGAGAGAGAGAAGCAAACAAATTAGGATTTTTCCCCATCAATCCCGAAATACAACGAGATCTAAAGAGCTTTGTGGGAAGGAGGCGACTTGAAAAGGGGAAGGGGGTCCCTGCCCGCAGGGGAGACTGACGGGGCTCGCTCCTCTCGGTCTCCTCCCCGCGCCCGGGTTCCTCGGCGCTGGCCGCCCGAGTCGGCTCCGGGAGCTGGGGACACACGGTTAGAGGAGACGGTCCACCCGCCTCTGGAACTGAGGCTGCGGGGATGGGGGCCGAGCTGAGGGCGGCGCGCGGCCAAGTTGCAAATTGGATTAGGGAGCGTGGGGGTGAGAGCCGCGGGAGGGGTGGAGAGCCGGGCGGCGGGGCCGGGGCCGCCAGAGCCGCGGAGCAGGGCAGCTGTCCCCACCCGCAGCCGCCCAGCCTTCCTCACCGCCGGGAGAGAAGAGGCTCCCAGGGAGAGTGCGCCGCCTCCCCCGGAGAAGATGCCCGCTCCCCAAAGCCCCTGCCCGGTCCCCGCTGCGACCCCGGGAAGACCCCAGCGTGGGGAGCGGCCCCTGGTTCCGGCGCGGGGCGGAGCCGGGGCCCGGGACTGTGCACCGGGCCTGAGCCCTGGTCTTGGGCTGGCGCGCTGGGCCGGGGCTGGGCCGGCTCAGGGCGGGGCAGGCGGAGGAGGTGGGCGTCCAGTGCCCCCTGGGCAGGACCCCGTACCGGACTTGGGGTGGAGGTGGGCTGGGGGAAGGCGTCGTGACCCCAGCAAGCCCCTCACTCTGTGCTGTGTCTCCCCTTCCCGCCCGTGGGGCGCCCTCAGGCACCATGCTGACCCGCCTGTTCAGCGAGCCCGGTCTCCTCTCGGACGTGCCCAAGTTCGCCAGCTGGGGCGACGGCGACGACGACGAGCCGCGGAGTGACAAGGGTGAAGCGCCGCCTCCGCCCCCGCCGCCGCCTGGGCCCGGGGCTCCGGGGCCGGCCCGGGCCGCCAAGCCAGTCCCTCTCCGTGCAGAAGAGGTGCCAGAGGCCGCTCTGGCCGAGGTCAAGGAGGAAGGCGAGCTGGGGGTCGAGGAGGAGGAGGAAGAGGAAGAGGAGGAAGGGTTGGACGAGGCAGAGGGCGAGAGGCCCAAGAAGCGCGGGCCCAAGAAGCGCAAGATGACCAAGGCGCGCCTGGAGCGCTCCAAGCTGCGGCGGCAGAAAGCGAACGCTCGGGAGCGCAACCGAATGCACGACCTGAACGCGGCGCTGGACAACCTGCGGAAGGTGGTGCCCTGCTACTCCAAGACGCAGAAGCTGTCCAAGATCGAGACGCTGCGCCTCGCCAAGAACTACATCTGGGCGCTCTCGGAGATCCTGCGCTCGGGCAAGCGGCCGGATCTGGTGTCCTACGTGCAGACGCTGTGCAAGGGCCTGTCGCAGCCCACTACCAACCTGGTGGCAGGCTGCCTGCAGCTCAACTCGCGCAACTTCCTCACTGAGCAGGGCGCCGACGGCACGGGCCGCTTCCATGGCTCCGGAGGCCCCTTTGCCATGCACCCCTACCCGTACCCGTGCTCGCGCTTGGCGGGCGCACAGTGCCAGGCGGCGGGCGGCCTGGGCGGCGGCGCGGCGCACGCCCTGCGGACCCACGGCTACTGTGCCGCCTACGAGACGCTGTATGCGGCGGCGGGCGGCGGCGGCGCGAGCCCGGACTACAACAGCTCCGAGTACGAGGGCCCGCTCAGTCCCCCGCTCTGTCTCAACGGCAACTTCTCGCTCAAGCAGGACTCGTCACCCGACCACGAGAAGAGCTACCATTACTCTATGCACTACTCAGCGCTGCCGGGTTCGCGGCCCACGGGCCACGGGCTGGTCTTCGGCTCGTCCGCGGTGCGCGGGGGCGTCCACTCCGAGAATCTCTTGTCTTACGATATGCACCTTCACCACGACCGGGGCCCCATGTACGAAGAGCTCAACGCGTTTTTTCATAACTGAGACCTCGAGCCCGCCCTTCTTTTTCTTTTGCCTTTACCCGCACCCCTGTCCCCAGGACCCCGAGCGCAGGGGCACCCTCACCTACTCTGGCGCCGGGTGCGGGGTGCGGGCCGTCGGTCCCGCCGCTCTCCTGGGCAGCGTGGTCCTCCTAACAGTGGGTGGCCCTCCCAGGGGCCTCGCTTCCCCCAGGGGACTTGCCTTCTCTCTCCCCAAGGGGTTTCCTCCACCTCTTTCCCAGGGAGATCTTCTCCAGGAATCCCTCTTGGGGCACTCCCTGGAGAACCCCCCCCATCCCCAATCCCTACATTTAGGTTCCCTTCTTCCCTTTCCCCCGCAGGCCCGAGACGTTGGTAAGGAGGCAGCGGAGCTGTGGGATGGTTTCCCCCCTCTTATTATTATTACTTTTAAAACAGACACCGAGCTGCCGAGGCAGAAAGGAGCCGGGCGTCCCCTCCTTCCCGAAGGGGGCAGAAGTCAGGGTGCCCCAGCCTGGACCTGAAATGCCCTCACCCCCAACCCCTAGTCTCAGCGTTTTGTGATTTTAATTTTGGCGGGAGGGAATGTGAATTGAGAGGAAAGAGAGAAGCCAAGACAATTTGTCACTAGAATCTGTTTTTCCCTTTCCCTTTTTTAAAAACAAACCAACATACAAAAAAAAAAAAAAGTTAAGAGGCGACGGAGGCTGAACGCAGAGTCCGGATCGGAGAAAAAAAGCAGTAAGAACTTTTAGAAGCAATAAAAGGCAAAAAAATACTACTACCAATAATAAAAAGACACAAATATCTATGCAAGGAGGTTCTGACTGAGCCTGGCGGCCCGGCCCGGCCCCGGGACGCCCCTCCCGGCCCGCGGGTCGCGCCGCCCCAGCGCGGATCTGTGCACTTTGGTGAAGTGGGGGCCCGCGCCGCCCCCCTCCTCCCCAGGTTCTTACAATCAGTGACTCGGAGATTTGGGGCCCCAGTGCCACTGCCCTCCCCCGCCCCGTCCCCGTTGTGCGTCATGCTGTTTTTTAAAAACCTGTTTCCAAATTTGTATGGAATGGCAAACTGTTGGGGGGGTCGGTTTGGGGAGGGAGGGTCTGCATGAGAGACGCACACGCACACCACACCGCAAGCATTCACAGGCCGGGCGCGGGCGTCCGGGGGCAGGGAGGGAAGTCCCGCGGCTCCCCTCCCCGCAGGCACCTCTACTCCTTCCCGCGGGTGAGGGTGGAGGCCTAGATCTGGGGGCCGCCGCGCCCCCGCCCGACTGTGCCCCGGTGGGCGCCAGAGGCCCAGCGATTTCCGGTGGCTGGAGAAGGGATTTCTGTCGGAGTTGTCCTCTTGGCTCAGGCTGGCAGGTGGGCAGGGAGAGGGCTGAGGGCTCCTTCTGGAGGCTTCCCAAAAAAAAGGGGCAAAAGAAGAACCTCTCCCCACCGGAGGCAGGAAATCAGGCATCCAAACACACGGTGCAAAATGCAAACCCACAGGCGACACACCCACACACTCACCCACACACTCACACGCAATTTTACCTTCCTCTTGTAGCGAAGATTAAACTCCCGTCGGACACCCGAAGTGCATTGCGTGTTTCTGTTCAGTTTAATGACGATTAATAAATATTTATGTAAATGAGATGCAAAGCCGGACCCGGTTTCTCACGGTGGCCTCGTTTCATTCCAGGGATTGAGCTGGGGCTCTGGGTGATGGAGACAGAGTCAAGTGACTGTGCAGAGGCCAGGTGGAGGGACCCTGGACATTCCTGGGTAGGATTCCCACCTTCCAAACCCCCTCCCACCCACCCACCCACTGGGCACCCAAACAGTTCCACTTGGCGCCCTCCCCCCCAGGAACTTGCACAGGCACACGCACCCCCGGCACAAAGCATTGCACTAATCTTACACTCCTTCCTTTCCCAAACATGCACAAGCACCTCCATTGAAAACTAAATCTTCATTGCTCAAAAATGACCGAGTTGGGAACAGCCAGTCGTTTTACAGCCCTCTGCCCGCTGTCACACAAACCAAGTGCGCGAGAACAGACAGCCACTCAGGCCAGACGAGGATATTTTTAAATAAATTAAAAAAAAAGATAGGGTCATGAGGATGAAATATTAATGGAGGAGTTGTTTTCAGTCTTAAATTTGTATTTCAGTGGCCTCAGGGGAATGGGCCATTTGTAGCCTCAGGAGTGTTGAAATTTGTAGGGGTGTTGATCAGGTTGGCAGAACACCCCAGAACTCTATGAGGGTGCCTGAGCCTAGGCACCCAGCAGGCAGAGTGGAGCTTGACCTAGCGATGAGTTTCCCCTGACAGGGTGTGGGAGCCCTGCAGGTCCACAGCCTCCTTCCTGCCAGGTGAAGCTCCTCACGTCGAGGGAGGTGGAGGAAGGGCGCCACGGAGGAGCCTGTCTTGCCCCAGCCGCTTCTGCTTGCGCGTCTCAGAGAAGGTAGCCTCATCGGTCTCTTTCCCTGAGCCTTCAGGGGCAGAGGCACCTCTGAACTGACTTCCCTAAAAGGACACCTCCACCTCAGACACCAGTGCCCACTGGGCCACTGGAATATGTGGGAAGGGGACCAAGTCCTACAGACTCCCATCCCAAAGCCTGAACACACTCAGGACTACTGGAACCCCGCTTTTTCTAATGATGCTTACTTCCGTTGCTTTTAAAAATTGTTGCTTGTTTTAGGGCTGCAATGGATGGAGGGGCTTGTAGTGTTGGGTTTGGGGCTTGAGGTTGGCTCCAAGATCCCAAAATGACAGCACCCTGAGAAAAGTGGGGAAAGAAAAGGCAGTTGAAAAGGAAGCCCTAAATACAAATGGTGGATTGGATTCCACTGACCTTCAGCTCCACTGGCTCCCCTAAATGACCACCTCCAAACCCTCTCAGTCTCCTCAGTAGAGTTGATGTCCTCCCTCCTCCACCTCGCACGGATTGCGGACAGAGCGGGTCCCCAGCCGGGAGCTGTCCGATCGCGGGTGCTGACTCCCCTGCAACCTTGCACTTTCCCTCCACAAAGGGAGGGCGTGCGATCCTGAACCCCTCGGGGGCGCCCAACAGCTTCAGGCCCCTTCTCAATGCGCTGCCGGAATTCTGGGCAGAATTCGCCCCATTTTCTGGAGAACTCCACTGTGATTATTTTAAAAATTCACCGCCTTCTCTGGAATTCTCATAAAATCGCCTCTCTAGAGTGAGATTAAACACTGGGCCTTCATCCCCAGAATTTGCTCCTGTTGGGAGTCTAAGTGGGTCTTATCGACCTCTGAATCACCCCTATCCTTGGGAGAAAGCAGTTGGCCCGTTTTCCTTCTCTCCCATGTCTTGCATGGAACACGGAGCGAGGCACACATCCTTGACCCAAATCTAAGGAGTCTGGTCTGCTTGTGGCATGGGGCATGGGGCAAGGCCTGGCAGGGGCGACTGGGGAGAAAAGCGCCTCAGCACGCATCCTGAGGCCTGAGTCTTAACCTGTCCTGGGAGCAAGGTTAATTGAGCTTCCATCCTGCTCAGCTGGCTTCCCATAACCCTTTCTGAAGTCTGGGGCCGGGCAGCACCAGCATTCGGGTGGCTTGGGGCTGGAAGTTAAAGACCCCTCCATGTGGCTCCCCTGGTCAGACCACAGGCCTCTAAGCTTCGTTCGGCAGGCAGCCCCACATGGCTGAGTTCTGTTTTCAAAGACCGATTCCAGCCCTTTTTGACAACTCTTGGGCTATGTGTCAGTGGTCACTTCATGTGGGTAGGGGTGCCTGGGCCCCTTTTTGATGGGGATCCCGAGTGCCTTGGCTTTCTGTGACTTGCCATCCACAGTAGGCACCTCTCTCCCAATTCCTGACCCCTCCCCCACTGCCCCTGCACTCCAGCTGCACTCTACCCTCTCATCGCCCTCCTCCCCAGCACTCGACTCCCTGGCAAGGCGGCGAGGTGAGCACGAGAAGAAGATGTGTGCAGACACGAGGCCCCGAACTCCCCCTCGCAGGTCCTTTTCTCTCGCTAGCTCTCCCGCTTGCCCTCTTGCACACAGAGAGAAGCTCCAGGAGCAGAAGGAGGCGGGAGGGGGGAGATGGCAGAAAGGGACCAGAGTGGAGGAAAGGAGGGGGCGCTAGGGGAGAAGTCACAGAGAGGACGCCCTCCTTGCCCCAGCCTGAGCAGCAGGGATCTCCAAGCTCACACCAACTGGCTCAGCTCCAACCCCAGGGCTGCAAATGTGATGGCTGGAGCCATTAGAGGGGTGTTTCCCCCCCTGATCTTCCCACTCCCAACCGAAGTCCAGTGTTTGGAAACAACAGCAAAACAGAGGTGTCTCTGAGTTGCTGAGGCCATTTGTCTATCACCGAGAAAGGGGGGGGGGGACCATTGCTGCTTCTCCCTCTCCGCTGAACACCATTCCAGCCGTGAAGGCCATGGTAAGCGCCTCAGACTCCCAATGAACCCCCAGCTCTGATTTCAGCACCCAGAGGGTCAACCCAGTACATGAACTGCGAAGTGTGGTCCAGGGAAACTGAGCCCCATCGGAGTCAGCGGCATCGGAGCCCTGACCCTCCTGGGGCTGCACTGCGCTGCCTTCGCTTCTCTCTTTTTCCTTTATGGGAAAGTCTGCACGGCTGAGCGGTCAGACTGTTCGTTCCCTCTTGGGTGACCTTCGTTTGCTCCTCGTCCCCAGACTCTGCAACCTGAAAGTACCTGCTCCTCAGAGGAATCTGTTGCTTTGAGGGGACATTGAAACCGAAGGATAGCCCCAGATCCCACAGTCCAGGTCTTAAAGAAAATGAGAAGGAGGGACGGTGCCGGCCAAGCCTGACCAGCCTTGGCCTCAGCCTCTACTCTCAGGCCCCTACCCCCCGTGTGACCACAGGCGCCGCCCCTCCCCAACCAGCTCCCCTGTGAAGAGAAGGCACCTTCTCTGCAGGTGGCAGAAGGGGCAGAGGGGCCCCGGCTCTCAGGACAGCCTTCCGGGCCCACTGTCACTTCTTTCCCCTTTAGGACTGGGGTGCCCAGGCACTGGTCACAGCACCAGGGGTGAGGTGGCCACCTGAACTGTGAGAAACCTTAAAACCCTGCTCCTCTTCCAAATCCTAAGGCAGTTTCTGTCCCTCATCTTTAAAAACTCTGGACAGTTTCCCTGGGTAAGAAGTGGTAAGAAAGGGCACAGGCACCTCGGAGGTCTGTTCGGCTCTCTTAAACTTTCTCCATCCGAAAGCATGGGGGTAGGCAGAAGCGCCCTGCGCACCCGGGAGTGCCAGCAGCAGACCGAGACAGGAAGGAGAGCACCGGGTTTCTGGGAGGGGAAATGCCAAGGGCTGGGGGCCTCAGTCCTCCGGTGTCGGGTGGGAAACCGCGGCGCTGGTGGGAGAGGATGAGGAAACCCCTAGACGCTGGCTCTGCCAGGGGAACTGGGGCATCGCCTTGGGCGCAGAAGCTGCCCAGATGTGCGCCCGGGTGTGGCTCTGGCGCTGCCGACTCGCCTGCCGGCTCCAGCGCAGAAGCGCAGCTCGGTCCCCCTGGACAGCCTGGGGCTGCAGGTTCCACACCCGCAGTGCGCGCCTGGTGATGGGCTATTCGAACCTTCCTCTCGGCCTCTCTCCACCTCTGGCGGCTGTCTCCTGCTTCTTTTCGGAATTAATTGTATTAGGAACGAGTCTTTCCCGGGCGCTTCCGCCTCCCGCCCGAGGCTGCCTGCGCTAGCCAGGAGGCCAGAGCTGCGAGGTCAGGTCCCGCCAGGGCCCAAGGAGCCCCCAAGTACTTTTGGGGACCTGCATGCCAGTTCCTACCCTCAGCCAAGTCTTCGCCAAGGGCACAGCTGGGCGGGGTCTGGGCAGTCGGCCCGGCTTGGGACATCTGTTCTCGCCAGAGTCGCATTAAAGGCGAGGGATGGGGGTGGGGGCTCAAAACCAGCCCCTCAATCCCAAGCGGACGCCTGTCCTCTCGACCGCAGGCGGAGGCAGCAAGGGACATCGGACGGGAATAGTTTTTCCTTTCCCCTTGGGAAAAGAGAGAGACTAGGTGTGGGGCAAGTGGGGTCTTCCCTCTTGCTTTCCTCTCCTCGGCTCCCCAGCCCGATGCCACAAGGGGCCTCGCTGCGGGAGGGCAACAGGGTCCCCCGGCCCCGCGGGAGCGGCTTGGGAGCTCCCGGAGGCGCCGGCGCGCGGGATCCGCTGAGGCTGCGGCCGGCGGGACGTGGACCGGATCCCGCTTGCAGCGAACTCGCGTTCGGTTGGGCTACGAAGCCGAGGCCCGGGGCGCTGGGCAGGGGGAGGGTTAAAAACAACTCAATTAAAACACTGCAAACATTTGGGTTTATATGAAGGGGAGGGCGGAGCTTTTAAAAAAAAAATCTAGGAAGAACCACAAAGCCCCTGAGCAAAACCAAACCCAAACCCTTAACTACTGATCATTTTGTTCCAAAGACAGAAAAACCTCTCAGATAGTTCTCCCTGGTGCCGCCACTGAAACAGTTCCCGCCTGGCGAAGCCCGGCCCCCGGACACCCCTTCGCCACCTCAGCGCCCTGGCGCCAAGCCCGGGTCGCCCCCTGCCCACCCTGTGCCCGGTGTCGGTGCCAGTCTGGGCCACTCAGCCGGTGCCCGGTGCCCGGTGCCAGGCGCGAGGGGAAGGCGGGGAGGAGCCGAAGCTCCAGCTTAAATTCCATGGCATCTGTTCATTATTATACAGTGAGGATTTTTATATGGACAGCTAAATTAAAGACAGATTTTTGCCAGAATTGCAGATCCCATAAAAATGATGACACAGGATGGGGGCTTTTTCTTTAAAAAAAGAAAGATTAAAAAAAAAAAAGTCAGCCCAACAGCCGACAACCCAAACCCCTCTGTGCCCTTCTCCTCCGACATCAGCGAGTGTCTTTGCCCCCTTTGCCCACCGCTTCTCTTCCACCAGCGGGGATGCCCAGGGAGACTCAAACCCCAGCGGCTCTTCCCGCCCAGCCTGCTCACAGATGTCCAGTGGCCAACCAGCTTGCTCCACAGCCACCGGGGTGGGCAGAGACAGGACGGCCAGGGTAGGTGTGAAGGGCCAGGTGGAGAACTGCAGCTGGGAGAAGCACCGGAAAGGGTCAGGAGTCAGGTGCCTTAACCTTTTCGCACTCCCAATCCCAAGGGCAGGCTGTGTTTTTGGCTGGTTGCCAAGACTGGGGACAGGCAGCGAGGACCAGGCATGTGGGGCTCCCTCCCACTTTCCCCTCTAATGGAGAGGCCGATGCAAGGACTGAGTGCTGGGCACAATTTGCCCAGGTGTGGGAGTTCTGGAATTTTGGATTTCAGAGGTTCTAGAACGCTGGAACCTGCACCTTGGTGGGATTCTGGAACCTGCAGGGGTTCGGGGATTCTGGGTCCTGCGGGAGGGAGCAGACTTCCCAGACTTTGGCGGTTCTGGTTGCAACAACCGCTCACGTTCGAAGTTCAGGGATGAGGCCGTGGGGCCGAGGGGGGACTGTAACAGACTGGGCAGGCAACCAGGGGCCCACCGAAGGGGTAAGGACCGCTCTCAGGGGTTCAGACAGGTCCCCCTTGAATCAATGACAACCTTTATTTTTTTTTTCATTAATTTTTTTCCCAGGGAAGAAAAAGAAATATCTGTGGAGTTCTGTGTCCTCCAGACAATTGCTGTGTCTGTGTCAGTGTCTGTCTAACTCTGTCTGTGGGGCTGTCTGCTCTTCTCCCTCAGATTGGGAGCTGACAGAATTCATATCAGAGGAGTGAACGCAGGGACATCTGTGTTCGCAAGGACTGTGCCTACTCGAACCTGCCAATCGCTCCTGGCACGCGCTGGGTAACAAATGCCTGTTACCTCGGAATGCTGGCGGGTGGGGGTGGGGTGGGGGAGGGCGCCTGGCACCGCCCCTGCTGCCAAGCTCCGCCAAGTCCCCCTCCTGCCCTCGGCCCCCTTCCCCGAGCCGGGGGTCCACGGAATTGGATTGTTCATTAATTAGCAGTGATTACAAAGTCTGGGTGTCTCTGAGCCCGGACCACCGGGTATCCCGGGCCTCCCCGTAATCTCGACCTCCTGTCTACCCCTGCCCCCTCCTCGTTTTCCGGATTAACTCGGGGTTTCTACCGAGGGAAGGCTGGCGGCCAGTCGGGGGTGGGGTGGGCCAAGGAATGCAGGGGAATGGGTCTCTGGAGGGGAGAACGTCGCTCAAGTTGCCAGGAGGAGTTTCAGTGGGCAAGTGCGAGGGTCTGCGGGGAGGGTTCGCACAGGCGGGAGGGGTGGGGGGGCACAGAGCCCCAGAGAGACCGAGACCGGAGATCTCGGACAGATGGAAGCGAGACAAGGCCGAGGAGACGCGGAAGAAGGGAAGGACCCTGGGGAGAGGGTGGAGGCCGGGGCAGCGCCGACCCGGCTCTCTCCGCCCGGGGAGCCCCCGGGATTTGGCCCACCCCGCGGGCCTCCCCCGCCTCTTGGCCCAGGCGCGCTCCCTGATCCATCAGCTGGTTCCGCCATCGGAGACGGGGGAGGGGGAGGGCGCCACGCCACAGCCAGTGCCAGCTGGGGGGGGGAGGGAGGGGGTTATTGCGAGGAGGGGCGGAGAGCACATCTAAAATTCCGAGACATCTGTTCACCCAGGGAGGAGACACCGGCTCGAGAAGGCTGGGCGCCCTCACCCCGCTGGCTCTGCCTGCAGTTCCAGGGGCGGGACTCCCGCACCCCACCTCATTCCCGTACCCCAGCCACCTAGGCTGGCCAGCAGGGCAGGGAGGGGGGCGCCAAGCAAGGGATCGGGCTTGGGGTGTACAATTCAGGAAGTGCTGTCCTGCTGGCGGGTCTTCAGAAGGGAAGAGTCAGGGCCCAGAGGAGGGACGTGCAGAGCAGAGACGCTAAAAAGGAAGGCGTGGAGGGGTGCGTGTCAGCATGGATCTCCCCGGAGCCCCCGCAGACAACCCTCTACACACACACACACACACACACACATACACTCCCCGATCATACACACTCAGATATAAATCCTTCCCTGTGAACACACATAACTGGCCCCTCACATTCAGTCACTTATTCATTCAAGCAATTTTACTGGATGCTCGGTCTGTGCTGGGCCGGGGCTGTGTGTTGGGGAGTTTCCTTCCTACCCACCAGGAGCTGTGAGCACGGGCGGAAGCCCCAGTGCACAGGCACACACTGCCCTCACCGTCCCACACACTCTGTCCTTATGGAGTAGGGGGAGGACCTGCAGGGAAGGGTTCCAGGAGCAACACCCACCTCCCACCTCCCTCATCCAAAAGCATCTCTCCCCAGGGAGATGGACAGGGGGCTCTGAACCTGCTGCCAGCCACTTGTCACCTTCTTACCTAGTCCCTATTGGCAGGAGCCCCTGCCCCCAGGTTTGGCCAGAACAAGACCCAGCCCCACTTTGCAGCAACCCTTGATGACCACTTCTCTTTCCTGTGGCCTGGCCTGGCACCTGCCCCACCACGAGGGCTGCCCTAGCTGGGCCGACAGAGGCCAGGCCTCTCAGCTGGGAAATGTCCATGTGGTTGCTACTTAAAAACTGATTTATGAGGCTGTGGCGGCTGTGGAGGCTTGGCCTGTGGTCCTGGTAGTAATCAAGGGCATATGCCCATCTCGCCTGGCACTGCCCAGCTTGTGAGCCCAGCCCTGGCCTCTGCTCTCTTGCTGGGAAGAGAGAGGCATAAAAGGTACCAAGTCTCCTTTCTCTTCAAGCCATTTCTCTCTTCCTCCACTCTCTTCCTATTTCCTCCTCCTCCTCTTCTTCCCTTTCCTCTCTCCCTCCTCCCTTCATTCCTCCTCCTTCCCTCCCTCCCTTTCTCTTCCTTCTCTCCCAAGTGGCACGGACCAGCCTGTGTGCCGGGCTGGCGCTCACAGCTGCAGCCCATCTGCTATGATTGAATGGTGACAGTGATGAGACAGGAGCTGGGGGGAATGGGAGGACATGGGGGCCGCCCTGCCACCCCCCACCCTTCCTGTGCCAGCCCCCACATGCTTCCTTGACCTCCAGACTGAGCCCCCCCATTATGCCTGTGCAGGGTGGGGCAATCCCACCCCTCTAAGTAGTGAGGGAATTCCTTTCCTTCCAACTAGATTCCTGGGAAGCAAGAGACAAGAAAGGAGCAGAAAGATAGGTAGAGAAGGGGAAGGGAGTGGGGTTGGAAGGGCAGCCTAGAGGAAATGACTCATGTGTTCACACCTGCACTGACTGAGGGGGAGTGCTGAGGCTCCAGGCTGGGCAGGAAGGCACAGGTGTGGGCCCTGGGTCCAGCTTTTTCAGGAACCCAGGAAAACATCCTTGACAGCCCCTGGTGGGTACCTTGTTCCCCAGACCCTGTTGCTTTCCTTACCGTGGGGTTCCCCCTCTGTACTTCAAGAAAGAAGTTTTAGTTAAACATGAAGAAACAGTTCCCAACTGATTCAGTGCAAGACCAAAATGCAGCAACATGGAAGCTAACATGTATTTGGAGAGTATTATGTGTCAGTAACTGACTTAGGCATTTTATATAAGTTGATGATCATCTCAACCACACTATGAAGTTGGGACTCTCATACCACAGACCATGGCACTGGGGCTTACATATGCAGCTTGTTTCATAGGCTTGGCTTGTTCTTTTTGGTACAAAATGAGAGAGAAGGAGGGAGGGAGAGAGGGAAGGTGGGAGGGAGGGAGGGAGAGGGAGAATAATTATGAGGCCCCAATTTTTAAAGAGCTCCAATATTCTTTCTTTTCCACTTACTCCACTCCTTATGCCTCTTATGCCTATGCCTGCTTCTCACCCTCAGTCAATCCAGTATCTAATCACCACTGAACACCCACACGTGTGGTTTTTCGTCCTGCCCTTGCCAATATTCAAAGAGGTGGAAACCCCCAAAAGGCAGCCATTCTCTCCATCTCACCCATGAGGAACCCACAGACACAGACTTGACTACATCTGACGCCCCCCTTCTTTGCTAGGGCAGCTGCTGGCCCATAGAGTCTCTCTGCCCAAAGTTCTGGATGGAGGATGTTATTGTGAACAGCTGAAGGGCCAGGCCGGACTTCCAGTGTAATCTGGGCCCCTAAAAGGATCAAGGGAGCAATTTGCTCCACCTGGCATATGTCTCCTGCCCTTTCTCTGGACGTTGTAGTCTCTCGGGGCCCTCACGCCCTCTCTTGCTGCTGCCATCTGCATGTCCACTCCCTCCTTCCTCTTTCTCCAGATTCTTTCCTCTTCCCTTCCTTCTTTCATCCATCTTCATAACTCTTTCTCCTCCCCTTTTCTCTTTTTGCTCTCCCTCATCTTTCCCTTTATCCCCGCTTGCCACATTATGTGATAAGCCCTTTGGGGAACCCACCCCCATCAGGAAAGTGGGTATTACTCATGTTTCATAAATTTCACAACTAGCAGGCTAATGGCGGGACGGCTATTCCTATGAGGCAACCCCGCCTGAGGGAAGTTTTCCTCTCAAGAGAGGGAGACAGGAACCCACCATCTAATCTTGTGGATAAGCGCTAAGCAGCCGTCAAATCCCTGCTATCCCCAGAACAGATCCCGACCAGCACCGCTGTGCACTCGTCCCACACAAACCGGGATGAGACATCAGATGGGGAGCTGCTTGCAGGTCATGATAGGACTTGCCTGGTGTCTATCTCCTTCCCCTACTATTTTAGGGTCCTCCAGGACAAGGAGGCACCTGAGAAGGGACAACTGCAGGCCACCAAGCACCACACACCCAGGACCCTCACCTGCCATGGCTCCATACAAACTCTTTCCATTTTTGGCCCTGAAGAGCAAAGATGGACAAATCCTTGAGCTTGATCCCGCTCTTTGGCAAGGATGGGGGGCTGAGATTACCTCCCATCCTCACCTCCTATTGTTCAAACATTCCTTAGTTGCCCTTGGCATCTCTTCTCTCTGTCTCTTCCCCCATCCTGTATCTGTGGATTTCTCCCTCCCTCCCTTCTCTCTCCTTCCTTCCTTCTTTCTTGTCTACCACCCATCCCAGGTCTCAGCCTTCTGGAAGGAGGATGGGGTCTGGTTCAGCACCACGAACAGGCACGCTGGTGGGGTGGGAACCTAAGGTCTACTGCTGGGATCTGTGCAAGCAGTGACTGCCCTCAGGCTTCTGTGTGTGTGTGTGTGTGTGTGTGTGTGTGTGTGTGTGTGTGTGTGAGTGTAGCAGAGCCTGTGAGATCGCCTGTCTCTGTGTCTCTCCGGGGCACAGCCTGTGGGCGTCTCCAGTTGCATCTGTGTGTATCTGTCTGTGCTGTGTCCCTGCCTGCTCCCTGTGTCCCTGGCTGAGAAAGGGGACAGGATGAGGACGCTCCGTTCTGGAGGTGGGGGAGGCAGCGGGTGGCTTAGTATCCCAGCCGGGCCTGGGGGCGTCATCCTTGCCCAGACGCGCCAGGCACCATGTGGCATGTGTGCCAGCCGGCACAGGCTGAGGGCATTCTGCCCGGCACGGGGAGAGGTGGAGGGGGGGTGCGGGGAGCTGGAGACAGGCAAGGAGAGGTGAGGAGCTGAGCTCAGAACTCCACTCTGGGGCCAGGCCCCTTCCATCCTGTGTGAGCCCTGCTCACAGGCACACGCAGGAAGACATGCACAAGCTTCTTGCCTTTGTGAGGGCCCAGACAGCCACATAACCATCACCTCACACACACACATATCCTCAGGGAAATGCACGGGGGACAGGCCTGTTCTGGTTTGCACACCACCTTTTGCACACCGGTTCCTGCACAGATGCGCACACACACATACACAAACACCTAAGCCATCCTCAGAGGGTGGGGGAGGCAAGAATCACCCCTTTGTCTCACAGAACAGGATCCTTCACTCACTTCATTGGTGGGCACTTCCTTCCTGGGGTACCAGGCAACCAGTCTAAGGGACTGGTAGCTTCTATGACAACTGTCCCCCCCCCCCACAGCAAGTGGGCAGGTCTCCCCAGCACCGTGCAGGCCCTGGGGCTCTCATCAGGAGTGCCTGCCCTCAGCACCCAGGGACGTCCAGGGACAGAATGCTGCCTCTGTGCTTCATCTGGGAAAGACTGAGTGAGGGGCTGGAAAGACATCCAATGGCTGTTCCCTTCGTCACCCTGTGGGGCCCTCCCCCCCTCAGAGAGTCTTGTGTGCTGCAGAAACCTAGATTTCTCACCCCAGTCTCCATACTAATTGGCTCTGTGACCCCGGGCAGGTTATTCCTCAGTGAGACTTAAATATGACCATTTCTGTAAAGTGGCTAGCTGAAGAGAGCTGTCATGAGTGGTCACTATTAGCATTGTTATGTTAATGCTCTGGAAAGAGCGGTTAGCAGGATTAGATGAGATAACTGTAGCCAACGTTTCCAGCGCATTATGTGACCCAGGGCGGGTGCTCAGGGAACATGAGTACAGTGTGAATGCTGTGGCAGAATTTCAGGGATTTAGGCAGTGACAGGATTTAGGCCGAGAATGACAGCATTCTCTCTCCAAACTCAAGAGGCAAGGGCTCCCCAGTGCAGCAGGAAGAATGGAAGTTAGACAGTAAACAAGCTGAAGGACAAACTGGGAAGCAAGAGTGGGTGGTGAGAGAGCACCCTCTTGTGGTGGGGCATGCCGATCTCCATCCTTCAGGGCCAGGGAACCCTCTAGAGGGTCTCCATTCCAAGTGTGAACTCAAATGTTTTTCAACACCCAAATTTTTTTTAAAAGATTGTATTTATTTATTTTTAGAGAGAGGGGAAGGCAGGGAGAAAGAGGAGGAGCGAAACATCAATTGGTTGCCTCTCACCACCTAGCCCACAACCCAGGCATGTGCCCCGACCAGGAATCCGAGGGGTGACCTTCTGGTTCACAGTCCGGTACTCACGCCACAGAGTCACACCAGCCAGAGCAAAAATTTGTTAACAACAAGGTAGGCTCTGGGGTTGGTTTTTGTAGCCATGGCTTGAACTTCCAGCCCTTGGAGCTTACATAGGGTTTGGTGTGGTTGTGAGCGCTTCTGCTGGGGACCTTGCCAAAATGCCTGCACACCTCTGGGCCCTTTCAAGGACCAGAAAGTAGGATAGTGCCACCAGCCTTGGAGGAGCTCAGGACCAGCTGGTGGAAGGTGAGGATCTTTGCCCCTGGCCTTGAGGATGCCGCGGGGGCAGCTGCTCACACCAAGCGCACACTCTTTCAGCTTAGGCACCTCCTGCTCGTGCAGGTCATGTTCATTGGTTGCAGTCCCTACAGCTGTGGCGGCTTTGCCCTCCTGCCCAGGAAGCTTCCTCTTCCAGAACATCCAGGAAAGGGACAGAGGCGGCCCATTGGTGGGACTCATGAACGAACAACCTCTTCAGCACCACTTGCTTGAAGGTGGAGTGGGTTCATCTGGCTAGAAACCTGTACAGCTTGACCAATAATAGGTAGCCGTCCTGGCTCCTAGGCTCGTTGGTCGGAAACGTTTGGTCTTTGCTGTGGCGGATGTCAACTCCCACGATGGCGCCTCCTGCTCCACCAGGTCTGGGTGGGGCGTAAGTCTGAACACTTTATCCACATGTCTCCCCTCCTGTTTCTTCTCTTGGCTTCCCCATGTCAATAGATGGTGTCACCAAGTTAGTTGCTCGAGCCGAAAACGTGGGCATCTGCCTGGAGTTCTCCCCGTCTCTCACTCTCCATATTGACTCTGTCCCAAGACCACTGATTGTCTCTCCAGTGCGTGCCCCACGTCCAGGTTCCTCTCTCCTTTCTCAACACTTCCCCTCCTGATCCAGGTCACATCACCTCCTGTCTGAGTCTCTGCTCTGACCTCCCACCTTGCCCCCCTCTGACTCATTCTCCCCCAGCATCTAGGGTAAGCTTTTAAAAATATAAGCTGTATCAAAAAATAAAAATAAAAAAACAAGCCGTGCCTTTCACTTCCCGCGTAAACTCTGCCCTGGCTTCCTTGGCACACAGATTAAAATCCATACTCCTCCCCAGCTGGGTCTGGTCCCTGCCTCCCTCCCCAGTGTCATTTTCTGCCTCTCCCTCTCCGGGCCCCAGCCTCACTGGCCTTTCCTTCCAATCCGCAAACACTAAGACCACCTCTCCATCCCAGGGACTGGGCTGCTTTCTCGGCCCAGACAACTCCCACACCTCCTCCCCATTCTGGTCTTGGATGAACCCTTTTCATCCCTCAGTTCTCAGTTTGTGCCCTCACCCCGACAATAAACCTCTTTGGATGCCTCTATCCAGAGATGGCTTCCGGTTATCCTCTAGTTCAGCTTGTTAGTCCCTTTGCAGCTCTTTACTTAGCTGTTGACTTGTTATTCGCTGCCTCCCCTGCTGGCCTGTAAGCCCTCGGAAGGTAGGGAGCACCGTGTTTGTTCTGTCCCCATGGAAAACGCTGTGCTCTGCATGGAGCAGGTACTTAGTCAGTGCGTTTGAATGACTGAGTTGATGAGTGCTTTGACATCTTTCAGGTGGGGAGGGGGACAGTGAGCGGGTCCGTAGCCTGGGCTACAACCTGCTCCATTAGGGGTCTGTCTCATCTCTGTTTCTTTCTCTCAGGAGGCCTGTCTGCCGGCAGCCTACTAATTATATTTTACTTGACTATAAATCTTTCCGTTAAATGTAATTGAAAAACATACCTTTCGAATCATCGAATTAACCTAGCATCCACTCTGAGGCGGTAATTAAAGACTTCCTAGAATCTCCCAGTGGTCTGGGGAGAACTGACTCAGAGATCTTCCTCTGCCAACCCCAAATGCGTAGGCACCAGTCCCCCTGCCCCCAGGAGGCAGGGGCACAGGACCCAGGCTGCCCACAGCTCAGGCTCAGGGGCTTAGCGTGTTCCCTGTCTTCTCTCTCCACTGCGGGACTCAAGACAGCTGGGAGCAATGCCCGGACCCCAGCCCAGCACTCCGTCTGGCCCAGGGTGTCAGTGTTCCCCTCTCCTGGGCTCCTGGCTCAGAGCTGTCTCAGGTGGAAGGTCATGAAGGAAGGAGAAAGAGGAGGAACAAATGTTTTCCCAGCACCTTCAATGAGTCAGGTCTGTCCCAATCAGTCTTCCCAGCTCCCTGAAGACAGGCTGAGGGAACTGATGCTGTGAGAAGTCTGCAATATGGCAGGGTTAGAAATCAAATCAAAAGGCCAATGTGCTAGAACCTAACTAATAATATTTTCTCTCTTCAGAGTCCCAGCGCTGCCCTTGGTGACTGCGGCCTTCAGGCCAGCCCCTCTCCCTTCCCAGGACTCCAGTTCCTCAACTCTTCTGGTTTCCTAAGCCCCAAACTCTGGAGTCATCCTTGACCATGCTCTTTAACAACCCACACCTGATTCAGAAGCAAATTTGTCTGCTCTGCCTTCAAAATAAATCCAGAATCTGAGCACCTCTCATCAGCCCGCTACTACCACCCGGGTCCTAGCTGCCAGGACTCTCTCCTGGATGACCACAGGTTCTGTCTTTGGTCCCCTTCAGTCTATTTTTGGTGCAGCAGCCAGAGTGATTTTTAAAAATAACAACTCTATTATTATTATTATTAACATCACACATAGGATTTTTTATTTGCCACCATTAAATGTCTGAATTTTAAATAGATTCTTGGACTGGGGGGTTTGCATCCATCAGCTCATTCAACTTGAGCACCTGCCTCCTTCCCAGTAGCTTTTCCAGAGCTGCGACCTTCACCGTGAAGTTCTGTGAGTACTCCCCATTCAAACTCGGGCTTCTTCAGCGTTTCGACTTTTCTAACGAAGACACCATGGAGCAGATAAACAGATTGGCAAGCCTTTTCTATGTTGTTTCCAATGCTATCTAGGATCAATCTATTGACTACTTCTTTCTTTTTTTGCATTTTATTTATTTATTTACAAAGAGAGGGGAAGGGAGGGACAAAGAGAGGGAGAGAAACATCGATGTGAGAGAGAAACATCCATCAGTTGCCTCTCATACTCACCCTGACCCCAGGACGAACCTGCCGCCCAGACCTGTGCCCTGACCTTTCACTTTGTAAGGACAACGCCCAGCCAACGGATCCACACCAGTCAGGGCCTGACCACTTCTTTCAAGTGCTGTCCATCATGTTCTTCTCGATTTGACGGACCTGTTGGTGCTGAGCATAGGAGGTATTCCGAATCCGATTGTTGTTTTTTAGTAAAACCAACACAGAGTAGACGAAGCAAATAACCATCGGTAGTCTTGACATCAATATGAGCTTCAGCCATGGTCTGCCAGTTTTTCACCACGGAGCACATTTTGTCCTGGGTAAGATCCACGCCATGGAAATAAGTCAGGCGGCTTTTGCCCTGACCATCCCCAGTAATCAGCTTGAGTTTTCTAAATGCAGGCCAGCTAGGTTCACTTCAAAAACGTGACCCTCGAGACCATCAGATGTGATTTTGGCCCTTGGAGGTCACGTGACTGGTGTTTTCCCAATATTTCTCATATTGAACATAGCTGGTGCTTTCGTACCACACCAATCCGTCTTCGAAAATGGACCCACTATTTTCTTCTTGGCTCCCTTTTCACCACCTTTCTTAAGGTGCTTGTTCTTGCCCACCACCATGATTCTGCTCAGAGAGCCAAAAGGCAAAATAACAGCTTTATTAAGATACAATTCTGGCCCTGGCCAGTGTGGCTCGGTTGGTTAGAGCATCGTCTCATAATCTGAAAGGTCGCGGGTTCGATTTCTGATCAGGGCCCATGCCTCGGTTGAGGGTTCTGTCCCCCGTACGGGCGCATGCGAGACACAACAGATGGATGTGTCTCTGTCACATCGCTGTTTCTCTACCTCTCTCTCTAAAAACAATGAAAAAAAATGTCCTCAAGTGAGCATAAAAAAAAGATGTAATTCTGAACACACAATACAATGTGTAGATGATGTATTATAGAATAGTACCCCTGAAACCTATATAGTTTTATTAACCAAAGGTTAATAAATTCAATAAATAAATTTTTTAAAAGATTTAATTCAATCATTTAAAGTGTACAATTTAATGGGGTTTTTTTAGTATATTCAAAGCTATGTGACCAATACCACAATCAATTTTGAACATTCCACCACCCCAAAAAGAAACCTGTACCCATCAGCAGTCATTCTCCATTCCCCCCATGCCCCCTCATCACTAGGCAACCAAAATAAAATATCACCTAAGTCTGAGAAGCTTCTCCTGGGTGCCCCATCCCAAACTGCACCTCCTCTCCTCTCCTTCTTCGCTTTATTTTTCTCTTCAGCATCTATCATTATCTACCATGCTGCGCATGTTACCCATTCGTTATGTTCGTTGTCTACTTCCCTACCCCCATGGTCATATGAGCTTCCTGTGGGTGGGACTTTACTTATAATAGCACTTCCAGTGCCTAGGACAGGACCAGGTACATCCTGTTCATTCGTCATATTTGTTGTAAACAAATATTACATGAATAAACGAATGAACAAACTCAGTAATAAAGACATTGACGTCAAGGATTTCAAAAGTGGCACCCATTCTCTAGAGGCATGCAATGAAGACGCACCCTAGGGTCCAGCTCCTGGGTGCCTGGATTCCTCTCTCTCTCTCTTCCCACTTGGTCTTCTTCTCTTTCCTGCCCTAGACACACATTCCACTCATCTCTACCCCCTGTGCAGTCCTCACCCGTACACTTGTCCCTCCCTAACCTGTACACTTGTCCCTTCTTCTCTCCTTCTGGCCTGCCCTGCCCAGCCCCTGACTCTTCCCCACTCTCAGTTTTCACCCTCAACCCTGGAGAACAGCCCATGGATGCTCTGTGGCAGACCATTAGAAGAAAACTCAGTCTTACTACCTAAGTCCTCCCAGAATGATGGTGTTCACTTACTGTGCATACAACTTGGGCCAGGCTCAGAGTTGAGTGATTTAGATCAGCACCGCCAGGCAAAACTTTCTGCAATGATAGAAATGTTCTATTTCTGTTCTGTCCAATGTGGTAGTCATTAGCCAATATGAGGTTATTAAGCATTTGAAATGTGGCTGTAACTGAGGAAATGGCTTTTAAATTTTATTTTATTTTAATTAATTTAAATTTAAATACCCACATGTGGCTAGTAGCTTCCAGTTGGGGGTGCAGGATTAGACACGTGATTTTATTTAATCTTTACAATTATCTTGGGGAATAGGTATGATTATCCTCACTTTACTGATGAAAAAGAGTGGCTAATCAAAACGAGAATCCAGGTTTCTTGGTTTCTAGAAGCCCGCAAAGAGCTGTTTTGGGGCTTAGGGGTGCGAGTTTTGTATGTAAGTGGGACATGGAATGACAGCCATTCATTTTTTTCATTCAACAAGACTTCATTGAACCTCATCTGCTAAAGGCTGGGAGATACACACAAATCTTTTCTTGGATATCTCCTGGGACACATTTTCATTCCCATTTGACAGATGAGAAAGTTGAGACTCAGCTAGATTCAGCAACCACCTGATCTCCCTGCTCCTTCCCTTGACTCTTCCGCGCTCCCCTCCCCCAGCCCCAGTCCAGTCTTCCTATAGGAGCTACAGTGAGCCTTTGAAACATCTGTCCGATCGTGCTTTCCCTCCACCGGAAATTTGGCCAGGGCTCCCCATTTTACGCCCCGAGGAAACTAAAGTGTGTACAGAGGCCTATGGGGCCCTGTCTGTTCCCCCTCCACTCCCACTGAGACCCCGCCTGCTGCTGCTCTCCTGGACCAGGCCTACCTTACAGCCTGTTTAGTGGCTGCTCCCTGATAGCCACACTGCCAATTTCTTCACCCCTGCCGTTCTTAGCTCAAATGCTGCCCTTCCCAACGAGGCCTACCCGAACCTCCTGCTTAAGAGGGCAACCCCCACCCCCCAATCTAAATCACCTCATCATGAACTTTCCCCCCAGAGCACTCACTACCTTCCCCTGAGCGGGGCAGACAAGGCTGTCTATAGGAGTTAGACTTCCCCATTTTCAGAGCAGGATTGGGAGAATGAAGCCCCTGGCCCGCCCGCCCAGCCTTGTTAACCCCGTGATCTGGTCGGTGCAGTGCATCCATCCCTTATACTGAGACTTCTTTTGGTGCCTTTGCACATGCTGTTCTCACTGCCTAGAATGCTCCTTCCCTCCTTGCCCACCTGGTAAACTCATCCGTTAAGACCTTATTCAAGCCTCTGTCCGTGGCAAAGCCTTCCCAGATCCCAGAGCAGGGTCGATCACATCCTGGTGTTCCACCGTCGCAGCCTTTCCCTCTGCTTAGCATCAGGTTAAAAGCCATAGGCCCAGGCTTCCTGGGTTGGAATTCTAACTCTGCCACTCCATACCTAGCCAGGTAACCTCAGGCAACACACTTCATCTGTCTGTGCCTCAGTTTCCTGATGTGGAAGTGGGGTGAAAATAGCAGTATCTGTCTGACAAGGGTGTGAGGAGTAAATGATTTACTCTATGCAAAAAATTCGCTCCCACACTCGGCACAGAGTAAGTGCCCAATAAGGGTAAGCTGCCGTATTTACTACTCTCACTTCTTTTCCCCCCGGGGCAGGGCTCAGCTTGAGTGTTTGTCTCTCCCAACAGGCTGTGAGCCTGGAGGGTAGGGGATGAAGCTGATTCACAAGGCTGGTGCAGAGTGGACATTTGGCCTGGCAGGACAGTCATGCTTCTCCTTTTTCCAGAGTTTTCTCATTTGCCCCTTAGTATAATCCCTATAAGCTGGTACTAATGTTCTTCCCATTTTACAGATGAGAAAACTGAGACCTGGAGGTGAATGCCTTAGGGCCCCAGGAAGCAAGCAAGTAGCAGAGCCAAGGTCCACTGTGGGACCCAGCTGACTCCAGCCAACCCCTGCTGAGCCTCGATTTTTCTCATCCATAACATGGATCTATGGCCCTTCTTCCCCTCTCTCAGGCTTACTGTGTTAACGTATGTAAATGTAAGAGGAAGAAGGGCGTTTGAGTCCCCCTTATGAACTAGGTAATGCTTTGTCTAAGAACAAGAACTATTCTGGGGGTGAAACTGAGGACTAGCTGAGACTCAAACAGCCCCAAAGCCCCAATCAATTCACCCCTCTCCCTAGGGTTTGTCTGGAGCCTGGGGCCAATTCAGCAACCTCCCCCGCTTTCCTGGGCCCACTGCCAGCCCCTCCGCCCCTCCCCCCCCCCCCTCCCCACCCTTTGACACTGGAAGACAATGGTGGGCAGGCCCCAGCCTTTGTGAGTGGGGTCAGGCCAGTTAATCTTGGGCCCGGTCGAGGAGGAGCAATAGGGGGACCAGGGGAAGGGAGAGGGGGCTGCATGTGGGGGACAGACAACAGTGGGCTTGTGAGGTTGGGAGGACGTTGGAGGCCAGGGGCCCAAGGAGTAAAAGCTTGAACATGCTTTGGGGAGCGTTTCCTCTGAATGTAGATTTGAGATCCTATTAAACTTGCCAAAAATTTGTGTTAGCTAATGGATTCTTAATTCTGTCTAAAATGAGAGAGGGAAAATTATGCCATTCATCTTGTATTGGTTTGAAATTACATCTGACACCTAATCGATCATACTGTGGAACATTAACTCTTTGGAAGAGACCCAACTTTTCCTCTCTCCCTCGCTTTCCAGAGCTCTCCAGCCACCCCCACCCCGATTCCTTTTTCTGTATTTCATTAACTAAGCAAAGCTCTGGATGTCTCTGGGGGCACGGGGTGGGAGTTAGGGAAAGGGTTCATTTGAATTGGAGGAGATAACCAGGACCCCCAATCTTCTGCCCAAGATTGGAGCCCCTGCTTCCAACCTTCAAGTGACCTCCTCTCTCTCCCTGCTTTTTCCTTTGCATTCTGCAGTCTGGAAATGCAGAATTGAAGGCATCAGGGTATGGGGTGACCTCAGAGCCACCTTGGGGGCACCAGGGAGAGGCAGGGAGCCCAGCAAAGCCGGGACAGCACCTGGGGCTGGGGCAGGAGCCTTGGAAGGGGGCTCACCTGCGACTTGCCTGGCAGATGGGTGAGGAGGCAGAGGGCAGATGACAATAGATTTGCCTCTGGGGAGCCTGATGAGCCGACTGAAAACCCCAACCCCAGACCTGCTTTTCCAGGAGGAAGACTTTCTGACAACAGAGAGAACCCACTGGAGGCAGACAGACCTGGGCTGGGATCCTGGCTTCCACTCCTGACAAGCTGTGTGACCTTGGGCAAGTTACATAACACCTCTGAGTCTCAGTTTCCTTCTCTGTCAGAGCAGGATAGATAACCTGGCACCGGCTGGGGTGAACACTGGATGAGGTAATCCAGGCAAAACTGGGACAGGGCCTACAGCCTGGCACACAGTAGGTGCCCAATAAAGGTCACAGTCACTCCCCTCCCCAATTCTGCTGCTTCTCTCTGCTCTTGCTTCCTGCTTCACCTTTTTCTCTCCTGGCACCAACCTCCTGGCCCCTCCCCCAGGGCAGACCTAGGGCTGAGAAGCCACAGTCAAATCAGGCCATGCGGGCTGGCCAATGTCTCCTCCTGAAAGGGCACCTGAAGGAGGCCTGGGCTTCCTGGGTTTCTGCAGCGATCCCCTTCCTTCCTGGAGTTCCTATATCTCCTCCAAAACTTGTGGGGGTTGTCTCCTCCATGGAGAGCTCTCTCAGCAAACCCCACTCTGCCTGGAAGGTGGGGTCTCTTGAGGAAGGGGAGCTCTAGGAAGTGAGGTCAGGAGGAGGGACACTCCAGCTGGGAGAGAGCCAGTTGCTTTCACTCACGCAGCCCATATTTTCTAGAGAAAGGTAGATTAGGTGGGAGTGGGAGCTTGGTCCCTTAAGAGCAAGGGAGAGCCAGGAGAACCAGGTGGGTGTGAGGGGAGGAAGCAGGGACCCCACCCCCCCACCTCTTCCCCAGGAGACACAATGGCTTGTCCCTTAAGTTGGCTTTGGGTCTAATGTGAAGAGAAGTTTCCAGGACCCTTCAGTTTCATGTGAAGGGGGTTCGTCATGGAAGGAATGTGGCAAATAGCTGGCATCGGGCACAGGACAGCATGGAGGGGTTGCTAAGGTGCTTCTTTAATGGAAATCTGGGCAGTCTCTGGACCCTTTCTTTAAAAAGATTTTTCTTTATTTTTAGAGAGAGGGGAAGGGAGGGAGAGAGGGAGAGAAACATCAATGTGTGGTTGCCTCCTGCACGCCCCCCACACACACCTGGCCACAATCTAGGCATGTGCCCTAACTGGGAATCTAATCAGCGACCCCTCGGTTTGCAGGCTGGCACTCAATCCACTGAGCCACATCTGCCAGGGCAGGGCCCTTTAAATGCAGACTTTACCCTCCATAAGCACCCACAGATACCTGAGTGAATGTGTAGGTGAAGGGCCCAGGCCGGTTTAAGTGACCAGTCAAGACACACAAGGAATCATTCACTCTATCAGATATCTGTTCCAAGTGCAGGAAACAACCTGAAGTGCCCCCACTGTATTCTTGGGTCTTGTGGAGGAGCCCCACTGTGCTAAGAATAATGGGGAAAGCTCACCCAGTACCCTCAGTTACAGAGGAGGAACCCAGAACCCAGAAAGCAGGTATGTTGACCAGGGACACAGGGTGAGGCAGGGCAGCCAAGGACATAGGTGCTGACTCTCAGCCCAGAGCTCTTCTGCACCTGCACCATAAATCTGAGTGAAGTCACCCAGACCCAGCAGAGCCTATGCTGTTTCTGGGGAGGGGGCTGGAGTTTTGGGAGGAAGTGAAAAGAGCTGCCGAGAGAGGCTTTCCCTAAAGAGAGAGAACAGAGGGGGCTGGGGAGGTTTCTTCGCTCCCTCTCCCGCCCAACACACGTACAAACACAGAGTGGCAGGAATTTTATTTCCAAATGTCCCTTCTCTGGGGAGCTCACTGTTTCCCAGGAGACGCCTGGTGGAGATGCCCCTTCCTGCCAGCCTCCCTGGCAGCCACTAGGCGGCTGTGGCTCCCTCTTCTGCCTAGAGACGCCACAGCGAGGTCCCATATGGTTCGCATTAATAGGAAGTGGAGCCCAGGCCTATAGGTGCTGACGATGGAGCAGGCCAGCCAGGGGTGGCCGGGCAGCCAGGCCAGTGGGTAGACTGAGGAAGCTGCTCACGGGGGCCACATTAATCAAGGGCGTGACATGCTAGATACATATGCTGACCTGCTTTGGGTCACCAGAGTAAAAAATTCCTCCTTGATATTTTTTTACCCCAATCTGGCAATGTTTTTATTGTGTCTTTACCTTGAATATAAAAGGAATGCACAATTGTTATAAAAATAGACCATTCCAACCAAATGAAATGAACAAAAGCTCTAGACTCAAATTTTATCATCTTTTTTCCCCCCTAGGAAAGCAATTAGCCTCTGGCTGAAGTGTCCAGGACAAGAGCCGGCTGTGTTCAGGAAAGAGGGGGGAAGCATCATAACATCGTGGAATGTTCTAGAATCTGGAAGGTCTTCCTGCAGCAAAAAACCTTGTACTGCAGAGACTGACATGTGTGTCTATTTCTCCCCCCTCCCACCGCCCCCAAGATCAGTGGCTTCAGAGCGCAGTTTTTCCCACCCACTTTGTTGTTTCTGCTGTTCCCACCTGCTGGGTGCACCATGCTGCCCCAGTGTGGTCATCTAGGAAATATGGGTTGGAAATATAAATTAATGAACTCACAGATGAGGAAACAGACCTAGAGACACTTAGTTGCCTGAGTGGTCCAGATCATGTTCACAAACACGATTGCCATAGGTCTGGAAAAGCTGGCCTCAAATTCTCCACTAGCTCCCTCTTTCCGAGGACTGACAGGAGCTAAAGATTGGAGTTAGCCAAGGGGGCAAAGCCTGTGTGAGAAATTTCCCAGGTCTGGCCCTTGAACAGAACAGGGCTGAGACACTAGAGGGAGACTGTCAGAACTTGTAGAAAGAGGGGCCCCAAGGAGACAGAAGAATGACAGGAGTGGTGGAGAACCCCATGTGAACTGAGAAATTAAATCCATGCCATGCCAATGAAGTGGAGAGCACTTTTGTCCCTCTGCCCTGACAAGGAAGCTGCTCTGGCTGGCAGGTTCCACGTCATCTCCTACTTAAAGGGATTTAAGCATATGGAGACTTACCTCCTTCAAGGAGAGAGGAGGGGTCTCTCCAACACAGCAGCAGAGATGGATGCCTGCTTCTCACCTCCCTTTCTCCTTGCCAGATAACTTAGGTAGGACCCTGCCATCAACATATTGACAACTGTCAGAGAGGTCTTAACCCCATTTTACAGATGAATAAACCAAAGGCTGAGAATGGTAAAGTGACCTGCCCAGGTCAGAAACCAAGTGACAGAACTAGGAAGACTGTCAAGTCTGGCCCCTAGATGCTCAGTACTTGGTTTCCTTGGTGGGGTGGGGGGGGGGCACGATTTCGTGACCAGACCACCCCCTGCTAGATCTGGGGACAGGTTCTCTGAATCACAGAGGCCTCTGGCCTTCCTTTAAGCTCAAATCCTTGCTGTGTCCTGTTTGGTTTTGGCAGACCCTGGACCCGCTTCCCCTGAGAAATATACTTAAGGCGATCTGGGAGGCATGTGATGAGACATGTGCCATCCGGCCTTGACCCCTGCCCCCCCCCACCCCGTGATCAGTGCTTCTTGAAGATGTCACCTTTGGCCAAGAACTTCTTCCGAAGTTCTCAGTCCATCACTATGCTCCCTCTGTACCCCAAACCCTCCATATCACCCTGGGGAAGGCCCAAAACCTTTGCAGAAACACGCAGCATTCATGGCCCACGGCTGGCACCTTGGTGCCCAACACCAAGCCCCAGACAGCTCCGATCCTTCTTGGCGCCCTCCCTGCCACTTGGGGTTGGAGGTTGGGGCGGGGGCGGGGGGGGGGGCAAAGGCCAGGCTGCTCCCCCCCACCCGCCCTGCCGCCAGCGGCAGAGCCCCGACGGGCCGGTAGCCCCAGGAGCGGCGGGGGGAGAGGGCCCGGAAACGGGCCCGCAGATGCCGCCTCTGCCCCCCTTCCTTGGCCGGGGCCCCCACGGTGTCGGGGAGCAGGAGGAATCAATCAGGATAATGAAGCCGCAGCCTGCCACGCACCGCGGGGGCACCGAAGAGTCGGGGCCGGTGCCAAGTCCGCCAGACGGTTCGGAGGAGCGGAGCCCGGCGCGGCCGGGCCGCGGCGACCGCGGCGGGTGCAGTGGCGGAAGCACCGAGCCGGTGCGCGGAGGCCCGACTCTACTCGCAGGCCCCTGGCAACCGCGCCTTGGCAACCGGGACGCCCGAGAGGAATCTTAAAGCGGCAGAGCACCCTTTCCTCGCAGCCGCCGCCTCCAGTACCCCAGGGGGAAAAGGTCGTGCCCAGAAGGGTTGATGGTGGGGGTCAGGCTCTGCGCCTCTCGGGTCTTGGGGGTCCGACTGATATCCTCACTTGTTTGTCAAATGTAGATCGAACCTACGAGCGGGCTAGACAATGGGGGAGGAGAACGGGCGTGATTAAAAAATGAACAAGGTCCTGCCAACGGGAGTTCACAGTCTAGCGCGCAAGGCAGACCAGACTGGCTGAGGTGAGCACAGCCCTGCGTTCCCAGGATAAAGGGGCTTCGGTTGGAAGGCTGAGGGGCTGTTCCAAAATATTCCTGCAGCACCTCCCTTGCTCCAGGCTGTGAGTTAAACGCTTCTTTCCTGTGAGATGCACTATTATCACTGTTATCGATCCCATTTTAAAGATGAAGAATTACAGGCCCTGAGAGGTGAAGGTAGTTAGCTAAAATCTCATTTTATGTTTTGGACAATCTGACTCTGGTCAGCTTTCATTAAATCATGATGTCTGGAAGGATAGACCTGAGTGAGAACTTCCCAATACAAATTGTGTAAAAAGTAAACAGAAAGGATAGCTAAAGGAAGAGGTGGCTAATTTTCCCTTCTTCTGCCCACTGCTCTGACCCTGTCTGCCCTGTCCTGCACCGCTGTATGTGGTCAGAGGGGTAGAAGAGGTGACCTCCAGAGGTCCCTCTGGTTCTGTGATTTGATACCTTCTGCCTGAAGTCCAGGCACTGTGCCACCCTCCTGGGCAGCAGTAGTTGGCAAAGAGCTACAATCTGGGGGAGATTCCAGGCTTCTGAGACAAGGGGTCAGGGGTGGTGTGGGAGGACTAGGGGGAGTGGCAAGAGGGCTCTGGCAGAAGAAAGCCTGAGTCGATATCATTAGGAAGGCTGGGTCTTATCTCTCCTTCTCTCGTCCACCTCTCTGTTTCTGCACATTCATTCAGGTAAGAAATTTGTGCCAGGTCCTGGGGGAGACTTGGAGGCTATTGGTGAGGCAAAAAATCATGCTGGCTTTGGAGCCAAGCCCATCTGGTTTCAAATCCTGGCTCTGTCACTTATTAGCTGTGTTAGCTTGAGCAGGTGACTCGATGTCCCTGAGCCTCATTCAGTTTCCTACCTTGCAGGGTGACTGGGCGACTGAAATGCAGTGAGACAAATGGATCTACCATTCGTCTGGCACGCGGTTGATGCGTAATGAATTTAAAGATGTCTTTGCTGATTTTGGTCGTCTAACCAGGGCTCCCAAAGACATGCCCACATCCTAACCCCCAAGGACCTGCGGTGTATCTGGGAAAAGGGTCTTTGCAGATGTGCTAAGCTAACAGTCTTGATGAGGGGGGATTAACCTGCCTGGATCATCTGGCTGGGTTCTAAAGGTCACACCACACATGTCCTGGTAAGAGATAGGCAGAGGGAGATTGGACACACACAGAAGAGTAGAAGGAGCTGTGAACAGAGGCAGAAATTGGAGTGATGCGGCTGCTAGCAAAAGACTGCCAGCAGCCACTGGAAGCTGAAAGAACAGATCTCCCTTAGAGCCTCCAGGGAGAGCGCTCGGAGTCCTGCCAAAGTCTTGATTTTGGTGCAGTGAAACTGATGTTGAACTACTGGCCTCCGGAAATGTGAGAGAATAAATTTGTTTTAAGCCACCAAGGTAGTGGTAATTTATTACAGCAGCCCTGGGAAACAAATACACTTAAGTTGAGATTCCATCTTGAACGAAACCTTGTACCTACCCTTTAGGAGTTCACAAGCCAGTGGGAAAACAAGAGAAGGAAACAATGCCTCGGGATGCCCAGAAGGTGGAAGACTAAGGCAGCTAAGGCTGCTGGAGGCAGAGAGGGAGTTAGCCGGGACTAAAGCAGGAAGGACATTCCAAGCACAGGAAACAGTGTGAGTAAAGGCACAGAGTAGGAGAGGACATTGTCTTAGGAATCTGCTCACACATTTGGGATGGCAGGTGTATGGGGAGGTAGGGGTGTTGTGACGGAACTGCTGAGATGGGCAGCAGGGGCAAGAGGGCCAGGTAGCTTCCACCCCAGAATGGAACCGATCCCTCCACAATGTGCTGGCACTGGGCCCCTGGTCACAGAACCCTAGACTGCCAGTACTGGACAGAAGCCTTGGAGTCTGCCTGGTCCAGTCCTGCCTTCTCACACATAGGGAAAATGAGGCCTATAGAAAGAGAGCCCATCCAGGGAATAAGCAAGAGCCAGATGGCTGCACTGAGGTCTCTCTCTTGAGCCTAAGTGTCCCATGTCTGAGGGTCTCAGAGACTCTGCCTGGTGGTCCCTCCGTAGCCTACTTCCAAAAAGCGCAGGCCCTGGTGTCTCCAAACAAAGAGGGGGTGATTTGCATATTATTTACATGTTGCTAATTAGATGAGTGAGGCAGATTCACTCAGTCCCTTCACTTCATGACCCCCCAGCCCCCATCCTATCTCACTCCCATTGAGTTCTTTCTCAACCATCTCTTGACCTCAGCAACTTCTCCCATAATTCCAGCCCAGGACTCACCCTTCAAGGCCTCCTACCTAGTCCCAGCCCAACCCCTATGGTATTAAGTATTTGGTCCTGCTTGGAAAAAGTACCTGGTAGATTTTTAGTATATGTAGTCTGGGTGAAGGATCTTGGAGCAGGTTACAGTGGAAAGAAAGATGATGAGCTTTCCAGCTGGAGGTTTACTCTGGGACTGGGGAGCAGTGAGCTCTGATTCTCTGCAGCCCAGGGGCCATCTGAATGGGGCTATGGAGTGGGGGAGGAAGGTGCTCCTTGGGGATCTGGTGGGCAGGTGCCAGCTGCATGCCCCAGGCCTGCCCCAAGCCTCTTGGCTGGCAGCCACAGCAGCCTGTGAAGAAGCTGATTCCTTCTTTGAAGGAGGGGCAATCTTAGGGAAGGTCAGGGAACATCCTTTGGCCTAGCAGCCTAACACTGGTTAGGTTGAGATTACCATGCAAGTTATTCTGGATCCTCCGACTGGGATAGAACATCCAGATTCTTGGGGCTGTCTTCCACCCAGCACAGAAAACTGGGAGGCGCTGTGCTAAACTAAGCACATTGTCTCTTTGAAGACAGGTACTCAGTATATATTTTCTGATAATGAGGGACCACCTGTTTCCTGGAGACAGATAAGGAGGAAAGGAGGTCACAGACAGGCACAGATTCTGCCTCTGTTACCTCCCATTAGTCCCCTCTTCCCTCTGAAAGGAAGGCTACCTCTCCCAGAGGAGAGGCCTGAGCCTGTCATCTGATGGTCACCACACTATAGCCATGACAATGCACAAAATGAGCTCAGGTGCCCTAGAGTTGCTGTGGGGCTCTGTCACCACCACAGCTGACTCAAGGTAGCTGCCAGGAGCTGGGGAATATTAATGCATTAGGCTTTATGGAAAAACCTGGAGCATAGCTCAGGCTAGCAACTTGCAGAAGCAGCTTGCTCTGGTTAGGACAGGGGCCCGGATGTGGGGAGAAAGACTGCCCTACCTATGTGAACGACTCCTCTCCACGCATAGGTGATGCGTGAGCCGCGTGCACCAGTGCCACAGGCGCTTCAGCAAGCATCCTGCCCTGCCCGCACGGCTCAGCGCGCACATCCCAGTCCACACCACTGTGTGTTGCACATGAGTGTCCCCATGGAATCCCACTTCACCTCTTCTCTGCTCTGGGCCTTTTCTTCTTGCTTCCCAGTAAAATGGGAAGTGAGGTAGGCAGGTCACTTGCGCCATCCCCAGGCCAGCTCCCTTTGGAGTCTCTGCCTCCAATTTCCCAGGACAGCAAGAGGTAGATCCCTCCTTGGTCCTGAGTGGGGGGAATCCTTGCCCCTTACTGACAGAGATGACTCCATCTTGCACCAATCCCTCTGCCCCAGTAGCTCCTTCTTCCCCTAGTGTGTGACATACCATTCCCTCATCTAGTGTCCAAGTCAAGGAGAGAGGTGGGAGGAAGTGGGGTGATTCTATAGGAGTGGGAGTAGGAAGGGTGGATCAGATACTGTTCGATTTTGCCCGGGTCCCTCTGGAGCACTGCTGCTCATTTAAAATTCCGATTTAAAGCTGAGCGGCTCTTTAAATTTCCACATTAGCATGCCGCCCTGATGCCAGGCCAAGATGTTGGGATGGATTTGGCAGGAACGCCTCTAACAGCGGCAAGCAGCAGCATTTGCCAGCAATAAAACAACGCATGAATAAAAGAAGGCTGGCTTGGCAGCAGCAGCAGTAGCACAGGTAGCTGGTGAGGCCAGGAGGGGCCCACAGATTGGGGGGCTCAGAGGCGTGAAGGCCTGTGCAGGGGCATGCCTGAGTTCAGGCCTCCGTGGATGTCTTGGCCCTCACACTCAATCTGCGCCTGCAGTGGAATCTAGGGTGAGGGCCTAGGCAGGACTGGGGTTTCTCCCCTGTGCCTGTCTCATCCCCCTCCCCACAGGGTTATCATCTTGGAGGAGACAGATGTTGCCTTTGATGAGGACACAAGGACTTGGCCCATAGCCCAAGTTGTCCTACTTCATTAGGGGCCCAGAGAACAGGTAGGGTCCAAGAGAGCAACACTGCCTGGAGTGGATTCCACATCTATGACCCCAGACACCTGGGTGCTGAGGGTGCCATCAGGATAAGGGGACTGGATGAGGAGTAGCTGTGAGGACTGCATATTGGTGCTGAGCTGGGTTGGGAGAGATGGTCTGGGCTGGGCAGTTGGCTAGAATGGGGGGTGGCCAGGGAGAATAAGGAGCTGGCCTAACTTTAACTTCCAGTAGACTCGTGAATATTGTTTGAGGTCAAGGGCAGGAAAAAGGTCAGATGAAGGCCAAGGCGGAAGGCTGGCCACCTCCCAGAGGTTGTTTGGTCCAGTCCTTGCTTCCCAGGGTCTGGAGAGTGTAGCCCCAAAGAACTTGAGGCTGCCGCATCCTATGTTCCTCTGCTCCAATCACCTGGCTGAGGCTCATCACCAGCCCTGTCAAAGAACAAGCAGCCTGTCCCTCTCTTCCCATCTCTTTCCCACTTGGTCAAACCATCCTCTTCCCTGAAGTCCAAGGGAAGAGGACAGAAGCAAACAGAGGGGTGGCAGCAGATGGTCTCTGCAGTCTCAGCTAAGGCGGAAAAGAGACACTTCTCCAATGGAACTCCTCCCTTCCAGCTCACGAGAGATTTCAGGCCCTTACATAGGGAGGAGGTGCTGGCGCTCCTAATTCTCTGTCCCTGGGGAAGCTGGGGGAACAGACAGGCAGTGCCAGGCTTTAGCAGGGCAGAGGACCCATATCCTGGAACTTGGGCTAGTCCTGTCCTGATGGCTTTTTCCATGGAGATGACCTCTCAGGCACCCTGTTCTCTGGCTTACACATTGGGGGTGAGTGAACTCTAGGGTGAGGGAATGGATAAAAAGCTGAGTGTAGGCAAGAGAGATATCATTTTGTCATTTATTCATTCATTCAACAAATGTTTACCGAATAGCTGCTTTATGCTAGGCACTGTGCTGGGCACTGGGAGCACACTGGTGAACACAGACAGACGTGGTTGTTGTCCTTGTGGAATTTCCATCTGGTGGGGAAAATAAGATCATTATTCAAATGGCTGCACAAATAAGTGTGAGATAACTGTTCTAAGTGCGCTGAACGGGTACATAGTACCATGAAAGTATATAACCAAAGGCCTTGGCTGAGCCCAAGTTGCTGAGGATGAGCTTGCAAAGGAGACAGAGAAAGAGCAGCCAGAGTAGGGGGAGAACCGGCAGTGACATCACAGAATCAGAGGAGGAGGTGGTCAACTGCGCGGAGGTGCTGAGAGCTCCTGAGACACCCATTCGTCCTGACTCCTCACCTGCTAGTTGTGACTACAAGTATGGAAAGGCTCTGGCATCATGCCTGGCTCACAGTTGGTGCTCTGTAGTGATAGCTCCCTTTCTCCCCCTCCCCAAGCTAAGCGTCCCTCCAGGGACCCCAGATTTCTGGAACAAAGGAGCTGCCTAGCTCAGCCTCCTCTGTCAACTCAGGCCCCAAGCCCAGCCATCCAGTCCTCAGTGAGGGATTCTGAGCCTCTCCACATTAGTTCCTTCACACGGAGCTCTACCATTCCCTAGTCTATTTCCTCCTTGCATTGGTCTTCTACGAAGAGAGGATGGGGTTTAGGTCTTGGAGAAAGATGCCATTCTGGCTCTGCTTCTTGAGCTGAGTCTGAGAAGGAAGAGAGTTGGAATTCTTAGTAGCTCCCAAAGCTGCCCGGGGTGAATCTGAGTGTCTTAGGTAGGGAGAGGGGGAGTAGTGGGAGATGGGGAGGGGGGATGCCCACCCAAGGCGGCGTAGAGCCCAGAGCCTTTTCCATTGCAGACACCCCATCTGTCTCCCACAGAAGGCTCGGGTTGGAGGAGGTGCTGAGAAGGGGGGTATGAAGGGTGAAACTGCACAGTCTGTGAGCTAGCACAAATGCAGGGAAGGTGCTGACCCAGAAGGATGGAAGGTTCAGGGTGGGGTGTCAGCAGGACTTTTGTCTTGGCCACTCAGGACTAGAGGTCAGAGTTTGGGACTGGACGTGGGGAAGATGATGGGGACACTGAGTGCTACTTTCCCTAGACAGACTTGTGTTTGATTTTGATTTATAGCTCCCCACCCCGCCAACTAGAGGGCAAAGAATCATACCTCTCTGGCTAAAAAGCTAATGGAGTTCCTACCCCAGGGCAAGACTGGATTCATGATGCCTCCCTCTTCCCAGCAATCGGGACCTTTTCCAGACCTGAAACTAATATTTTAGTTAAAGCTGTTAGTTTTCAGGGCGTTTCCTTTCACATATGACTTTAATTGATCCCACAAAAGTCCAAGGAAGTACACATTATTTTTGGTCTGCAAATGAAGTACAAGGGAAAGGTTAACTGAATAACTAGGATCACAGGAGAATAAGAAGAGGGGGCTCAGACCCAGGCCTTCTGACTCCACATGCACCCTGTAGGCTACATGTAGGCCTTCCTTGCTCCTCGTTTTCAGTGATACTGTGCAGCTCCCTCTGCTAGGTCAGCTCTGGAGCTTTCTAGGAGAGAGCTCAGAATTCCTTCCCTGTGACTGAAAAACTCTGGAAGACACCCAGGCCTTGCTGGACATACATCTACATAGCCCCCTCCTGGATACCAACATGCAGATGCTAGGAAACTGGACATCCCCAGAGGGATGGACCTCCCACAAACAGAAATATGAGAGGGCTCTAGACTGAAAGTTGCTAGAAGGAGGGCAGGACAGGGTGCGGGGGGTGGAAAGTGCCAAGGGTCCACCCCAGGTTCCCGAACAGACCCTTGGGAATCCCTGTAGACATCCTCTCCACACATTCCAAGTTCTAAATACTTTCCCCCCTCTCTCTCTACCTACATACACTGAAAAAAACATCGTCCCACAGCTTCCCTGTCTACTCCAGTCTCTTCTCCCACTTTTTCTTGTTTAGAAGTTCTTTATCAAATATAACTTTATTTCTTCAGACCGTAGCTTACTCCATCTGAAAGTACTCTAAAACAAGTGCCAAGAGAACCCAAGACAGGGCTTCAGTTATTAAATATAAATAGACAGGGAGGGGGATTGAATATAGAGACAGATATTATATCTCTCAGTCCCTGCAAGTTATTAGGAAGAAGGCACTAGTGGTTGCTAAGCAACAGGTCTCCATGGAGGACAAGGCACTGAAAGGAAAAGCCTCCTTTGACTGAATTTTGGGGTGAGAGGGTAGGGAAGGTGGAGGTCAAAGGGCTATGGTCTGGCAGACAATGCTGCTGGGAATGGTTGGTTTGTCCTCCAAGACCAGGCCCATTCTCTGGGCCTTAGCAAACTCCACCTTTACAGCTTTCAGGATTGGTGGAAGGAGGCAAGCCTCAGGCAGTCCTCCCTTTCTGCCAGGAGGAGGGAACCTGGTTTCCATAGCAACCTAGAAACAACCCTGGCCTTGTTTTGTTTATGGCTTTTCTGTAGCCCTCTCATGGAGCACTACCATGGTCTGCTTTCTCTGACCCCCCCCCCCAACTTCTGGATTGAGGGGTAGGACCCACAGAAAGGTTAGAGGAAGGGGTGCCACAAAGCTGGTCTTACTTTGCCTTAATGTGACCTATTAAGACTCTAAAGGGGCAGTGACTTTTCAGGGGAAAGGGCTTCCAGGTGTTCTCTGACCTCTGCATCTCCTAAGGGGCTGGAAAAATCAGAGCCAAATGGAAGCATCAGATCCAAATGGTTCGGGCTTGCTTCCTAGAGGGCTAGTGTAGACTGGGGTTGGAGGTCAGGAGAGGTTGGTCTTCGGTGCCCCTTGGCCACCCACACCCCCATCCTCCTCGCCCTGAAGTCCACTGTCGTCAAGACCCGCGAATGGAGATAGAGAACATTAACTATTGTCAAGTATAAGTGAGTGGCACCGAGGGGCATAATCTGTTTTTCTAATATGACCACAAGCAGAGTGTTAGAAGAATTAGGCCGACAGCTGCTGGTCCCCCCGCCCCTTCTACTCCCCCCCCACCTCTTGCTCTCCCACTCCCTTCCTCCTCGGCATTTGCACACACCAATGGCAGCCCAGCCCTGCTCGCGATTTCTCTTAATCTTCCTCCGCCATCCTGCGCTCTTTCCGCAGGCGGTGCTGCGAAGCCGGCAGAGCCCCGCGTCACACCTTACTGCTCTCTGAGATTGCTCCACAGAGAGCTCAAGGAGATGGCAATTCGGTGCTGATGCCGGCTGGCAGCAGTTGGAAGTGGGGAAGGAGGAGAGAGAGGGAGGAGGGGAGGAGGGAAAAAGTTGGCACAGATACCAAGTTTTTCCCTAGAGAGACTGGGGGGCGGGCGGCACGAGAGAAGAAAATGACACAGAGGAAAGGAAACAAGGAAAAAGAGGCAGAGGGAGAGAATGAATTAAAGTTCGCTCAGACATCCGCATGTGGACACCCTGCCCCACCTTGCTCATGACCCTCTGAAAATCGCGTCACCCAGTCGGGGTTCCTACACACACACACACACACACACACACACACACACACGCGCGCGCGCACACTCACTCTCCCTCTCTCTCTCTCTCACACACACACAGCCAACCTGGAAACCAAAGCGGCCCAGGCATGTTGTGTGTATTTGTGCAAGTGTGTGTGTGTGTACACGCCTGTATGTTGTCTCTGTTTTGGATCGCAGTAGAATGCAGTATGTAAATGAGATGGTTATTACCGCAATGTTCATCAAGCTGAGCCGAGAAGACATTAATAGCCTGATGAATATGCATGTGAATTTGTTAATTAAGTTAATTATTCTGCTGAAAATGCATTCGTCTTCCAAGGACATTTTCCCAATGATTTTTACATGCTCTAGCCATTAGTCATGCTATATTTTATCAGGGAAATGAGTTTGCTTAAGTTGTAAAAGACAGAGAGAGAGAGAGAGGAAGAAAGAGAGAGAGAGAGAGAGGAAGGGTGAGAGGGGAAAAGGAAGAGAAAAAAAATGAAAGAGGAAGGAAGAAAATGTGTTGAAGTCGAGAGTGGGAAGGCATCTGAGGCCAGCCTGAAGTTTGAGGCCCAGCTGGGCTTTTGAAGCCTGCCCTCAATTTTTATGGGTACCTTACTCTACAATTTTTTGCCCTTTTTTTGATGACAAACTTTTTTTTTCCAGTGCCAAATTTCCAACACATTAATTAATTGTTGTAGCCAATTAACTGTAGTTGTGCAAATGAGTTTAGCACTAATTACCATGCAGTGCCTGTAATCACATAAAAAACTTGCTGAGAGAGAGAGAGAGGAGCAAGGAGGAATGGGAAGGGAGTGGTGGCAGGAGAGAACGGGGCCTGGAATAGAGAGGCAGCCAAAAAAAGGGAGTAAGTAGGGGTCCTGATATTTCCGGGTTAGGACCCGTTTTGGCTCCAAGGGAAGCGAGCTGTCTCCTAGCCGCATTTAGGGCCTCTGACAGTCAGGAAGTCTCAGTGGGGGTAAGAGCTAGTAAAGAATGGTCTCCCCTGGGTCTAAGGACTTCCAACCAAAAGACAGACATGCAGAATAGGTATCTCTGGTTGTTTCAACCACATAGTGTTGTCCCTATAAACAGCCTCAGCATTTATCTGCATGGCTGAAATTACTGGGTAAGGATGGTGGCTGCCACTGGAGAACATGTGCCATTTTTTGATGGGCCAAGGGAGATGGAGCAGAGGGATTTGTGTGGTCAGCCTGGTTCTGGAGCCATAAGTAGATGGGGAAAATTGTTATGAGTCCACAGACACTGCAATAGGCCAAGGGAGCAATGGTGACACCGACTATAAAAGAGCGGGTTCCAGCAAGAGGTGGGAGGAGGCAGCCTTTGGCCAGACACAGCTCCCAGGAGAGGAGCCAAACCTTCTCTCCTGCAAATTGGCATCTCGACCATCCATCACGTCTGGGCCAACTCTAGGTTTCCACCTGTCAGCTTCCACCAGTGCCCAGAGGCTGAGGGACAGACCAAATGATTTCTACCACTCCTTCTGACTTAGTTGGAGGGAAGGAGCAGCGGTGAAGTCGGGACTAAACACTGGACTGGCATTTTTGCTTCCACTCTCTTTTCCCCCTGAGCCACGTTCCAGACACGGAGCCTGCCCAAGGTGTAGTACGTGTGCAAATGAACTGTGGTTCCCCTCCCCACAACCAAAACCTGAAAAAGGTGCTGCCTCTCCCTTACCCCTTCGGAACAGAGAGCTCACCCTTTGTCATGGGCCTCAGTTTCCTTAGACCTGTCAAAGATACATTAACCTTCACATTTCCAGGGAGGACCTTGCCCCACTCATTCTCTGATAGACAACCAAAGGCTGGATCCTCCTTTCCCCATTCCAGGTCTCAGGTCTGTGGGAAGATGTCTTATGGGCTCCGCCCACTTCAGCCTTGTTCTTCTCTGGAAAAGGGGAAACAAGGTCAAGGACGCATGCCATATAGTCCCTGCTCCGTGACACTGCTACTCTTCTAATCAATGAACCAAAGTTAGCTGGGAGGACCTGAACTGACCGAGGCTGCTCCAATGCACTTCCTGACTCTGACATCTCTCTTCAAACACGCCCTTTTCCCAGCAGCCTTAGTCAAGGTCTCAGAAAGCCTGGTGTAGTGAAAGAGCCCTATTGTCTTAAGTTCCAGGCTCTCCTTTGCCATTTAATAGAATGTAGTAGTGGGGAAATCACTTACTGTGAGCCTCAATTTTCCTCATCTATGAAATGGAAATAATAATAGTGCATGCGCCCTGGCCAGGAGCTCAGTTGGTTGGAGCCTTGTCCAAATTTATCAAGGCTGTGGGTTCAATCCCTGGTCCCAGCACACGTGAGACTCAGCCAATGAGTGCATGGATAGGTGGAGCAGTGGATCAATGTTTCTCTTACTTCCTCTGTCTCTGTAAAAAAAAAAAAAAAAGTCAGTAAAATATTTTAAAAAGTAGTGCAGTGCCAGCCTGAAAGGTTAAGAAACTAAATAATTATGAGTATAGCCCTGGCTAGCATGGGTCAGTTGGTTGAACATCATCCCACAAAGCCAAAAGTTGCCAGTTTGATGCCCAGTCAGGGCACATGCCTGGGTTGCGGGCCTGGTTCCTGGTTGGGGCACATGTGAGAGGCAACTGATCGATGTTTCTCTCTCACATCGATGTTTCTTCCCTCTCTTTCTCCCTCCCTTCCCCTCGCTCCAAAATAAATAAATATTTTTTTTAAAAAAATCATGACTATAAAACACTCAGCACACAAAGTAAAATGAGGTACTTCATTACTACCCAGCGAGTACAAAGTGAGAGTACACAGTATTCTTTAACAGGTGACTGGTTAAACTGTGGTACATTCGTACCACGGAACAAATAAGAGAACCAAACTATTGGTACATACAAAAACTCGGATGCATCTCCAGGGAATTATGCTGAGTGGAAAAAGCGAATTCTGAAAAGTCGCATAATATATGATTCCATTTTTGATATGATAAAATTTTAGAAGTGGCAGATAGATTAGTGGTTGCCAAGGGTTAAGGAGGGGGTGGGACAGGCATGATTATAAAACGGCAACATGAGGCATCCTCGTGGTATTGGAATTATTCAGTGCCTTGGCTATAGTGGTAGATATACAATTTTATACAGATAATAAGGTTGCATATAACAATACACACATGAACAAGTAAAACGGGACAAATAAATAAGATAGGTGGATTGTATCAAGGTCAATACTCTGGTTGTGATACACTATAGTACTGCAAAATGTTACTATTGGGTTACAGTAGGCAAAATGTACAAGGCTTCTCAGTATTATTTCTTACAACTGCATGTGAATCTACAATTACCTCAATTAAGAAAAAAGCTATGATAGATTATTAATGTCTCTGCTGGGTATAAAAAGGAGAAGGGGCTGCAATTGTGTTTCCATTGCAGAATTCCAAAGAGAAAGATTAAAAAATATTGTTCTCATTAGGGTACATCAATAAAATGATCATAACCATGAGGGTGGATATTTGTATCTGTTGACCCAGTAATTTCACTTCTTGGAATTTATTATAAAAAGTGCATGAAGTTTTATGTTAGAATGTTTGTTGTGGTATTACTTAGAACAGTAAAAATATCTAAAGAATTAAAAATAGGAGATGAGCCCTGGCTGGTGTAGCTTAGTGGATTGAGCAAAAGGCCTGTGAACCAAAGGGTCATTGGTTCGATTCCCGGTTGGGGCACATGCCTGGGTTGTGGGCCAGGTCCCCAGTGGGCAAGAGGCAACCACACATTGATGTTTCTCTCCCTCTCCTCCTTTCCTTCCCCTCTAAAAGTAAATAAATAAAATCTTTGAAAAAAAAATAGAAGTTGAGCCTTATAAATCACGGCTAGCTAGGTGATTAAATATTCTATAGACTTTAAACATACTTTAAATACACCCAGCACAATGTAGGCACTCAGTAAATGGTAGTTCACTTTACTAGGGTGTTCTGGGTATCAAAAGAGCTAATGTAGGCAATGTACTTAACAAACTGTGAAGGGCCTGGCAAGTGCGAGCTACTCTAATGGCTGCCTCTCCAAGCTTCCCCTGGACGAAGCTGTACTTCCAGGTAGAACACCGCCTGAGGTGCTCTTGGCCTGAGAAGAATAGGAATATGAGTCAAGGGATTGGGGCTGTTTCCCTTCCAGGAGACCACCACACCGGCTCCACACCACGAAGCACGCTGTGACCATTCTCCCCAGCACGTGCACATACACATATTTGGACTATAATTTCGCGGGACTCATCGAGTCTCTGAGGCAGTGTCAGCCCTGCTAACTTCATAAAAGTGACAGACTTTATTGTCCCAACCCTTGTTGACTGGGCACCTACTGAGTATCAGGCACTGTCCTAGGTGCTTTACAAACATTATTACACTAGATTCTCCCCACAACCGTAAAAGGCTGTTCATCTGCACTTCCGACCAGGGAAAGCCGTGCTCAGAGGTCAAGCGGTTCACCACGGCAGCGCAGCTGATCGCAGCAGTGCCAGCGCTGGGACCCACCTGGGACCCACCTGGGACTGCGGGGCAGTGCCCTGTGCAAAGACTGCAGTGAGGCCCACATCTGGAGGAGCCCCAGGACAAAGTAGCCCTGTTCTTTCAATGCTGCTTGCGTAGGTACAACTTAAATCCATCCCAGGCTGAAGCAAAATCTCTGAGGAGAAACAGGCCTGTTCTGAAGCCTTACTTCCTGTGAGTTTTTCCATATGACTAACTCTATCCTTTATGCTAAAATCTGATCCTTCTTCTTCTCGTTAGCAGTGGAGATGGTGAATATATGGTAGGGTGCCCCTCCATGAAAGGTCCTAGGTCAGGAGGGGCTACAGGAGCTTCTCCTTCCCCAGTTCTGTTGAGGCCATGACTAGAATACTTCAGTCCCCTTGGTCCCTTGGATCTGCCCCAAGGTATCAAACCAAAGACGAGCAGCAGAAACTGGACCAGAAAGAAAGCCAGAAAGAAACGGCCTAACCAGATCAAGGAGACAAGCTTGGAGGATGGCCTAGAAGTCCCTTGGGACCTTAGTGCCAAGTTCAGGGTGAAGTTAAGGTGGGCAGTTTTTCCCACCAGGCTCAGCAGTTAGCTTCATGTTTGACATCTACCCACCTGTGGAGATGTGGCCAACATTCCTCATGCCAGAGTTTCTTGTCTGTCTTGCCATGACATCTCTACAGAGAGGCAGGGGCTGGGGGTTCTGCCACTCGGTATTTATTCCTCCTGTTTCAGTACTACCTTGCTAGACTTGCTCAGGACCAGGCAGTCCACTTGGGGGCCTTAGAGATGCCCAGGGAAGAGAATGATCATGTGAGGAGAATGTTGGGATCCCCAAGGCTAGATCCAAAGCTCTTTCTCTCAACAGGAGAGCCAGGAGGGCAGCTGGGGCCTGAGTCTGGACACATGGACTGGGGAGGGGAAGTCTTGTCCCTCCCTCCCTTCATCCTTCCCCCTCCATCAACCCAATTCTGCCAGGGCCCAAGCATGCCCACTGCTCACTTCAACTTCCCTTGAGACCTACCCTATGGATAGGAGAGGGTTAAAGGCATGGTATGGGCAAGCTATAAATTTCCCATCAGTGTGGGGAGAGTAGGACTGATGGCAGGGAGGGGGCTGGGCTAGGGGGGAGGGGGAGCTGGGAAAAAGCCAGGAGGTTGTCTCTAGGTAACAATAAACACTGCAAGCAAGGAGCAGCTGTTACACTTACTCTCTCTGCATCACAATGCTGAAATAACACTAATAAACCAGTGTGCCCAATGCACAGGCATACACGCATTTAGGGCCAGGCTCCACAGCACCCCTAGGGCCGCCCTCGGCTTTGGGTCAGGGCCCTCAGTGCCAGTGGACATACCAGTCTTGGCCTGGCTATATATACTTGTAGGGAGGATGAGGGTTGATGAGTCAGCCTCAGGCAGAGTGCAGAGCTTAGGGGCCCTAGGTTCAGATTCTCAAGGCATTCACTGGTGGAGAGTTCAAATGGGATAACTCCTGTCTGGGTGTTGGGAGGGAGGAAGGAGAGCAAGAGAGAAAAGTACAGGGAACAGACAAGTACTTACCATGTCTCCTCAGATTGGAGGGGATGGAATGGCCAGGAGTGGAGGTGGCTGAAGCGACATGGAAGGGGGGCCAAAGAGAGTTTGAGGAAGAGGAGAAGCATGTGGTACTGAGGAGTGATTCTTGTATTTCTCACTCATTTACTCTAATACTGCACCCCACCTGGCCCATCCCACCTGGCCGTACCACTTTTACACTAGAGCCAGGTGATCACTGGTTGAGGTCAGAACTGAGCTTTATTGTGGGTGTTCCAGCAGGGCCCCTGGGCTCCTGTTGCTGTCAGGGAGAGCTGGGGAGTGGAGCTGGTCCCATTTCCTACATGAAGAGCAGCTGATCTGACCCTTTCTCCAACCAAAACCTTCTCTGGATCTCCAGGAGCATCCCAGCAGAAGACACCTCACCCCAGCTGCAGAGCAGAGCCACCAGCAATGAAAGGCATAGAAACAGGCAAATGAGGACTCGAACTCTGTTGGAGAAGTCCCCTCCTCTTAGCCCATCCTTCTCTCAGTTTAGAGAGAGGATATTTATTATTATGTATCTGGACACTTGGTATCTAAGATCCCTGTTTCGCTTTGCTGAAACAAGGAGGCCCCTGGGTACTGTGGTCAAAGGCACGTATGGTTCTCTTGGTTCATCTTCTGGCCCCTTGCTGCTGGTGTGACATCAAATATAGTCCCCTACCATCCCCCTGATTGAGAAAGGATGGAGAGGATACATACTGCCAACCTGGCCTGTAGAGGAAGAGAGAATCAGCACCTTTGAAGATCTAAGGAGCATATTTCCAGGGAAGAGAGTATAGAGATCAAGTGGTCCTGTAATAATGTTTTTGTTGAAGATTTTATTTCTTTTTAGTGGAAGGGGAGGGAGAGAGAAAAAAGGGAAAGAAACATTGATGGGAGAGAGAAACATCGATTGGTTGCCTCATGTACACCCCCAACTGGGGACCTGGCCCACAACTCAGGCATGTGCCCTGATGGGAAATTCCACCAGCAACCTCTTGTTTGGCAGGCCCCACGCTCAATCCACAGAGCCACACCAGCCAGGGCTTTTTAAAAAATTCCTGAGTCATGTGATGTCAGCTGGGTACCCAGAGCTCTGAGCAGGCAAGCGAGGGCAGGGAGAAGTAGCTGTATTGGCCTGGAAAGCCCCTTTTCTGGAAATGCCCAGGAACACAGAGCTGCCCCAGCACATGTGCATGCCTAGTATCTTCTGTGCAGCCAATGGTTACAGTAAGAGCGGGAATAACTGGCCTCTCCTTTCCTCACTGGAAGGCCTCTCACTGGGATGCTCAGCCTCCCCTGTTCGCCTTCCCATTTCCCTCTCTTCTTTCATAGCTAGGGCCTCTCTTTGCCCCACAATCCAGAAAAAGAGACCTTCATCCAGAGTTCAGAGTGGGGGAAAATGGGCAAAAGAGGGCTCTAACAGGCCTGGTTCTCTCCCTTCCCCCTCTGCTGTTTTCATGAGCCGCCCCCAAATGCTATGAGTCACCAGAACCTTGAGCTCAGCTGCGCTGCCAGCAGCCTTCTCCCTGCCCCTCCTCCAGCGAAGTAGATACACCCAAAGGGCCCCAGAACATACCATCTTCCTATTCGCAGGGCCAGAGCCCCCTTTTTTATTCCCAGGAATCTGCAACACACACACATTGAGAAGAGTGAGCAAAGGAGTGCAAGAGACCCCAGCATGTGCTCTGTGAGGAGCAGGGAGCCGGCTGCCTGCACAGAGAACGGGATCGCCAGCCAGGATCGCTGGCGCACTTGGCCATTCAGCCTTGTTGGCGTGTGAGAGGGGGTGCAGGGTAGAATGGGGTAAGGAGGCTGTTTCAGGAGCGGTTATCTCCTCCTGGATCCCTCTGTGGTCAATTTGTTTTCCTTGACCTCTCTCCCTGAATGCTGATGGACATAATGGGACAGCCACTTCTGAGATGCCTTCCTTCTCCTCCTCAATGGCTGTGGGAGCTAGAGAGGGGATCTGTATAACCTTCAAGGTGTCAAAGTGAGAGGTTCAGATATCCAGATCTCGCTCCATCCAGTGGGACACACTGAGGGAGAAGGAAGAAAGGGGTCCTACCAGGAGTCCTAAACCTTAGATGAATATTGAACTCCTCAATGATTCCCTTTTCTCCAGAGTGCAGGGGATTCTGGGTGCTGCTGCCTCTGCATTACTGCAGGTCTATGCCTCTTTCCCTGCAAAAGCTCAGGGTTTCTTCTGGACTCCAGAACAGACTGCAGGCTTTGACTCCAGGGATGAAGATCTGGCACCTTTGGCTGAACCTTGGTAATATGAGGCAGGGTTGTGGAAAGGGAGGCCCTGTTCTTTAGAGAAATATCCAGAATCTAGATTGAATGCTTTAAGGGCCTTTTAGCCCCTTCAATATGCCTCCAATGTTAGAGCAGGGGTGGACAAGGAGTAAGAAAGAGGGTCTGTGAAAGCCTGACATCTTCTCTTCTCCTTCCTTTTTTAATCCTCACCCAAGGATTTGTTTACAATCTCAGAGAGAGGAAGGATGCGGCTGGGGGGGGCGGGGAGGGCAGGGTGGGCGGCTGGGGAGGGGAGGAGAGGGAGAGAAAGAAACATCAATGTGCCATAACCAGGAATCGAACCCGCAACCTTTTGGTGTACGGGTCGACACTCCAACCAACTGAGTCACCCTGCCAGGGCTCCCCTCCTTCTTCACTGCATGCTCTTCTCCACTGCTCTGTGTTTCAGGGGAGAACAGAGGCTCTATAAACAGGAGCCATCTAATAAACCCCCGCCCCCCAAATACTCAATGTGAACAGCCTGCCCTATGTTAGGCAGCCAGCCCCATGAGTGGGACTCCAGGCCTCCCAAGTTCCCAAATTTCCCCTATCTTCTCCCCACTTGCAGGCTTCTTCCTGATCTCCCCTGACAGGAGAATCTTCTTTTTTCAACTCCCGTGCATAGCTCTCCTACCCTACCCCAACCTCTCCCAGCAGGCTCTTAGAAGCAGTAGGGGAGCTAGAAGGATTCTTTCCAGATTGTTTTGGGGGATGCAAAGGCCCCTTCTCATCTTGTCAGTAGTAGAGAAGGCTGAGAATCAGACAGCTAAGAAGATGACCCTGAGGGTCTAAGGGCAGGACAGGGTGAGGAGGCTGGGGACACAGAGGCACATCCTGCTCTTGACCAGGGCCTTTGAGGATATGAAATGGGGTACCAAGACAGGAGAAGGCAGTTCTGGGAGTGGGAGAAAGGTGTTGGGGGCTGGAGAGTGACAAAGTTTCCACCCACACTGCTTTCCAAGCTCTCTGTCCATCCTTGTCCTCACCTCAACTTAGTCTCATGAAGCACAGAACAAAGAATGGTAAATTTTTTGAGGAAGGAAGATGACACCAGGAAATGCCACCTTTGGAAAGTCCCTTTTCTTCCTTCTCTCCCTTCTCAACTCTAGTGTCTGAAAAGTGAAGGAAGCAGGGGGTGGGGACTGGGACAGCAGGAAATGCACCCTTTGCTCCAACGTGCACCAATAGCAAACGGAGCAGATGGGCCTGACTAAGAGCTCTGGGGCCAGAGCACCACATGAGCCCAGGGGCATTTCTGACTCAGCTTTCAGGGCCTGGAGTTCTATTTCCATTTCTGCTCTCAGCTTAGACAAGGACACCAGGTATAAGACCACTCCTCACTATATGTTTTGGCTGACTTTTCTCTAGCAGATTGTATTATAGCAGGGAAACCTGTGATAAAATCTCAGATAAGCTCAATATTTAGTCATCATTGGGGGATTTATTTCTAGGTTAAGGAACTGGGGTAGTTGGTGCATTTCTTTCTCTGTGGACCTTATAAAATATGGTAAAATCCCATGGGAGTGGGGGTGGGGTTGGATCTGTCTGCTTAGAAGCAAGGAAATGGATGGGATAATCTTTGGAACACGCTGTATAAGGGAAATGTCCCCCCAGAAGTGCACCTGCCTGACTCCCCCGAGTTGCTTCCGAGACTCAGGGGCCAGAGACACGAGACTCCAAGCAGTAGAGAATAATATCCTGCTGACACTCTTCCCCCAACTTTCCTCTCTATACCCTCTCTACCTACCTTTCCCCGTGTTCCCAGGACTCTTCAAATCCAGGGACACAAAGCAACACCAGGACAGAATTCAACCGATTTCTCACTTCTGGGCCTCCTTTTCCACGTCTGTAAAAGGAAGGGTTCAGCAAGATGAGCTCCAAGTTCTCTTCCTTGCAACACTAAGGTTCTATGATTCATATCCCAAAGGCACCAGGCATCATTTGCATGCTGTTCTGCATATAATCTCCATGGCACTTATTTTATGTCTAAACATAGTGAAGTATCTCTGAACCCTGCCCTCCTCCTCTCTTTTACCAGTCTCTGGTTCTATGGTCCCTAGCTCTTGTCCTCTCTCTTCGGACCTCTGTCCCCACCTTCCTCTCACTTAATTTTATAGAACTTACTGGGACAAGCCCAACTTGATGAAACCCTAAGAGCAAGGAAACAGTCTTACCTAATATCCTGGCTGCAATTTTGGGCCCCAGACCTGAGTCAACCAGTACAGTTCCATCCTTTTTGGAGCTCCTGGCAGTTGGGGGTAAATTCTGGCACCTCTCCTCAGTGCCTCCCCTCCTCCTCCACCTCACTGTTCTCCATGCCAGAACGCAAAGTGGCCAGTGATTGATGGGACTGGGTTCCCAGTAACCGCACCCAGTGGCCCAATCCTCCTCCCTTACCCAATCCCTCCCCTGTCCCTATTCAGAGATCAGATTGTCTCATGTTGGTCCCTGAGGTCCCATTAATTAAAAATACATCCAATTAAATGGCAGGTGAAAACGTGCTATTGGAGCTCTCCACCCCCCTTGCCCCAGCTTGGTCCCCCCACCACCCCCCTTAAGGCTCAGCTGTGCTTTGAGCTGAGAAAAAAAAAAAAAAAGACAGAGAGAGGAAGAAAGAGGGAGAGAGAAGAGGAAGACATAGGGGTGGGGGTATAGAGGTGGGGGGGTGCTATTTGAATCTCTGCCAGGGTAGCATGTGCCAGCCTGGGAGGGTGGCACTGTGCCCTGGTGTCTAATTTCTGGAGGTGTGAGTCAGCTGGGTACCCACTTCCATTTCCCTTAAAGGGGCAGAGGGAAGTCAAAGGGCATGGCTAGCTGTGCTGCCCTCCTCCTGGGCTTGGTGGGTGAAGGGCAGAAGTGTAAATGGTAGAGGGCCCTTAGGTGGGGGTGTGATGTTCAGGGCTTGGAAGAGTCTGCGGCCTCCATTCTTGGCATGTTACTGCTCCTCCCCACACTGCAGAGAAGATAAAAAAGAGGCGGCTGGGACCCAGGTGGCAGGGCATGGCAATGTTCCCAAGTCAGGCTGGGCCTACCCCTGCCCACAGGAAAACTGAGCAAAGAATGGAGGAAGGGAGGAAGGAAGGAGCCATAATTTGGGTGGGAGTAAATGGGTCAGATCGGATAAAATATAAAAAAGTAAACGTTTGTAAGGGCACTACATCCGCCAGCACCTTATAGGTAAGAGGGCCTAGAAAGACTTGTTCTGTTTGCCCTTTCTCTAGGCAAAAAGAAACAGCAGCAGTGTGAAGTCACCCTGACCTGGCTGCCTGGCAGGCTGTGAGTAGGGTAGCTCCCTTGACGAGAGCGCTGATAACTCTCATTCTCCTCCACACTTGCTATGTCCCCAGCACTTTGTCAGCACCTGCCCCTGCCCCTACCACTCCTGGTAAAGTCCTCTGGCCCCAGGCAATGCAAAGCTAACGGGCACTGAGAGCTGTTGGGAGAGGATCTAGGAAAGAAGGGGTGGCTAAGGGTGGCACTTAGAATCCAGGCAGGAATGGGGGTGGTTTGCCGACCCAGGGCCCCCGCCTGGCCTCCTTGGCAGCCTCAGTACCTCCTCACTTCACTTTAACGCTAATTGGAGATTTTAATCTGCGCTGCTGCTCTGCTCAGGGTGCTGGGGGGAGCGCCAGCTGTGCAGTAATTCCAGCAGCACCGACTGTTTAATCAAGCTGTCCTCCTGGGGAGGGGCCTTCGGGCATGGGGGTAGGAGGGAGGAGGAGAACCTCTGTCATCTCCCTTAGCCTGTTCAGACTGGAAGGGCTTCATGGAGACTGAGGATCAATTGTGGGGTACCTCATCCCCATAAGGGCCCCATGGCCACTTGAATCCCTGGCCAACGTACACTGTATGAGGTCCGTATGAGGCTCATGGGCCAAAGCAGCCTTCCTCCCCATCCTGCTTTCTGACACCTTTTTCGGCTCAGAGCCCTGGGCTATCCTGGGGTACCCTCCTACCCCTTAGGCTGCAAACATCTACCAGATCATCCTGAGATCTGCAGGTTCGTGCTGGGGGCACAGAAGGCTGAACTTTCCCACTCTGTCTTCCCTGTCCTCTCTCCAACACACTCTCACTAACAAAGATACTTCTCTTAAACCAATTTTAAGAGATTTTTTTTTCTCTGAAAAGCACAGGTACCCCCACCCTCTGGGCTAAAAAGTGACTATCTTAGAGGCAGGGACACAGTGGAGTGGACAGCTGGAGGCTGCTCCACCCTGAAGCACCTGTGCAAGGTGTTCAGTGCCTAGAGCTAGGGGGCTTCCCAAGTTCAGCTGGTAACGTACTGGGTTATCAGGCCAGTAGGACGAAGTGTTCAGGGTTTCTGGACATTTTTAAGGAAGAATGAGTGGTAATAATTATTCTTTTGGCTTCTTAGGCCCCAGTCTCCGGCTCTCTGGCGGTCTTTCTGACCTCTGTCTTGGGGAAAGGGTGCCCTCCTTGCCCAAACTCTAGCTGCTAAGGGGCAGTTTTAATTGGTCAGCAGCACCCTCGTGTGGCAGAAACCAAGACTGCAGCTGCCCAAGTGGCCTAATGGCTTTGAGAGATCAGCCAGGTTGACAGACAGGTGGGCAGGGTTATAAATGTTGGTGCTCTCTGTGCCTCAGACTTACTGCTTGACCATTTCCAGGGGCATTTCCTGCTTTCTAACAACAGCCTATGCTGCCCCCCCCCGCCCACATACACACACACTCCAACTCTGGGTATATGCCTCTCAGGGGAGGGAGCACCTTACCCAGAGCTGGCACTTATTTAAGCCTGCTGCTAGTGCTGTCTGGATTGCAGGCATGAAAGAGGCACCGCCCAGAGAGGAGGCCTAAGGTCAAAAGGGTAAGCTGATGTCACCTCCAATGGCAGGAGAGGCTCTGGCACCCCTGCCAACTCTCTACAGGCACCAGACAATACCTGCCACCTGAGCTCAGACACAGGATCACCTAGTGGTGGGTTCTGCCCTATAGCAATCCAGTCTCCACTCCCTGTGGAGGTCTGGGAATGAACAGGGACAGACTCTTCAGAGTCTGAGATCCTTGTCCTTGGCGATGGACTCCAGATAAAACATCTTTCCTCAAAAGATCCAGGTACTCTAAGGATTCCAGGCCACTGGGCAAAATGCACACCTTCTAGCTTCAGACTTCTAGGCCCAAGAGAAGGGCGACTTGTCATTAGACCCTTCCCCTCCAGTGTCAAATACCATCTGTTTACTGGCCACTTCTCCCCTACCTACTAGATGGGGAAATGTTTCTGAACTATAGAGAAGGGGATGGAGATTTAATATCAGGAAGTTCTCACTAAAAGATTAGAGCTAGAAGTCACTGAGGCCTTCCTCTTGTTGAAGATATTTAACAACAGACAGAAATACTCCCAGAGAGAAATATGACCCTGCTTGGGGTTGGGGGGTAGGGAGAGGAGCGCACCTACCTGGCAGCAAGAAGGGTAGGGGTGAGTACTAGAGGCTGGTGACCTGCCCGGTTCTGGGCATTGACGACAGAGAAGCAGCCTGTAGGCCTCTACTTCTGGTGGACAGCACAGTGTTTGGATAGGTGGATCTCCCATCTAACCTGGAAAGGAGGTGGAGAAGCTGATGAGACGGGAGAGTAAGGAGGGACAGCACTGCCCTATCCTGACTTAGGATAAAGGAAGAGAAAATAGCTTCTTGGGGAAAACAGGGTTATGTGTATGTATGAGGTGGTAGGTGTGTGTGGCAGGTATTGCAGAGGAGGCTGAGAGTAACCCATATCAGCAGCCCACCAAAGAGAAATATCCATTAGAACAGCTGGCCAAGAGGAAAGAACGGGAATGAAATGACTGCTGATGCAATGAAGGGGGTTACCCACAGTAGCCGGGAGGGAAAAACTGTTCATCAGAAGATAGGACACCATAACAGGGTCAAATAAAAAGCTAAGGAACCGCCTCTGGAGATCGTTGGGAATAAGAAACGTTTCTGAGACGGGGTGTGAGAGAGAAAACATTTGTGTGTGTAAGTCCCTTACAAAAGCAGGCCTGTAGCCTCTACTTGACTTTAGGTTCCTACCTGGCTTGAGTCTGTGAAAGACACTGAATTTGCCAGGGCTCCAGATATCAGGTGACTGATAGATGTCACCAAACTCCTCAGGGGCCATCCCTCCTGCTGCTACTGCCACCTGTAAAAGAAAATGACAGGTCACATTAGACATGAGACAAGGGATTAGACACCGAAGAGGGTCTTTGGTCTTTTACCCGGGAGCATGGCCTTGGTAGGCAGCAGTGATGGTGACGGTCACCACTCTTCCAATTCCTTGCAACCTGAATTCATAAAACCCAGAAGAATTAATGCACTCTAAGTATGCTCCCAGAGAGAGTTTTAACTGTTTTAAGAGCCCTACCTCCAGGAAACTAGTTCCAAGTCTAAAGTAAAAACCATGGCTCCTATACTTAAAAGTAAAGTTAAGAATTCAATAGAAATAGAAGCTGTGAAACCCAAAATGACAAAGGGTGGTGAAGTTTCAAGGTAAAAGCAAAGTTAATGCAAGGAGATGACTGGAAGAGGCCATTTAGTTTTCAATCAGATCATCAGCTTGGACTCAAGTCTCTCTTGTCCAAAATAGCTTCTTCAAGAAGGGCTCATAGGCTGCCCAGCCCCCCCCCCCAAATCCTAAGAGACAAAAAAAGGATGCTCGCAGGAAGCAGGCATGGTGGAATTTGAGCATGTAGGTCTATCATATACTTCCTAGATCAGTGATTTTCAAGCTTTTTCATCTCGTGGCACATACAAAATAATTACTAAAATTCTGCAGCACACCTAAAAGTATTTTTGCTAACCTGACAAAAAATAGGTACAATTTTGATTCCTTCACACCTGATGGCTATTGTGTTCACTTCTGTCATTTTTAAATTTGACAATCTAAGGGAAAAGAGGTCTGTACCCCTGACTAAACAGTCAGGTGTTACATGTTTTAAAAATTCTTGCGGCACACCAGTTGAAAAGTGCTGCCCTAGGTAAAGGTGAATTTACATGGGGACCAACTCTACTTTGCCCCTGTACTATCAGTTAGGGTGTGATAGAGAAAACGTGAGGCTTTGTACAAGGATCTATTTCTTTGTTATTAGGAGACAATGTTCACTTTGCAGACCCACTGCCCCGCTGACCTAGGCCCATAGAACTCTACTGCTGAGCAGCGGAGTGGTGCCTTTCTCCCTCCAAGATTCTGCTTCCAGCTTAGGGACTCTTCAGCGTTGCCCTCCCTGATCATCAGTGGCTCCCAGACTCATAGGTGTGAGCATTGGAAGGGACTTGCAGAAACATCTAGGGGAGGTCCAAAGGGGAGGGGAGTCTCAGCATCAGAGTAAGGTGACTTCAGAACCTGCTGTGCCTGCCAGCCCACTGAGTACACTATTTAGGGTTTAGATCACTGTGGACCACCACCACACCACCTTCCTTGTCTCATCAAGGGAGAAAACCATTAATTCAAATTTACAAAAAGAAAAAGGCGGGGTGGGGAGAGGAGTAAGTTCCCCACCCCCGATTTCCCTGTTATCTCGAATATCCCATTTAATCAGTTCTGTAATCCCTCCTACTCTCAGAGACTTCCTTTAGTTTCCCAGCAGCTGAGATGTGTTTTCTCTCTTCCTTCTGATTCTGATTTTTAATATAGCTGTATTGTAACGTACAGGAGCCTGAATTGAGGTTTAGGGTAAATTCCTCACGTTGCCTCCGAGGGTCTTTTCTGGCTATCCAACCAACCCCCAGAGACGGTGGTGAAGTGCTCCTTGAACTCTGGAGTAACTCTGAGGGCATTAGGGCCTTTGGCCATGGCTGCTACTTGCTTCCTAATAAACCAGAACCCTTGCGTCTAAATAAAAACTGCACTTGTATAATTTGCACGTCATTGAAAAGTTAATCTCTGAGGTAAACATATATAAAGCTTCTTCCGTTTTTCTTACAATTTTTTTTCATGTTTACCTTTCCCCCTCAATCTGCCCCTCCCCCCTCAAAATCTCACAGCCCTGCCTTCCTTTTCTCAGGAAGCTCAAGGGCTTTCAGGAGTTGGTGATCTTAAAGTCTGGGGGCTCTATACCCAGACTAAGATTCTGGTTAACATTCTGGCCACTTGGATTCTAGTCTTGGCTGGCTGCCACTACCTTACTATGAAACTGTGGGCAAGGCACTTCCCTTCCCTATACCTCAGTTTCCTGCTGTGTTGCCTGAGTGGTTGAGCTGGATGACCTCTAGGGTCCCGTTATAGCTCTAGCCATCTATAATTCTATAAGGGAGAAGACATAAGTGTCCTTCCATCAGGAAGTGAGACATTCCTGCCCTCAGCACCTTCTCTCTGGGTCAAGGCAGTAAGAAGCTCCTCTATAGATGCCTGCCTTTCTCATGCTGGCTTAACTAATGGGCAAACAAGTGATCTAGGAGGCCTTCCTTTAAATGGCAAACTCCTTCTATTACTAAGAAAGGATATTAAGACAGTGATTTAACTCCAACTCTGAACCGTGATAAAGCAGAGAGGGAGACAAGGCAGGTATAATGGGCAGAAAAGAGTATGATAAGCATGTTCCCTCACAACACACACCCTCTAAGACTGCTTAAGAGTCTGAGCACACATTTGGTTTTGCTCTGAAGAGCCCCGTATAAGTAGTGGCTGCTTCTCCAATACAACTGTGTGTGGACAGGTGTGAACACATTCAGAACATCGACATACACGTCTAATCAACACACATAAGTTCACTCCTGTTCTCTCCTTCTTTAGGCCTATCTATGCCTTGTAAGAAGCTATGGTGGGAGGACACACCACATCCCAGTCTTCTCCCTCCCTGAAGTCAGAAAGGAAGAGACAGTGAGACAGGAGCTACTTGGCTTCCTATAAATTGTTTTGTCCTTCCTCACAGCTGCAATCAGAAGCTAAGGGCTCCCGCAGGCCTTGTTCTGATCTGCTGCAGGCGATGGAGGGTTTTTGAAACGGAGAGGACTTGGCTGCGGCCCCGTTTCAGCTGCCATTGGGGCTGGCTAATGGGCTCATTCGGGAAGACCCCCGCCTGCCACACTAAAGAGTCCCCCGCCGACCCCCTCCCCAGTCCCAACCCAATTAATAAATGGGGGCTCCCACTTTATGGCTCTGGGAGTAGGAACTAGAGATACAAATGACCCCCAGGGAGGGACAGAAAAAGGCCTTCCAAGAATCAAGCCAGAGAATTGTGCATCCACAGGCACATGCTGCCACAGGCTAGTCATATCCCATTTTCAAAGCATTAAAGGGGAAGGAACTGAAACAAACAAACGAACAAAACCACTCTTTTCTTTCCCAGGTGCAGGGTGGGATAGTACTCTTCAAGTCTACAGACACATCCCAGCAATAAACACTCTTTTACCTGGTTTCCATCCTGAAAAGGACAGAGTACAGGAGATCATCTAGGTACACACCACACACACAACTATTTTCCAGGGGGACTGCACCCCCTAGACTCTGCAATACTGAATAAAGACACCTTCCATCAAACAGTTAATAAACACTTCCTACTTCTTTTTAAAAGCAAAGCAGCTACCACTTTCCAAACTCTCGGCACCATCAACAGCATAAATATGGCCTGGGGTCATCATCTTCAGGGCTGTCTTTTGTCCCTCCCCTCACACTCAAGCTATCATCAAGCCTTGCTAATTCCTACGAACCCACTTCCTTTCTTCTCATTCCAGTCTTCAATCTATTCAGGTCCTGAGGGCTTCTCACTGAACCAGAAAAATGATATCCTAGGCAAACTTTCCTGCTTCCTTCACCAACACAGCTGCGAGTCTTCAGCATCATACGCACCTCATCGTGCTCTGCTGTTACTACCTACCAAATTAACTTCTAATCCCTCATTAGGTCAACAAGGCTGCCCCTTTGACTTCATTTCCTAATATTCCTTTCCTGTACTTCCCTGGTTAGTCCATTCGTAGCCCTCCGCACAAAACACACATAAACCTTCCTCTCTCCTGTTCCATGTTCACTATCTTCATTACCTTCAAAGAATCTTTCCTGGTTAACTCCATTTTTTTCTGATTATTCCTTTACTTTGGCTCCACTATTACTAATTTTTTAAAAGATCTTATTTATTTTAGAGAGAGGGGAAGGGAGAAAGAGGGAGAAAAACATCAGTATGTGGTTGCCTCTCATGTGGGACCCACTGGCGACCTGGCCTGCAGCCCAAGCATGTGCCCTGACTGGGAATCGAACCGGCAACCCTTTGGTTCGCAGCCCACGTTCAATCCACTGAGCTACACCAGCCAGGGATACTAATTTTTTTTTTTAATAACCCGAGTTAATAAATACCAATTCCCTACTTCCCACTCAGGTATGAGACTTATCTCACCCTAGACCCAGAAGCTTCTTAAAGGTGGGACCCTCCATAATTTCACCCCAAAAGTTGCCCTGTACTCAGGACATGACTCAGCTAAAGACATTACTCCCTCCCCACTGAAGCAGCCCTCATGGTATAACTCTTGGGGTGCATCAAACAACTACAAGGAGTACAGTCTTAATACTCAGTGTCAATTTTCAAGTTGTCACCTGCCCCTACCAATGCTGAACTTGGCACCGAGTCTTTCCAAAATCACAAATTGTTTCATGACTTTAAAGTGCATTGAAAAACAACAAAAAAAGCACAAGCACCCAAAGAATGTGGTTATCTCCTTGAATCCTAGTATATAAACGCTATTTTCTTTGAAGACCCCTTAGAATGAGAAGCCCCATTTCGTTCCCTATTTCTAAGATTAATCCTATCCTCTCAGGTCATGACCTGACTTTCTAGAATGTAAATCGATCCCAGAGCCACTAGTAATATTGTTTCCTACCAGCCCTACCTCTAGCCTACTTCTGACCGGCACGTTTTTTGGAAGGTCCTTAGGAATAGAGAAGTTATTCAAGAGTCTCTTTCAACTATTTAGTGAGTACTTCCTTAAATTAACCTCACTCTCAAACCCAACTCTTCACTTCTTCTAGTTTAGCCCTGGGTGGTTAGACAGGAAAAAGTTATCTGCCACTCCCCTTTATCTCCTACATCTGCTCAGGATAGTAAGATGAATCTGTCTTTTTAACTTTTCCATCCCTTAACCTCAGGTGGTGCTTCCGAATCAAAGTAATAAAAGCAAAGCGCTTAGCAGAGTGCCTGACCCACAGCAATTTCCTGACAATGGTAGTTCCTGTTGGCTCTCCCTTCTTCCTCCCAAAACCTTAGGCTTCTTTCTGGGCCTGTTCCCACCCAACTCCAACGCGCCACTGGCTAAAAATGGCACTCAACAAATGAATGTCCTTCTGTAGTTCTAACATTCTGGTTAGTTTGCTCTCCTACAAACTGCCTTCACTGGGATCTAAAATGAAGGGGAGAGGAGTAACACTAGTTTCCAGGTTGACCTGAATTACATTAAAACCACTTGCAGGAGTTTTAAAACTCCAAAAATAAAAGTAACTTTTTAATGAGATGCATCTGTATCATTCCTTCCTTATTCCTGAACTATTCTCTTGAACTATGGAGATAGCAGTGCTAAGCAAATGTCCCTATGTAAGTTATTTGCTTAATATAATCTAGCTTCCCTAGTAAAAATGTCTTCGTAACATCCCCCAGACTAAGGGCTCTAGGCCCAACCTCCAACCACAAAGATAACACTACTGTTACAATGGTGCTTTAATATGGAGCCTCCCTGAAATGAACTGTGAACCTTTAAGGCATTATCCCTGAAATTTCACTGACCCAACCATAATTTTTTCTTCTACCTATAGTCCTGTTCTTTATAAGCAATTATACACTAAGTCTCTTTCTATGTGTCAGCCCGCAGACTGATCTAGTTCTCCCTTCTTTCCATCTCCTCACTTGCTTCCTTTTTAATGAGACCTTTGGCCCCTTAACCAAAGTGGCAAATACTGGTATAAGGCCAAACCCAGAAGTTCCTGAATTTATAAAAGGGATCAGGCTCCTCCTAAGCTTTCTGTCTTTGAATTCAGCCTCTTTTCTCCAGGACCAAAACTGCATCAACCTTGGTGGAGAGGCTGTCTGCCTACAAGAGGATCCTCACCAAGGGTAGTTCTGAGACAAAGGAGTGAGGAGGATCCTCTCCTTGAGGATCAGACAGGCTCCTTAAAGGAAGGAAAAGACAACCTCCTCCAAGACCCAGGCTTTGTTCTTCACTTAGCTGTTACATTGTAGCCTTTTTAAGTTCTCTCCATGCTGTCTCCTGGGAATGGTTTGCTTGGATAACATGTCCTTCATTTCTTTAGAACAATCAACATTATCTTCAGTTTACGACCATGATATAACAAAACATCCAAAAACCCATCTAATTCTAGGTCCTAGGGAACCTATGTCTAAGTTAATTTACGTCACGGTTATACCCTCTTATTCCAGAGAATTACACTGCGGCTGAGGGTTGTATATTGCGAAAGCTTCGCTAACAACCAATCACCTAGAGTAAGTACTGAAGACTAACTTTGTTATCAGCCTCTTTCTCTCAACCTCGGACTACTAATTTTTGAAATAGAGAATACAGAGACAATCCAGGGGCCAAAGTGTTTTTGGCACCCTGGTGATTAGTCATCACAGCATCAAGGCAGTCCTCATCTGCTTTCTCATGAAGAGATAGCAGGGCCCTCTTCTCACCAAACTTTTACTTCCCACAGACACCATCTGCAACTGAGCTCAGAAATGTCATCAGCAAAAGCAACAGCCTCAGGATGAGCAAAGAGGATGGAGTGAAGGTTGAGATTCTGTCTTTCCTAGACTAGTAGAGAGTCTCTTGTACCCCACACAATATAAATTAAAAGCTCCTTTCACAGCTCTTAGCAGTAAGAAAGCATGGTTATTTTGCTTTCTACCTCACCTTTCACCCTGTAAATTGAGGATCTGGAAGAGACCTTTGTCTTCTGAATTGCTTCTCACTACCCTTCAAAACTGCATAGCAAGAGTCACTCTAAATAGCGCTCCAGGTTAAGCAATCAATACCTCTGGCAATGCCTGAGGCATGAGAGTTAGGTAGTGAGTAGGAAGAAAGAACAACAGTAAATGAAAAGGAGGTGAACAGGTGGTGGAGAAACAGCTGTATGTGGTTAAGTGGTAGAGTACCCTAGTAATTCCTTCAGGTGTCATACTTGCCCCAAAGCCTCAACTCTGGCTTGGAGTATTCCTAAGCCTGTAAAAAAGGCTACACTGGGACAGTATAATTAACCTAAGTGTCCAGGAATGCTCACCTTGCCTCTCAGGATGAGAAAACTTAGCAGTTCCATCTCTGCCTTGAACTGGTTGAGTATTTACTCACTTGAAGAACTCCCCATTTCCACTCCACCTAGCCCTTCAGTTAACTAAGTTGTGAATACAGAAGAAGTAAATCAGTATCTAACACAGTCAAGCTATGGGGCAACTTTTAGTAACAATGGAAATCCCACTTTATCACCAAGAATATTAATTAACGTCCTTGAGGCATTAACCTTACCCTACAGTTAAGGATGCCTATCTGGGAAATGATAGTGCCTAAGAAATTAGGTACTGAACTGTATGGTTTCTAGTCAGAAAGAGCCTTGGGTGTGATAAGAGGGAAAAAAGTTGTTAGATAGGTCCTCAGCCTTTAGGCCCAAAATGGAAAAGATAGCCATTGCTGTAAAGTGGAAACAATATTCTCTAGCAGGTTGAAGATCACTCTGAGTCATGAACTTCGAATATATAGGTTGAAAACCAATTCCTTTTTTCTGGAGGTTAGCCAAGAACACAGGATTCCAGGAATACAAACAATCTTGAGCTCTCCATTCACCTGGATAAACATGTGACAGCTCACAGGCAAGGGAACCGGACACTTAAACTTTGGGGTCTCAAAAACAAGTGGGCAACCCTTGTCACCACCAGTTTTTGAAAATTCAACTTCTTCCTAATCTCCTTGTTCCAGTGTACCCCTTAACTTTGTATAATTGCTCAACCCATTCATAACATCCTGATATCTATCTCCTCTCTTCCTTTCTGCCTCCAGATGAGTTTTATCTCCTTTGCCTACTTACATCATAACTAGCAGGAGTGCAGACCATACTACAAAAAAAAAATTAGCTCTCAGTGTGTTAAACCATGAAAGAGAAGGGAAAGCAATTATCTCCTCAGGTGGAGATAGTAAATATTTTGGATAATAGGAATTTTAGCCTTTTAAACAACTTTGACTCACTTCCTGGATTGGCAATGTATCAGGAAGTCTCAACACAGCTATAACACAATCCCCATGCTGACCTTACTCATAGTAACACAGGAACTGGTCAGAGGTAGAGGTGGTGGTGGTGGTGGTGGTGGTGGTGGTGGTGGTGGTAGTGGTGGTGTTGCTGGTTCTCACTTAAGAGACTATTCTTTGGTCTAAACACCTTCTTACCAACTTCCCTTGATGACAGGTGAGCTCAAACCCACTTACCTCTCCTTTCAGGAGGAGTCAGGGTACATGAAGCTCAACTCTGTTGATGGCCTGGGACTGTCATTATTTGTGAAACTGTCATCTACTTTAAAAAAAATCACATTTTATGGTTTCCCCCAACTTTTTAAATTCTCTCATTCCTAGTCTAGTGTTTTGAAGCACCTCTTCAAATCCTGAGAACTTTTTTTTGGTAGTTTATGAATCTACAGCGATTCTGAACAAAGAACCCCTAAGATAAAATGGAGGGGAAAAAAAATGCCTCTTATACCTAATTGGATTTGCTGAGGGTACAGATTAAGAAGTAAATGCAATGGAGCAAAACTGGTATAGTAACAGGAAATATTTAATTTTCCAATCTCCACTTTCCATTTTTATAAACTGAAAAAAAAAGTAATATATTACAAAATATCTGTACATAGACAAGGTACACCTGATTGGCGGGGGGGGGGGGGGGGGGGGCAAAAACAAGAGAGAGGAATAGTGTCAGGAACCTAAATCAGGGAGAATGTGGTGGCAACTGACACTTTTCTGATGTGGCCTTCTCTCTCAAAGCCTACTAGTAACCATTTTAGTACTGTAACTGTATATGCATATTGTATATATATGTATATATATATACACACACGTGTTTGGGTGATGTCTATGGCATAAGCTAACAGAAGTCCTACTTACAAATTTGTGCTAACTGCCCTGCTTTTAGACATACAGATCTGATGTCATTTTCAAATCCTTATCATGCCTATGGACAGTTGAAGAAAAAAACTAAGAAAACTGGGTCAAGAAAAATTGTTTTCAAAACCACAAAAATAACCACGGTCAAACCAGTTTTGCCTCTCATTCACGAACTGAATCAGATTTCTCATCTGTTCAAAATAATGTATTTAATGGACTTAATATCTCTGAGGGTACAATACTTAAAACCACTTTCAAATATAATTATTTGAATTTGTAGTTTTCTAATATTCAAGCTGAAATTCTGCCAAACCTTTACTTCCATCACGTTCATAGTAACAGAGCTGAAAAATTAACAAATACCTTTTCTTCCTCCACACAGATTCCAGGATATTTAAGTGTTTCTTTTTTCCTCTGCTTTTAGAAACAGTCAAAATTACCAAACATTTTTTTCTTTGTCATTTTAAGGTTAGACTCCCAAAATGGGGGCTGGGGATGAGATGGAATCATGCACGCACATACACACGCACGCATACACTCACCCCCTTCCCTAGTAGCAGGGATGGGTGAATGGAGCCTTAAGGATATTATTTAGAATATTTGGCGTAATTAAAAATAAGAGGTGGGAAAGGAAAAACATTACTGATGACTGATGATAACCAAAATGTAATTAAAATATATAGAAATTTTTATTCATATTTGATGGGAAACCAATTTTTTTCCACTGGATACTTTTGAGTTCTTTAATCAAAAATGGGAGTGGGGCCCAATGCCTCAAATTCAAATATTCTAAAACACAAAGGGCCATGTCTGAAGACTAAGAAGTCAACAGACAAAAGGTTTGGATAAACTTTAATGCAATTTACCAATACCAAGGTCAGTGAGCCTGGCAAAGCTAATTGGACACACTGGTATAAAAAGTCGTCAATGCCAAAATGGCTGGAAGGTTCTTTCTAATCAATGTTTGGCCTGAGGGCAAGGCCAGACCAAAACCCAGAGAATGATAAAGAAAAACACACACCATAATCTACCAATTTCAGTGACAGGGAAAAATAGTCTTCATGTAAGTATCTGAAGAGGGTTCTTCTTTCATTTCTCTAAAGTTTTTTTATTAGTGCATCTTTCTCTTACAAGTAGTTTTTAATTTTTTAATATAAGAATTTGGCATTAAAACATGAAACTTCACTTTAGTTCTGAAAACTATTCTTCAAGATGCCGAAGCACATTTGCCTTTTCTTTGTAAAAAAGGGAGCTAAGCTATGTTTCACAAATGTCTAAGTCTGTGCAGATAATTTATATGAATGTGCATGTTTTAAAACACATTATACGCTGGTACTCACAGAGAAATGGAAGCCAGAATGAGAAGCCTCCCAAGTTATCCCACCCTGAAGCCTGTCCCTTTTCCATTTCCTGTTTATAATAAAGAAAAACTCTTGCCATGAAATCATAATTTAACCCCCTTTACCAAAACCAAAACCAAAACCCTCCAGAGGAAAATCCTAAAAGAAATGGCAGGACATACATGCTGAGATGTGTATATGTCAATACTGTTCCTTCTCACGGTCTGCTCTTTTAAAATTATTTTTTAAGGTCTCGGGTATTGATATATCTTCAGAAAAATACCCACCCTAAACTAAGTTACACTTCCATGTATTTCCAGGATTTTTTTCATTCTGACAATATTACAATGCTGTTTCAAAAGGGGTTTTCTTATTTTGACATAAAAATATATGTGTAAACAGTATGCTAACTGCTCTTATTAGCCCTCTAAGTATGAAGACAAAATCTCTAACCCCAGCTCAGCAGCAATGGCCTAGGCTGTCTGCATTTATAAATCAACTTCACCATCAGAGCATGGTTTAAAAAAAAAAAAAAAAAAATCAGAATTGAAGAGTTACAGAGAACAATATAGGAGTTTGAATTTCCTTTCCTTTATTTCAAAAAAGGTAAAGATTATCCCAGGTTCTTGGGCATCTCAACAATTATTTTTTTCCAAACAAATGTCTCAAAAAGAGACAGAAAAAGACAAACTCTATAGTTGGGGTAAAAAAGGGAAAAGACGGGGTAAAGTCTACCTACTTGCCCAAGAACGCCACTTTCTACAGCCTGCTTCATAAGCAGGGAGTGAGGGCATGTCTTTTGCCAAAGCAGAACAAACTTTAAGGATGAGTAATTTATTTGGAAAAAAGGAATGTTTAAGATGCTCGATGGGGAAAAAAGAATTTACTTGAAAGCAAAAATTTGAGGTGGTAGAGAGGAAGGAAACATTTATTTAAATCAACCAATCACTTTTTTCCCTTACAGCAAAAGCCTAAGAGCAGCTCAAATTTTGTGAACACTATTCTCTTTAAAATACAAAACAAAAAACTAAATTGAAAAGAAAAAAACTATTAAAAAAAAACCCAAACTTTAAAAACCTAAAGAGAGTCTCTCCTGAGCCATCTCAAAACTGAAACTGTTTTCTTTTTCTTCTGCTCAAGAAGTGTAGGCAATGAACTAATAAAGCATTTACTTGTCAATTTAATGGCCCTCTCCGTATTCTCTACTTGTATCTACTAGGTAGAGTCGAAGTGAATGTCTGGCTATAACCCATCCCGGGGAACTGGTGCCAACATCATTATTTTGGAAGTCGCCTGCTTAGTAGCAAGTGAGCAAGGAATACAATGGATAGCTTTGAAGTAGCCAAATGCAGATGATTACCTCACTCTGGCAAATGATTTCATTAAAGGTTCAGAGGACTGGATGGAAGATGGACAGGGAAGGAATCTTTCAGGACACTGAAGTCTCTGGGTTAGTAAGGAACTCCTCTCCCTCTTCCCCCTCTTGGCGGGACTCTTGTAGGACCCCGATAGAGTTTTCCATAAGCAGAAGACTGAGCTGGGGCCCCCCAGTTAAGGACTGCTCCTGAGCTGCTGGCTCCACTGGTTCCTGGCCCCAGCTCCCCATAGTTTTGCAATTTGGTCTCTGCATGTGCCACAGAGTTGCTGCTTCCCTCAGCCTTCAGGAATGGTTGCCCGACCACTGAGTGTATTGCTAAGGGGACCCTGGCAAAACGGAGATCCTGGTCCCCTGGAAACTGCACTGACCCTGTACCCTGGTAACTGCTGGACTCCCCAAGGTGGCTCACAGAGCCTGAGAAGGTCCTGTTCTTCACCAGGGTCTGGGCCAAGGATTCTGTCACAGCTGGACCAGAGTTGCGTTCATCAGTGTCAGTGGCACTGAACCCTGTTTCAGGCCCATCAGTGTTTCCATAAGTCCTGTTGGGATGGGGTCGGGTGGAGTATTCCATTGGTCTCATGGCCTGGTGCTCATGTGGCAGGTGGCCAGAAGGCTCTGCTTCAGGCTGGGATAAAAGTTGCAGCAAGGCGGCTGTCACGGCTGGGTTCAACTCCTGGGGGGCGCTGGAAAGATCGCCTTCAACCAGAGGGGGTGGAGGTGGCGGCGGTGGAGGTCCAGGGGGCTCAGGGGGCCTCTTCTCTGGTGGAAGAATGTGAGGAGGACATGCTGTGGAAGGGTTACTTCTTTTAAACACCATCTTAAAAATCACATGTGATTATAAACACAAACACACACACACACATACATACTGCCCAACATAAACATATCAATACAAGTAACCAAATATATATATAGAATAAAATCTTGGGATCAGGAAATGTCAATTTATAAATAAAATAAAGTGATTAATAGCAAAACAGTTGTATTCTGGATCTAACAGCTGGTGTAAAAAGATCACATGTTTCAAATATTGTTCTGATTTTTGTCTGAGATTTCCTCCATTTCCTTCCTTAAGGGACTGTTCTAATATGTAGGCTGTTGGCAGCCTCCTGCCCCTTTTTGCTGTTGAATCAAAACATTAATGAAAGTAAAGGAGAAAGAAAGAAGATGAGAGGGAACAATACACATGCTACAGTCACATTTCTGGGACATAATCTTGCTGTACAATAGGAGACCTTGCATGGACTCGACTAATACATTTTACAGAATGTTTAATAATATAAGGTTAACACCTGAAATAGAACTTAGAGAACATACAGGAGAGATGAAATAAAGTAAAAAAAAAAAACAAACAAAAAAACCCCTTTCATTACCATCATGTACACTTGCTTCTCCAAAGTTCAGTCCCTCTCCCCATAACCACATTCTAAAGAAAGGAATGTTAATCACCACTGTCATTCAGCTTCCTATGTTACAGTAATTATAAAGACCAAAGTAATTGTCTATAATTTTCTATTTTGTTTCCCAATTTCCTGCATTTTTTCCATGCTATGACAAAAATTACTGTTAAGATCTATTTATCTTGGAGACAGTGATAAGAACCGAATATTCAGAAATGTATTAAACTAATACTACACTCTGTCTTTCCAAAGATCTTGGTCTTTTTCAAACCACTCCCCAGACTTTCCCCCCCAGCTGCTGGCTTACTTTGCCCAAGCATGCCAATCATTGTCTGAAAATGAACTCCTGCCAAGACAGCAGAGTAGAGATGTAAAATGGCATGAGTCTGAGAACATATAAAACCAAGCTGAGTCAAAACAGTGCATTTAAGAGTTGGAAGTCACCCCGCTGAAGAAAATGCTTAATGTTTTGGGATATCTTCCAAATGATGGATTTTTCTTTTCCTTATTAAAGCATATTTTGAAATGTCCACATAGTCAATTCTTTTTATCTGAGCTAGTACTCGAACAAGCAAAAAGCATTTTTTAGTTATTTTAGATATTTTGGTAGCATATTTACCACAATTATATTTTGCAAATATAATCAATAAAGTAAGTATGTAGTTTCTTAGTGTGCAGACGAAAGCACTATGAAAACACCACAAAATTGTCAGCGTATGCGGTGGAAGGATGAGGTCAGATGCTATATGTAATATATAAGTAGGACAACCAACAATCCCAATTTACCCAGGACTGCTGACAGGATTCCCAAATTGCCAACTCTCACTTTTAAAACCAGGACTGTACAGGATTAAGTTGGTTACCCTATAAATAGTGCCTGCTCAAGTAACTTGTTGACAGACTTGCTGGTTGACTAGGTGGTAGGAAAAGAATGAATTTAAGGACAAAAAATTAACTATGGAAAACTCATAACCTGAAAAGTAGGCATCCTGGAAAAGGAAAGCTAACTGGACTAAAAACAGCTGTAGCTTTCAGAACTTTTTAATGTCAATGCTACATATCTCACTACATAAAAACATCACAGGACCAGTTATTTTTAAAAGTATGTTTTGGACAATACATGAAACGGAACACCAGACTGCTGTTGTTTTTAACACTGAGGGCAGACAACTTTAAAAATGCCCAACTGCAAAAGTTGTCGAAACTAAACTTACACTTTTCCAGGTATACTACTTTTCACATTTAAACTCTGTCTTTTATGTCACCAGCCTAGTTGTTTCAACAGAACTAATTCTTGAGCTCAATTTCACATTTATGAGAGGATGAAAACTATTTCAAAGTAGCAAAAGCAGATGGATTGTAAAAACTATTAAAGGTTAATAAAACTTCTTAAAGGAATTAAAAATAAAGATCACATTAAAAAATCATACTAAGATTTAAAGTGTTAACATTATTACCAATCCTTAACAGTCTGTACTAATGGAGGGCGATATTAATGAAATGTACAAATAACTTAAAAACTTTATTTGACTCATCAGATTTCAACCATAACCTTTCCCAAACAAGTACAGAGAAGCTAAACAGTAGCCAAAGTGGTAAGATTTTCACCTTCTCTGGTTTAGTCAGTCTGCCCTCTGGTGGAAGAGCTAATGAACAGTAAAATGGCCTTAAGAGAGGCAGCAGGGGAGACACACGAGACATAGGAACCATCCCCTGGTTAATCCAGGGGTGAGTGGAATAATCAGAAGTGGCATTCTTACTCTCCTCTGAAAAGTAAACCCAACAATTTTTGGCTATAAGCCAGGCCTTAATTTTAGTTCAATTTTAACATTTGGCTGATAGCTTGTTGGCTCAATTATTAAGTGAATTTCTTTCAATCACTGTATTATTTAATTTGAACCACTTCTTTCAGGTATTTTGATTATAGCTAAAATTTTTTTTGAGGGAGATGGGAGGTGGGCATGAGATGATACAAAGGCTTGCTTAAATCCTAGATTAGCTTTCTCTTATTCCATGTTTTGGAGTCTCTTAAAAAAACAACTGGAATCAGACGACAGGATAGCAAAGTGAATTAAGAAATACAATTAAAAAGGTATACAAGTTCTAAGTTCTGGCTCCGTCAATAATATGGTTCCAGCGGTGGGACCATAGGTAGGCTAATTTAAATTCCCTGGATTGCAGTTTTCCTATCTGTAAAGTACAGGGGTTAATTTCATTTATGTTATCTTCCAGTTTTAAAGAGCTTTACATACGAAAAATAGCTTATATTTTGACCCTATGCCAGTGGAAATAAGGCATATACTTTCTGCAACATCCCATATAAAATGTGAATGCAGAACCCTGAAGTTGAAGGTTAGTGAATCTCTTCAACCCTTGTACTTCTTCTCATTCCCCAATTCATGAGGTCTTCACGGACAGTGAAAATTTCCAAGAAGTTGAAAACACTTTTTAGATAAGATTTTGCAAACAGACTGTGAATCAGAATTGATTAGAATAAACTTCTTTTCCTTCTAATAAATTGTATGCTGTGGTCATGTAAGATCAAGGTATAACATATTTCTTTTCAGTTTTCCTTTATATAATGCTCATTTTCTAATCTAAAATACACTCAATTGTCTTTTTCAGGAACACAGCTTTTAAAGGAATCATTTTTGTATGCTATTAGTTTTTGAAAAGGAAATGTATGGTGTTAATTATTTACTTAGAAATATTCCCAGATTAGTTTTCAGGAGATTAACAATGATATTTTATTAGAGTTTTCTTGAATGTACCTTTCAGACAAGACTCTGGTATCCAGCATCCACTACACTAGAGTAACATTTACTATCTGCACAATCTGATGATGGTTTGTTTGGAAGGCAGATTCTCAAGTGCGAGTATTAGTTGGCCACTATACACACAGTGGTTCAAATGCATCACTAGCTATGGATGTGGTTTCTGTGGGTTAGAACACAGGGGATTTACTTACCTACCTCCTAGGAAATGGAAAAACAATCAGTATATGAAAGGTGCTTTGAGAAGCTTTGAGACTTAAATAAAAGAAGCCGGGTAAGAAATGCATCACTTGTTGGTATGTTCTCCTGTAGACTAGGTTACAGAAAAACTGAAACTGAGGCCATTGATGTGAAAAAGAAAATATTAAAGAGACTTTTTAAGAGGATCAACAGCACCTGAGCTCAATGAGATTCATGACCGGTCTGTTTACCTGCTGCCTCCTCCTGTGGCATTGTGGGAGTTCTTCGGGGCCCCTGTGGCCCACTGTTCTTGTCACTGTTGTTTTCCTCCAGGTTGCCTGCTGGCTCCTGGGTTTTCATCAGCTGACTCAAGAGAACTGCCAACATATTCTGCATGTCAGCTGGTGTGCTTGAAGCTTCAGGGGTCTTCTGTTCTGCTAAAGTCTGGACCACTGGAGCAGGGGGTGCCTCCTTCAAAGACTCCTCTGGGGCTATGGGCTCTGAGTCCTGCTGCTGGGAAGTGGCTTCCGTTAGGGCATTGAGAGATTGGTTCAGGGCCTCCAGCTGCTGCTGTATCTCGGGGTTGGAGTGGATATTAAGCAGCTGCGCCATTTGAGGGATGCTTAGGTCAGTTTGGCTCTGCAGCAGGTTCAATAACACTGCCAGTTCACTTTGATTCAATTGTTGTGTGATGTCACCGAGGCCTGTGGGGAGAGTGAAGCCAATATAAGAGGATGAGGCAGGGCAAAGAATCTTTGCTTTCTTCAGCTGACAACAGCACCTTATAACATCCAGTGAATGACATTTCATCTTGAATGTCATTTTTCATGCCTCAAATCATCAAGACACATTTTGTTATTCTTTATATTACTGCTTAAAAATACACGGACTACCTCAAACATCTCTGTATTGTAAGTAAAAGTTATTTTATTTTACCCTTATTTTTCAAGGTCAGTGATTTCTACCCTTACTGTACATCAGAATTACTAGGCTTCAGGCCTCATCTCTAGAGATCTGGCAATTGTTTAGGGGTGTTTATTTTTAAAGCTTTCTGGATGATTCTAACGTGCAGCCAGCATTGAAAACCAGTGTTGTAGGTGGACAGGGAAGGGAAAGTCAGCCGAGGAAAAAATATCTGTAGTTTAGAAAAACTGGTGGTACCACAGAACTACTTTGTTATGAAAGTTCATTATTATACACTTTTGGATATATTTAGATCAGATGACAGTCTACAGAACTAACTACATTTAGCAATTACGATTTAACATGATTGGATTCTAAGAAGGTCTTATCAAATCTAACATATACAGGGCTTCAAATTATGTGTGTTAGAGCTCCATGGATGAACTAATCTTACGTTGAATTTGGCTTACCTAATTTACTGACTTACGCCACACCTCTAACGAAGTATTCCTTATTTCAGGAATGGAAAATAACCTATTGTAGGCTTTCTGGACCACATATACAAAATTTGGTTTATCTCCTTTTCCATTAAATGAGAACATCAACCTCTTTATAAATGCTTCAGTAGCTAAAAATTAAAACACACACATCCTTGCACTTAACCTTCAAAACCTGCCAAAATGTGCTTTAAAAAGCACAAAGTCTCTATCCCAGCACTGACCTATTGCATCCCCAGCCCCAGGCTCCACCTTGCCAGGAGCAGGCTGAGGTGGTGCTGGGCTGCTATTCTTCACAGGCTCAGCACTTGTCCCTGAGGTAGTTTCTTTTCGAGAGGTTTTGGATGGAGGTGGCTCTTCTACCATAACACCACTTTGTCGCTGCCGTCTCCGTTTCTTACTCCATAATTCATGGCAATCCTGCCAGTGGGGGAGGCTGAAAAAAGACAAACAAAGGGGAAATGTGTGTGGGAATATGTAAGTGAGTGAACAGAGGAACGAGATATTAAAATGGGAAGGCAAAGAGCAGTGGGAAATGGAAAGGGTAAGGAAAAGAAAAAAATAGAGAAGTTAGTAAATAAATAGTAGCAGTATAAAAAGAATCATGGAATACAATAGTCTGAAAAAATAGAAGTTAAAAAGCCCAGAAGATTTCTACAGTGAGAAATAAGGATCTTGCTAATAACCAGAAACACACCTGCTATATAAATGCCCACATCCAGCCAAACAGTTAAGTCTTATAACTGTTTTTGGTTGGTAGGAGGAGAAGAAGAAGAAGAAGAAGAAGGTTACTGGTCAAGTTTCAGTTGAGAATAAACAACAGAGATGACTGGCTTGTTAATGGCTACAAAAAGTCCAGGCAAAGTGGTAATTTAAATCTTGGAACAATATAAGCATATCATGATTAAACACCCTCTGTGTAAAATCAATTTATGTGTTATTTGGTCTGTGAACCAGACCAAAAACTGGTTCATTCTTTTTTCTGCCCCCTGAACTTCCATGAGTGGATATTTTCATTTCTGGGGTTTATTAGAATATTTTAATATATATATAATATATTTCCAGGCTTTCCCATGATAATGCAAATAGTCCCAAGTAGGTCGAATTTTCCTACAATAAAGATTACTGTAGCCAAAAATCTATTACAAGAGGTCCCAAATTTCAGTAAAAAGGTTTATGTATTTCAAGCCACATTCAATGTATCAAAATTCTAGTGCAATAAATTTCTTTGGAACAATCAGATTTGTAGTTACTATCTATTCATGTGCTAATAACATTCTATGCATTTCTTTAAGACACACTCTTTCTATAAGAAAAAAATGCCCAAAAAGTCTAACATGAAAGCTATAATGCTGTCAGTGATAATTTAAATGTAAAAGATTTTTTATTTGCCAGAATGTGAGCTGTGAGTGTAGAACCTCTAAGGATCTTAGAGAATACAGGAAATTCATAAAACTCTGATGAAAGAGATACACATTCAAAGACCACATTTTCTACTCGAAATTCAGGACATGGGATCTAACAGTGATGCAAACTATTTAAAATTAGGACTGTCCTTGTAAGTGTGGAACATACATGGTCATCACAGACATAGGGGATTCAAGTAGATGGAATAATTCAGAGTAAAAACTAGCCCTGGCTGGTGTGGCTCAGTGGATTGAGTGCCGGCCTGTAAACCAAAAGGTTGCCAGTTGGATTCCCGGTCAGGGCACTTGCCTGGGTTGCAAGACCCAGTTGGGGATGTGCAAGAGGCAACCAATCAATGTTATCCCTCCACATGGATGTTTCTCTCCTCTTCTTTCTCCCTCCTATCCCGTCTCTCTAAAAAATAAATAAATTCAAAAAAAAAAAAAAAAAAAAAAAGTAAAAACTCAAGGGAATACCTTCAAGGAGGTTCTTAGGGCAATATACTGGGCATACAGGAACTTAAGAAGATAGTTTGAGTCAAATTAGAATATTGTATCTAAATCTATTCCTTATTTTAAAAAAATAAAGGAATAAAATATCCTATCAATCATAGTACTATTTGTGGACACCTCTCCATTTGCAGTTCCTCTTAAAGATCAATTATTTTGAGTTTCTCATCTCCAAGGCCTGGGGTGGGGGGGCGGAGGGGGAGGTTTAGGGTCACTACACGAACACCAGCACTTACTCGGGAGGATCCATTTTGCTGAGGTCAACATCTTTCAGGAAGTCACTCTGTAGGGTCTGTTCAGCTGTGCAGCGTTTGCTAGGATCTAGTGTCAGCATGTGGTCCAGTAAATCAAGTGCTGCTGAAGGAATGCTGTGGAAAGGAAGAGAGGGAAAACAAGCGCACAATGACCCCACAGTTCTTAAACCTGTAACCTTGCATCAAAGGTCTCTGAATTTCCAGTTCCACGTAAAACTGTGGAAAGGGGGTTGGAAGCTGGCTAAATAAGCAAGCAGGTTTTTTCTTCCACAGAGGATTTAAGAAGTGCTATAACACAGGTAGAAAATATGAAGCCAGCAATTACATTCTCTTTTTGTCTTGGAAAGATCAAAAAGACTATGAAAAAACATATATAATGTTCAAAATAAAATGGTTTCCTATCATTTAAAGCCTTCAAAAAAGAAAACTACAAAAAGGCTGTGACAGAACTTCGTTCAAAAATAAAATGTTTTTCTATGGTGTGTTGCCATAATAAATTGGAACCACACTAACTCCCTAGGCCAGGAAAAGGCCAGGTGCAAACCAAACATCAGTCAAACACAGAAATTAAGTGTATATTTTTGCCAAACTCACAAAGAGAATTCTTCTCGTAGACGCCTTCTATATTGCTTCTTCGGTTTCATGGTATTGAAGTAGGGCAGCTTGATAACATCAGGCCACACAGCTGGACAAGGGCTACCACAGAGTCGACTGAAAACAAAGCAGAAAGCAGAGATAAAAAAGTGAGTAAGTCAGCATCATGAATTCTGGAGATTCTAGAAGCAGAAACGATTACGTCCTGAGAGCTTATTAAATTAGACGGTATGCAGAATGAAAAACCTGACCTCACTGCTTTAAGAATAGAGAATTAGGACAAAAAGAACTGGTTACAAGATAATGAAGAGAAAATAGTGGCACATAGTTTAAAATGATCCAAGTATTTGGTTTTGTAAAACATGTTTTTAATTCTCCACAGAGATTTTCATTATCAATTTTGTTCAGTTCAGTTAGTGTTAATCACCAAGGGCTGAGCTGGCCCTATAATGTCCCTACAGAAAAAACTGGCAAAAGAGAGCCTAAGGCTGAAAATTCTGATGGAAAATTGAGTTTACTGCATAACAAATAACAAGTTATATACTACCTTTTAAAAAGCCTACATAGCTGGCTGTATTCCTTCCCTTAAATCTTATTGAATAAAACAACCCAAATTCTACCTTGACCCCAAGCCTTTCTGAAACCCTCTATTATAGGTTCTATTTTATAATTATCTGCATACATGTTGTATCACTTACTAAACTCTGAGCTCTTTGAAGGCAGGGACCTATTTTATTTATCTCTGAATCCTAAAGTTTTAACAGAGAAAAAAATCTGTTATAAAACAGGCTCGATAAATGTGTGCTGAATAAATATGATCTCATCCTAACCTAAAAATGGAATAACTATCCTGAAAATGGCATGCTTTTATATGAAGAATAAAAAACATGCAAAGTAAGACCTAAAAAGTAGGTGGAATACAACTTCTCTATATAGAGCACAATGCAAAATACATGGTAAACCTGAGTGAGTAAAGAGAAACTTACTTGGACACAAGGAGCACAAAATCATTTAGCAGAATGGCTGAAAAGTGTTAGAAATTAGAGGATGTGACTATCACACTTAGGCACTCAGAGCACATGCACAGTTGTACCTGATCAGTTCTAGCTGAGCCAGTTCCAGATTGGCTTGAAATATAGGCTTCTTTGTAAACAGTTCCCCAAGGATGCATCTAGAAAGGGTAAAATTGAGAGGTCAGAAGAGAAATCCCTGAAGTCTAATTAAAGTGTGTTTCAATAAACTTTTATGGTATGTATATAAACTTTTATAGTATATATACCATGTTGTAAATTAGCCCAAAACTGCAGTGCCTGAGTTTTGTAACAGAAAATATATTTCTTGCAGCGAAAACAGACACTATAAAGGACTTAAATTTGCCAGCAGATCAAATCCTTGCCAACTATAAAGGACAGTCTATATATAAGCACAGAAAAGGAGTCAAGAGTCCTTTTCTATATACTCCATTGTAAATTAAAAAATAACTGAAGACTAAAAAAACCATGCTTCATTTTACAGGAATGCTCAGAAGTTCCTATAGCATAACTATACTGTAGCCCTCTTGGCACTATTTGTAAAAAAGTTTATTGTCATCAGCCAAGATCAGTATCAATACTGATACTTTCACAAATACATTATGCTTAAACACCTTTATCATTTTGAAAAGACCTTTTGAAAACTATATTGACATATTAGTCTCCAAATTTTTCTCCACAGATTACTTATTAATTACAAAAGGAAAACTAGTAACTGTTTAGTGGGAGGCAAGACAACCAAGTGACCAAAGTTAACAGCATCAGTAAGAGGCAAACAGCGTTCATGTTAATATAAATGTGATACTTGAAAAGAACAGTTATGGAGTGAATATTCCAGCCAAAAACTCATAACCTGAACCTACTGAGTCTGCAGTCTTCATGTAATATAAAAGTTATGAAAGACAAAGAAAGATTAAGGAACTATTCCAGATTAAAGATGGCAACTAAATATAATAAATGATACCGGATAGGATTCTCTATCATGTGAGGTACTGTTTCCAGGACATTATTTAGGGTAGTGACAAAATGAGAATGCAAAATGTTAAGTATTGTATTAAATATAGTGTATCAATGTTAAATTCCCTGAATTTAATAATTGTATTGTGATTATGTAAGAGATTATCTTTGTTCTTAGAAAATGTACATTAAATATTAAGAGGGAAAAGAGCATGATAATACAACTACTTTCAAATAGTTCTGGGAAAAAATATTTGGTATTTTTATAAACATGTATTTTATTCTATTTACATATTGTATATTGTATGACATATGTACACACATGCATACATAAATGAATATAAAAGCAAATGCAGCAAGCTGTTAAAAATTAGTGAAGTCCTGGCTGGTGTGGCTCAGTTGGTTAGAGCATCATCCTGTAAACCTGAAGGTCGTGGGTTTAATTCCCAGTTAGGGTACATACTTAGGTTGTGGATTTGGTCCTGGCTGAGGCATGTACAAGAGGCAACTGATCCATGTTCCTCTCTCACATCCTCACCCTCCCTTCCCCTATTTCTAAAATCAGTAATTATGTCCTTTGGTGAGGATTAAAAAAAAAATTAGTGAATTTAATATGAATGCATCTCAATATAATTATGTTGAGTAAAAGATGCGAGAGGAGCCCTGGCCAGGTAGTTTAGTTGGCTGGACCAGGTGGTTTGGTCGTCCCATAGACCAAAAGGTTATGGGTTCAATTCCCAGTCAGGGAATATACCTAGATTGCATGTTCAATCTCCAGTCGGGAAGTGTACAGGAGGAAACTGATTGATGTTTCTCTCTCACACTGACGTTTCTGTTTCTCTCACTTTCTCTCCCCCTCCCTCTCTCTAAAATCTATAAACATATCCTCAGGTGAGAATAAAAAATTTAAAAACCAGATAAAAAATGATGCAAGAGGAAAACAGAGCATACCCTCACTGTATGATTCCATTTCTATAAAATTCTAGAAATGAAAATTAATCAACAGTGGTAGAAAGCAGAACAATGATTGCCTGGGAATGGGATGGTATAGAGAGGAGAGAGGTTACAAAGCAGCACATGGACACTTTTGTAGGTTATCGTTTCACTGGTTTATACAATATGCATATGTTAAATATATACAGCTTATTATATACCTCAATTAAAAGGTTAAAAAAATTTAGTAAATCTGAAAAAGACTTACTTTGTAATGTTCTCGTTTTTTGTACATTTAAAAATATTTCAAAATAAACTTAAAAACAAATGAAAAATACGAGTACTTTATACTTTTTCATATGCATGAAATATTTCTTTTTTTTTAAGTGGGAAAAGATGCCCTGACTGGTGTAGCTCAGAGGATTGAGCATGGGGTCGCCAGTTGGATTCCCAGTCAGGGCACATGCCTGGGTTATGGGCCAGGTCCCCAGTGGGGGCCACATGAGAGGCAACCACACATTGATGTTTCTCTCCCTCTCTTTCTCCCTCCCTTCCCCTCTAAATAAATAAATAAATAAATAAATAAATAAATAAAACCATTAAAAAAAAACCCCACGTTAAAAAATAAATAAAGTGGGAAAAGAAAAAAATGGACAAAGAATCTCTCCTCTGGTCTGTGCTTTGATATGAGATTTATTCAAAAATACACAACCAATGTTTATTTGCTGTTATTTAGAAATCATCTAGCTTAACTAAATTTGAGAAAGCAAAACAAACCTAGCTCTTCAAGTTATTTGCACCTTCTTATTAGTATTTGTTAATATTAACGATTAATTCTTACTTCTTACATTCTCTCAAACCTTATCCAGTGATAAAAAAGTAAAATAAAATTTAATTCTGTTTCCAACATTAACTGCCAAATAAAATTCCAAATACAGTGGCTGAAAGAACCAACCAACCAACCAACCAACCAACCCACCAGGGTTTTCAGACTCTAGGTACAATGTATTGTACTAGTCTTTCTAGTTTCTGACCAGAATTTCAAATTGAACTGCTCCAGCAATTCTCTGAAAAGAATACCCTACAAAAATATCTTCAGAGAGACTACCTTTCATCACCAAAGTAGTAAGCTCACATCAAATCTCAACTCAACGAGTCACTGGGCTTTAAAGAAAAGTCTAATTTTCTATAATTGTAATTTCCGATTGTGTTTTTGTATTTTCTTTTTTTAAATTTCAGTTTCCAGTCCTTTAATGGGGAAGACCATCATTATGCAATCAACACTTTGCTATCACACTAAGGTGGCAGGTTGCAGAGACTGAAATAATAGTACCAATAGAGCTAAGAACTTTCCCTGTGCATCTTAATGGAGCGTTAACTTGAGAGCCTAGTTGTGACAATTTAAATGCTAATACTATTAAAGCAAATAGTCCAGAACATAAACACACCCAGCTTGAGTCAGTAAAATTTAACTAAAGCTTCATTTGAGTTAGATAGGCTACCACAGAAATTATGCTGTCTTTCTCCTTCACCCTTTTGAATTTTGAAATAAAATCCCTGCAGTGCTCCTTTTAAACAATGTTATTAATAGAGGCAAAGATTGGGGAAAAGCGATATGCTCCACTGGCAAATATGTATGTCAGAAGCCTAAAACACTGAGGTCAAAGACCATGTATGTTATGTATAAGTCATACAGCGTAAAAAACAATTAATAAACATTCCCCTTAAAAACAAATGGTAAATATTTTCAACAAAAAGGAACTAAGACTCCTTACAGCAGGGGTGTCAAACTCATTTTCACGGGGGTCCGTATCAGCCTTGTGGTTGCCTTCAAAGGGCCCAGTGTAACTTTAGGACTGTATAAATGTAACTACTCCTTCCTTAACTAGGGGCAAGGAACTCGGAGCTGCCAGGTAGAAACAAGGTGCCTGGCCAGATTTGGCCGCAGGCCTTTGCCACCTGTGCCTTAAGGAAATGGCCGATGCCAGGTGTGGGGCAAGAAATACAGAGGATGAGCCTGGAACCAGAAAAAATAAAGTGTCATAAAAGACTACTATGGATGTATCAAAAGGACTCAAGAATTAACCTGAATAAACTCCCACCAGCCAAAGACTGGACAGTTTGAACAGAATAAGGATGATAACCATAACGGAGTAAAACACATCATGTATGTTTAGTTCCATGAGTTCATTATGAAACTAAAAAACAAGGCCCAAAAACCCTCTCTGGTCATCGTAAGAGAATGCTAGGAAACCACTTCTCTATCTTGAAACCTGGTAAATAAAAGAATTAAACCTTTTCCCCTACCTTTTCCTTGTATCTAGGGTTACAAGATATCACTTGTATCTAGGGTTAGCCAAATAAATAAGTTATTTTTATTTCAGGAAGGAATGCTATAATTAGAATATCACCATCACAAAATAACCACAAATGAATTAATGGATGTGGATCATTAATAGCTGGTAACATTTCTTTCTTTTAAAAATTTTTTTATTTAATGATTTTATAGGGGGACATAATTTGTTGTTCCATTTATTTATGCACTCATTGGTTGATTCTTATTATGTGCCCTGACGAGGAGATCGAACCCCGCAACCTTTGGGTTATCGGGATGATGTTCTAACCAACTGAGCAAACCCGGCCAGGGCTCACTAATGCTCACTGATAACCTTTCAAAAAGAAACAATTATATATTATGTAAAGTGGGGTGTGTGTGTGTGTGTGTGTGTGTGTGCATAAATCTGCCTTAGTAGGAACATTTTATCAGACATTGTTCAGAACTGTCTGTATAAGATGGTAATAAAAAGGAGACTATTATATAGTACATTGTTTTACTGTTTTTAAATTCTTCACAGATATTGTACCCAGTTATTGCCTGTACTCTGGGCAGAGGCTCCCTGTGTCTCCCATACACAACCCTGACGTACCATTGACTATAATCTGTCAGAAGTACTCCAAACCATCTGTAAAGTAGTTTCAGGGTCAGTGGATGATTGGGAATCAAACCTGAATTCACCCACAATTTACAGAAAATAAAAGGAACAGAGAACCATGCTGAAAAATACCATCAGGAGGATGTAATCAGCAAAATGTGGACTGTGGTAAACTTTATAGAACAACAAATGACCCAGTTTCTTCTAAGGAAATTGTAATAGGAGTGAGGGGACCCAAGATAGATAGATAGAGAATCTATAATTAAAAGACTTCAGATAATCAATGGCAATCCATGGATCTTATTTGAATGTATTTGGATCCCAATTCAAACTAAGTTAAAAGAAATAAAATGACAATTGGTGAAATGTTAAAGAAGTATTTCTGCCCTGGCTGGTGTGGCTCAGTGGATTGAGTGCCAGCCTGTGAACCAAGGGGTTGCAGGCCAGGTCCCCAGTATGGGGGTGTGCAAGAGGCAACCACACATTGATGTTTCTCTCCTTCTCTTTCTCCCTCCCATCCCCTGTCTATACAAAGAAATAAATAAAATTAAAAAAATATATATTCAACAGACTTCTCTGAAATCCCTACCCTTTTGAACTTAAAGCTGCAAAAAAGTCAATGTAGAGAGAGAACAGGATACAAGTTAAATGAGAGTTACAAACAAAAGAAAAAGTGAAGGGAGCCTTACCCACAGCTCCAAACATCTATGGCTGGTGTATAACGCTCCTCTCCCAGCAGAAGTTCTGGAGGTCGGTACCACAGAGTAATGACTTTGTTTGTATAAGGGCGACTAAAATGCAAAAAAAGCAAAAAAACAAAAACATGACATAAATTTACAATGGCTTCTGATGCAATACACTTGTACAATTAAATGCAAATAGAAATAGCTGCCAATTGAAGACAAGACTTTCAAAACAGCTCCATAGCAACCTAATAGTTCAAAAGTAAGTTGGACAAAAGTAGGAAGGGAAAAAATAACTTCCATTCCAATTTGGGTTGATTCCTTTTAGTCTAAGGATGATCTAAGAATTTAGATAGAGCCCTGGCTGGTGTAGCTCAGTGGCTTGAGCATGGGCTATGAACCAAAGGGTCACTGGTTTGATTCCCAGTCAGGGTACATGCCTGGGTTGCAGGCCTGCAGGCCAGGTCCCCAGTGGGCGCCACGCGAGAAACACATTGATGCTTCTCTCCCTCCCTCTCTTTCTTCCTCCCTTCCCTTCTCTCTAAAAATAAATAAATAAAACTTAAAAAAAAAAAGAATTTAGATAGAATTTACTGCCTATAATCTAGGCAGTAACACATTTAGGAAATTAGAGAACTCAGACACTTACTACAACTTGCAGGATACTAGGATATCCAAGAATAAAAAACATTCTTTCCTATTTCCCACATGTAATTTTGATAAATGTCTCACCTTTCTTCAGAGTTATAGAGCCGAGCAAGTCCAAAATCTGCTAGTTTGATCTGCCCGCTGTAAAACAAAAACAATTATTTTCATAAGTAACAGCAACAACTTTCAAATCATACCTAAAAAGGCAAACATTAATTTAAGAGTTAAAAACATTACAAAAAATTAATTTTAACCTCTGCTCTTTGTTCTACTTTTAATGGTCACTCTCCTAGGTTAAGTATCTTTTGACTACTCCAGTTTATAAAACCTTAGGGTTTACCAAGCCTTAGGATTTTTTCTTTTTTATTACTATGTTTTTGGATTTGACTCAATCAAATATATCATTTATTTCTTGGCAAACAACATTGACTAGGACCTACAATATTAAATACAAATTATTGAGGGGGAAAAATGGACTTTCTAGATTAAGAGAGATTTAAGAGACCTAACAATCATATCCAATTTATACCCTTTGACTGTTTCTGGTTTCAACAAACTAGGTATATAAGACATTTTTCATGTAACTGAAAAAAATACAGGGTCCAGAAAAAGTAATGATTGCTTGAGTGCAGTTGCTAGGGTAATAGTATAGGTATAGTAACTTACAGTTTTAATTTGAACATTTCATCTAAAATGTCATATGGTGTGCTTGAGTGTGATATTGTTATGTTACACAGTTACAGGCTTATGGGGTTGTAATAAAAGATTTTGTAATAAAAAAGGGGTGTTATTTGTGCTGGACACTGTATAATATATGGACTGAATGTTGGAAGTTAATAGGTAATAGTTAATTTTGTCAGAGTATTTAGGGTCAAATGTAATGATGTCTGTAGTTTACTTTAAAATAACTCAAGCAGAAAAATAAAAAGCAAATATAGTAAAATGTTAATTATATATGTATTAACTATTAAGTAAATTAGTGTCTCAATTTTTTCTTGTAATTTGACATTTTTCATAATAAACAATAAACACCACTGTGACTATAACAGATTTTTTCAAACAGGCAACATAGCTTTGATCAGAGCAAACAATTTTTATGAATGAGACCTTCTACCAAAAAAATGTCATCACTTCCTATACCGTAACAATATACAACTATGACCTTAGAGGGGCTCTCAAACTTTAGTATGAAGTAAAAATCACCTGGAAAGCTTGTTAAAAGTATCCTGGGCCCCATTCCCAGAAATGCTGATTCAGTAGGTCAGAGCCCTAAAACCTGAATTTCTAACAAGCCCACAGGTGACGTCAGCGCTGCTGTTCTGAACTATACACTTTGAGAACCTCTTGCTTGAAAAGGGCTCATACCTACATTTCACTCTACTAAGTATTCTGTCTTTGACAGTGATGTCGAGTAATATTTTAATAACTGCAACACAAAATATTGGGGAACTATTAAAAACCATTGATTATTTCAGGTTAATCATATTTGTCTAAGTTATCTTGTAGACTATCTATTTACATTTACAGCTTGTGTTACCTCTTGGGGAATGAAAAGCCATTCACTCTTTTTTTAAAGACTGGGGATATCTCAGGTGTGTGATAGCTCAGTTCAGACAGAAAGATGAGATGGAAATAAAAAAAGAGGCTATGCTGTGAGGTGCTGTTCAAAGTATCAGCAATGGGACAGAACAGTAAAACAAAGTACTACAGGCATACAGTATTTTATTGGTCTTTGTCTTACTGTACTTTCATCAACACAAGGCAAGACCCTTGACCAGCAAAAAAAAAAAAGAGGAGTCACTGAAGGCTCAGAAAATGGTTAGCATGTTTTAGCAACAAAATATCTTTTTAAATGTTCATTGATTTTAGAGAGAAGGGGAAGACACAGAGAGAGAAACATCTATCAGTTGCCTCCCATACAAACCTCCACCAGGAATCAAACCTGTAACCCAGGTATGTGTCCTGACCGGGAATCGAACCCTCAATGCTTTCGTGTAGAGGATGATGCTCCAACCAATTGAGCCACACCAGCCAGGGCCAAAGTATCTTCAAAATTAAGGTATAGCCCTGGCTGGTGTGGCTCAGTGGATTGAGCGCCAGCCTGTGAACCAAAGGGTGCCTATTTGGGGGTGTACTAGAGGCAACCACATATTAATGTTTCTCTCTTCCTCCTTCCCTTCCCCTCTACAAATAAATAAATAAAATCTTTAAAAATAAAATAAACTAAGGTATATACATTTTTTTTTGTAGATATAATGCTTACTCTCAATAGGCTACAACATAGTGTAAAGGTAACTTTTATATGCCCTGGGAAAACAAAAAATTCATATGACTCGCTTTACTGCAAATTTGCTTTATTGGGGTGGTCTGGTACTGACCTCGCAATATATCCAAGATATGCCTGTAACAACAAAACTTTACATTAAATCAACTTTAATCATTCCTAGTTAGGATTAAGGACCTCTTACCTACTTGCTCCTAACTTCATTATATTTTAAAGCTCAATTTATAATCAAATTCTGAGAAAAGCAAAAAAGAAAGAAAATGGCTGACTTGAATACAAAATGCATTCCTCAAATTTCTTGGCATCCTTATTCTGAGAGTCTGAGATAATCTAAGACTCGAGGCATACAACAGACTGAAGTTAAAATGGCAATAGACATAGTTATAGGAAAATAGGCTAGACCTAAACATCACCAGCACCTAACACATTTCCTAATCCATCCTCCCCCCCCTCACTCTCAGTAATAACCTTCACTGAAAACAGAAGTCACCAGGTGAGAGCTACTTAACATCCTGTTACCTACAAACTTCTTGCATCTATAACCTTCTTTCTTTCTTTTCCTTCAATTACAGAACAAGTGTGTCAATCTCTTGTTCAAAGACAATTAACACCTATACCTGTGGCTACTACCACCTGTAGCCTTGATCTCAACTCCTCTAGAAACTTGTTCCTTTACATTATTTTGGATCTTTCCTGAATCTTCAACTTCTCTTGATTTTCTTTTCCATTAGCATTTAAATATGCTCAAACCTCTGCATCCTTAAATAAAAAATAAAAATTAAAAACTAAAGACACACTTGCCATCATCACCTTCCTATTAATTGTGCTACCCACCCACTTACCCCACACTGTCTCCACTGACCTTTTAATCTTCAGTTTCTCTTAATGCACTTCTTAAACTTGCCTATTTTGCATTCATGATATTCTTTATTTTCTTCCTCTTTCTCTGACCATTCCCTTGGGTTCCATCTTCTTACATCTTTTCTATGCTTGATAACCCCTGAATCTGCATATACTGCTAGTTTGGAACTCCCATGTGACCTATTAGTCCTGTTCTCCTCCCTGCTCTCATCAACTGCTTTCTCCTTCCTGTCCAGCAGAAGACTCCTTACAATTCTCTCCAGGCCAACTCACCCAAAGTCTCTGTGTAGCCAGAATTAAGCAGGCAAGAGTAGAAGCTGTATGGATCAGACCATGAGACTCTTACATCCCACTTAGTTTCCTGAATTTTCTGAATGTGGGAAGTTGGGAACAGGGAAGGGCCTGACCCACCAACCAGAAAGGACACCAAGAAGGACTTCAGTTATTCCCTGGCCTGAGACAGCTCCCCATTGAGGAGCAAAAAGAACAGAGGAAAGTATGATAATACTATAGTCCAGGAAAGCTGCAAGCTGATAGCCATCAAGTTCTTGAAGCCTTACTACTATGGGTGTAGATTAAATAAGCCCAGCTTTAATGAGAATTGTGGATCATAGAGATAGCAACAGAAAGAAATAATCTCTTAACACCATGTTTTGTCTCATAAAGATATTTAAGTACAAATATATATAGTTTATATATTTTTTAATTTAAATAATGCATTAATTACATAATTTAAAAACAAAGAATTAAATTAACCAACATCCTTCAGTGGCTGTCACCTACAAAGTTTAAGCTATTTAGTGACACATACAAAATCTTTAAATTGTTTCCTTGCAACTGTCCAACTTTACCCTTCCTGCCCTACCAATACCGGTATTTTAGTTTTCTGGATTATGTTGTGTTATTTTCACATTTATGTACTTTTGTCTGTGCAATTTCTTTTGCCTAGAAAGTTAGCCCTCTGTTGTCAGTTTTTCTGATAAATGCCTATTCATTCCTCTAGATGGCATCTTCCTAGGTGCTCCCAAATTTAAAAAAAAGGGGGGGGGGTTAATAAATGTACATTGAATTAAGTTATTTACTTGTTTAGCCCCCCTACTAATCTCAGAGCTCTCCAGTGACCAACCGTCCCATATGGGACTTTGAGTGCTAAAACCAGGAGAGTCCTGGGCAGTACTAGATGATTCGTTAACCCACTCCACAAAGACGAAAATACGTCATAATCATTTCATATTCATATACAGATAATGCTTGTCAAATATAATTGAACAATGGGTGAATCAGACAAAGATGACTGTAAACAGCCCCACTTCCTAAAGAACCAAACACTGGACTGATTTCAGTAATACCAAACTTGCTTTTTATTCCTCAATGGATAGGGCTATCACCAAAGATTACTGTCCATAAAACATCTGATATTACCAATGTAATTTAGGTAAACAGCCAGAAAGGAAGAACACAGATGATAAAAGCTTCCAAAGAATTAGCACTGTCCCTCACCAAATTCATGTCTGCCTACACTGCTAAAACATGGAATTTTAAGTACTGGTCAGAAAGGTCAATCACCAACTGCACACCTGTGTATACTCTGAAATTTGGTAATTGAGAGTCTTAAGAGCAGCTAAAACAGCAGGCATATATTTCTCTCCACTAAACAAGGGAGAGTTTCATTAAGAAATCAAACTGTGTTTGAATTTGTCTATGACCACAACAATATTATTCACTATGACAAAAAAATCTCTGAATATTTCTGTAGGATGTGAGTGATTCCTTAAATTGTTTACAATGTACAATCCTACCTCTGTTAATTCCTTATTAACACTGAAGTCTGGGAACTGCTGATCAGGATACCCCTATTATAAGTTGTTCCTAAGGTACAAACCTCAGATGTATGTAAATGAAAAAACTGTATTACTGGGTCTACCTATAACCCCAATTAACTAACTTAAACTAAGAGGTTCAAAAGAGAGAGAAAAAATGTTTAACCTCATTTGGTTTTACTGTGTTACCTGTTGTTCAGCAAAATGTTAGAACACTTAATATCCCGATGCAGGAAATTCTTTTTGTGACAGTAATCCAATCCTTCCATTAGCTGTTTCATGAATGACTTGATATGATCCTCAGAAAAGTGCACCAAACCAGATTCTAGCAGTCCCATTAAGTCATGGTCCATATACTCAAATACAAGGTAAAAGGCACCTACATAAAAGAAAAAAATTAAAAATAGTAAAAGAACATGAAATGACAATGCCTTAAATTTTAATATAATATGGGAGTTGACCATGAGGCTCTCTGGAACAACTGCGTAATTTTATAGATGAAGAAACTGAAACTCAGGAGTAGTTGAATAACTTGCCCTTTCTAATAATAAGTAACAGAACTACTAACTGAATTAATCTTCTGACTCCTTATCTAGGACTCTCTAGACTACTGTCTTGAGGGGGACAAGTGCTTCAGTCATGTTGTATTACTACTATTTTTTATGATTTAAGTCCATTGGCTAATTACAGACCTTGGGCTAAATCCCGTCTGTTGGTTGGTTGTAAACAAAGTCTTTGTAACACACAACCATGCCCATTTGTTACCTATTGTCTATGATTACTTTTGTAGAAGTCTGTACAACTTAGTTAACAGGACTCACATAATATGCCAGGGCAGAATATTTATAATATTTGGTATGAATTATTAGTAAAATTCATAATATTTAAGAATTGAAAGATGAATCATCTAATTAAATTACCTAAATTTAGAAGTAGATAAAAGAAAAGTGCATTAAGAGAATTTTAAAACATTTGAAATCCACACTATCATTCCACTTTCAACAGCGTGCCTGACAGAAAAAAATATCACATAAATTCTAGACCTAATTAAAAAATAATATATCCAGTCTCAAAGTCTGTCTCCTAGTAACACAAAGGCAAGGATTCTCAATCTAGGGGGCAGGCTTGAAGGACTTTTTGAACTCTCTAAAATGTGTAACATTTAAAAAAAATATGCAGTATTTAAAAAAAAAAAACTGATCCATCTTTGACGAAGTCCATGACCCCCCAAAAAGTTAAGAACCACTCTAATAAAGGAGTATTTTAAAGAGATTTGGCTACAACCTTATACAAATGAACAAGAAAAAGACAAAAATTGCAAAATATAAGTAGACAAAGAACATAAAGTGACAACTCAAAATAGAGAAAATAAGTAAAACTGAGAAACATAGATCAAACTCAGAAGTAATACAAGAAATGCAATCCAAGCCCTGGCCAGGTAGCTCAGTTGGTTAGAGCACTGTCCCAATATGCCAAGGTTGCAGGTTCCATCCCTAGTCAGGGAACATATAAGAATCAACCAATGAGTGCATCGATGTTTCTCTCTCTCCCCCTCTAAAATCAGTTTTAAAAAAAAGAAAAGAAAGAAAGAAAAAGAAATCCAGCCCTAGCTGGTGTGTCTCAGTGGATTGGGTGCTGACCTGCAAACCAAAGGGTTGGTGGTTCGATTCCCAGTCAGGGCACATGCTTGGGTTGCCGGCTACGTCCCCAGTAGGGGGCATGCAAAAGGCAACCACACACAGATGTTTCTCTCCCTCTTTCTCCCTCTAAAAAAGTAAATAAAATCTTAAAAAAAAATTAATCCAAAATATCATACTTCACTTATCAAGATGACCAAAACCAAAATGTACTCCATTAAAAAAATCAATATGTCAAAAATACGTCCTCATTGGTGGGACATAAATTATTAATCTTTTCCTATAAAGCTAACATTAAACATGAAAACCCCTTTGACCAAATAATTATCTTCTCAGAAACTATTAAGAAATAAATCTAGACCCTGGCTGGGTAGCTCACTTGATTAGAGCGTCATCTCATTAGCAAAGATTTTGGGTTTGATCCCTGGCCAGGGCACATACACGAATCAACCAATGAATCATAAATAAGTAGAACAACAAAACTGATGCCCCCCCACTTCCTCTCGCTCTCTAAAATCAATCAATAAAAATTTTTTAAAGAAATCTAAATGTAAAGATTTATGCACAAAGATGCTCAATGCAGTGCTATTACATATTTTTTCAAACTGGCAATTGCTCAACGGGACTGGTAAAGAAAACTTGGATTCATCTGTCTTTATGCAGTCATTAAAACATGTTAATAATATGATAAATTACTCATGACAAGTTATAAAACACTAAGTACACTTTGATATCAGTAATGTTTAAATACACATAATATAAAGTACTAGAAAAAAATATGTGCCCTGGTCAGGTAGCTTAGTTGGTTAGAGCCTGGTCCCAATATGCTAAAGTGGCAGGTTTGATCCCCAGCCAGAGCATTTCTTTTCTTTCTTTCTTTTTTTTTGATGTTACTTATTTTGAGAGAGAGTGGAAGGGAGGGAGGAAGGGAGGGGAAACATCGGTAAGTGGCTGCCTCTCACATGCCCCCAACTGGGGACCCGGATCACAACACAGGCATGTGCCCTGACTGGAAATCGAACCAGCAACCCTTTGGTTCGCAGCCCGCGTTCAATCCACTGAGCTACACCAGCCTGGATGACATTTTATTATTCTTTATATTTTCAATTTTTCTACAATGGGCACGCATTGCATCTATCCATTCATTATCTTACTATTTTTTTAAAAAATAACTCAAGGAACTACTGTAAAAGACACATGGACAAAACCAAGGGGTGGAAGCAAGGGAAGGAGGTGGGTTTAGCTGGGGTGGGGGGGAGCGGCGGCGAGAAAATGGAGACAACTGTAATTGAACAACAATAAAATAATTTAAAAAAATAAAAAACCAAAAAGCCACAGCTACTAATTAAAAAAAAAGAACTTAGACATGGCAAATTATTTAAACAGTACATAGTGGCATGGTCAAGTCTCTCTCCAGAAGCAATCAATTAACATTTTCTTGTGTTTCTTGTGCACAAGAAAACTATACAATTAATTATTTTTATAATCAGAAAAAGTTAAGACATGCCAGGATATAAACCTAATATCATATCTAACTTACATAAATTTATCTAAATACTGTTGCATAAGCAGAATTTCCTTTTATTTGCTTTAAAACTACTTCTACCAATGCAAGAGGTGCTACTTTCCAGGGCTATTTAGTATCTTTTTTAAAAAAAGATTTTATTTATTTTTAGAGTGGAAGGGAGGGAGAAAGAGAGGGAGAGAAACATCAACGTGTGGTTTTGTGGTTGCCTCTCATGCACACCCTACTGGGTACCTGGCCCGCAACCCAAGCATGTGCCCTAGACTGGGAATGGAACCGGCGACCCTTTGCTTCATGGGCCGGCACTCAATCCACTGAGCCACACCAGACAGGGCTAATTAATATCTTTGAGGCTCTGTAAAAAGGTCCAGCTTAATTTTATCCGTTACATTATAAATTCATGTACTTCATATTTTCTCTTTTTGTAAAATCTGTTTTTAATTATAGTTGACATACAATATTATGTTAATTTTAGGTATACAACACAATGAAATTTAACTTTTATATACTTTATGAAGTGAGTACCACAATATGTCTAGTAATCATTGGTCACTACACATAGTTAATACAATATTAGTAACTATAGTATTTCCTTTGCTGTATATTACATCCCCTTGACTTATTTTACAATTGGAAGTTTGTGTATTCTTAATCCCATTCCCTTTTTCTACAAATCATATTCTCTCTTAACATTCCAGATTACATTCACAGATGCCATCTCTTCATAGCTGCCCATCTCTAAATCTTCAGATTTCAGTAATAGTTAGATGTCACATATAGACTACTTCAAACATAAGTACAGAAACAATAAACAATTTTATCCTCCAAAAGACATAAAAGTTACAAATCCAGGAAAACAAATCTGAAAATTGTTGTGTGTTTTTTTTAAGATTTTATTTATTTACTTTTTTAGACAGAGGGGAAGGGAGGGAGAAAGGGAAGGAGAAAGGAAGAGAAACATCAATGTGTGGTTGCCTCTCCCACACCCACCACTGGGGATCTGGCCTGCAACCCAGGAATGTGCCCTAGACTGGGAATCGAACTGGCAACTCTTGGCTCGCAGGCCAGTGCTCAATCCACTGAGCCACACCAGCCAGGGCTGAAGATTGTTTTTAGAAATACCTGCTTTGAATTCTAAACTGTATTAGTTTAAAAATTATGTAAAAATGTGGATGCACATAAACAATAACCAGAAAGGATGATGTAAAAATGAGAGTAAGAAGCAAATTCATACAAAGAAAAAACTGATGGTTCCAAGATAGATAAGGGGTGAGAGGATGGGCAAAGAAGATGAAGAGGATTAAGAAGTACAAACTGCCAATTATAAAGTTAATCATGGTGAACATAGCATAGGGAATAATGTATACCACAGGGAATATAGCCAGTAGTATTATAATAACTACATACGGTGACAGATAGATACTAAACTTGTGGTGATCATATTGTGAGGGACATGAATGTCTCTAATCAGTATGTTGTACAGCTGAAAGTAATATAATATGTAAACTATAATTAAAAACAAATTTTAAAAATGAGAGTAAATAATAAATCTGGGTTTCAACTTCCATTATTATAATTTGTAAAAAAAGATTTTAAAACTTTGGTTAGAAAAGAATCTTATAATTGTTTATATGCTGGCCATATTAGGTGGTACAGCAGACTCTAATTTTAATAAATAACAATGATTTCTAAAAGTATAAGAGTACTCTGATGAAGAATGAATATTTTATAAAATGAGCACTTTTCAGAACAAGTGCAATCTGGTAACTAACATCTTTGGTTCTGGTATAGGTTCAAGAGAGAAGCTTGAGTTTAGTACAAACTGTTTAACAATTCAAACAGGCAAACAAGCTAAGAAAGGAAAGTAAGATGTAGCAATCCACCCTATACATAGTTCTTTGCACATACCTTTGTCCTTCTTGAAATCCAGTGCATCTTGTTTATCTGTGACAATTTCCTTCATGTTCACAACACTTCGGTGGATTAGCTGACGAAGAATTTTTATCTCACGAATGGCTGTGATTGGGAAGCCTTCTTTCTCATTGTCTAGTCTCACCTTCTTCAGGGCCACTAGCTCTCCTGTCATAGTAAATTAAAACTGTTACATTATCAATTAGCATTTGCTGACCACCATCACGAACCAGCCAATACATGCCCCTATTTTGAAAGACAGACTTAATGCCTATTTTAATGCTTTATACAGATACTTTTTTATCTTAAAAAATAAATCCCTAAGTTCTCTTTCTTATCTTTAATTTAAGATTTGAATTTTTAATTCCATATTCAGTTAGGCCTAAAAACTTTGGTTATTTAAATACACCAATAATTCAACTACATCATTTTATCTTCAAGGACTAACCCCTTACCAAATAAAGAGCAACTTATTTGTGGGGGGATCAGAGTATAGGGGGACTAAATGGTAATAAAAAAATAAATATTATTATCAAAACAAGAGCAACTTTTACATTTTACTTTTACTCTCTCTTAAATTCCAAGCAAACTTTTAATAAACATTCACAATAAATAGTAAAAGAGAGGGTTTTTAAAACTATAATAATTATATTATTCTTTTGGAAAATTTCAGTATATTTAGTAACTTTGAGACCAAGTTAGAACTCAAAATGTGCTTTTTCTAAATCTTCATAAGACATCAGTATTGCTAACTTTTAAAGCTGATACCTAGAATTTTTAGGCAATATTTACCTGTGTCTTTGTCCTTGGCTTTATATACTTGGCCATAGGTTCCCTCTCCAATAATCCCAATAATGTCAAACTTGTCCACACAGCGTTTTCCCCAATCACTTTCTGTTTGCCTTCTTTCTCCATAACGAGGACAACAAATTCTAAAAATGGCAAAACAAAAATAAAAACAAAAAGTTATTTTTAAAAATTAAGTCTATTCAAAGAAAACAATTCTTTTATAATTCCTCTGACTCCTAAATCTTTTATGAATTTCTTTATTTGAAAGGCAGGAATTAAATAATATGAAATAAATAGTTTAAATGGTCTCTCACAATGGCTAAAACAGATTTTTTTTTACTTCAGAAAGATGTAAGATAAAATAATAGATTTGCTGCTTACTTTCTTACCTCTTGATTATTCACTTCCTCAACTACAGAATGGGAAAATAATCCCTACAACATAGGATTACAATAAAAATAAAATATAACACTTTGTCAACAAAACATGCTCAGTAAAGGTAACTTTTTATTAAGAAAGGAATGCTAACAATCAGAAAATCAAACCCAGATTCTACTATGCTTATGGCATGCAATTTATGTTATTTAAGTAATGGGTACATGGTTGACAAACCCTGAATAAAAGCTTTTTTGTCTTCAATGTTCTAAGTATTATGAACTCAAAAGATACAATGGGATCAATGTTCACAGTATATTTGGATTGGGGAAATTATTTTCTGAAAACAAAACAAAACACCCAGCTAGGTTATCTGTAGATGCAGATGAATGGGTCTCCTAGGTAGGCTTTTATCCATTAAATAAAAGATATACATTAGGCCCAATCTTCTATGATTCTGGTGTGGGTTATATAAGGAAAAGTATGAGATTTAGGCCCCAAGGTTCCTCACTGTAATAAAAGCTGTAATTAAGGATAGGTCCCTCCAAAAACTCACTTTGGTCTTTTTTTATATGGTTGTTGAGGTGGTGTGACTGCCTTTGGTTCTGGAGAGTCTGGGGGAGATGGATCCCCACCAGGAAGCTCTGGAGGGAGAGGGAGGTCCGTGAGTAAGTGCCGTGGCCTTTGTTCCTTCTCCTTCTTTACTGGTTTTGAAGGCAGAGTTTCTTTTGGACTAAACAACAGAGATGAAGAAAAGAAAAAGATTGCAATTACTTAAAGGATATACAAATAAAACTTTCAAAGATTAGAATGTCTGGCTATTTAAAGATTACAACGATTTTACTTTTAAAGGAAAACAAGCCCTGTAATACAAGATAAGAAAAAAAAAGTGTTTATCAAAGTTAAAGATAACTTGAATTTTACAAAGAGAAATCTATGGTATATTAAAGAAACAATAAACTTTTTTACAATATACTTGTAGGTACTTTAACAAACTATCCTTTAATGTCCTTCCCAAGATTCTATTTGGATTTTTACTGAGATGAAATGAAACACAAGAAGTAATCATCTTAAATTTGCAAAGTATCACTGCAACTCATGAAGTCAGCAAACCTACTCCATTATTTTAGCCAGCAAAGATTTAAATAAGAAATGAGAGCTCAACAATGTAAAAAACACTATTATTGCTGAAGATGTGGAGAAAACTTGGAAAAAGAAATAAAGGTAAACTGGAAATCAAAATTAGTGAAAAATACACTCACTTATTACTCCATTGGTTTGGATGCAAAAGACAACCATATCTGAGCAGCCAAAATGAATAAATAACTCTAAAACTAAAAATATAAGGAGAAACAGTCCAAGCAACTATTTCAATATTATTAAAGCAGGTAAAGTAGAAGGTCTCTCATGATAATAAGTTACAGTAGTAGTGGGAAAAAAAGAATGGCTTTTCTGGAATAGATTAGAAACCTCAGCTTTGAGATCAATTTTTTAACTATCTCAATTTATTTATGAGTAAAGTAAGGATTTTGTGTAATGCATGTCCTTAGAAAAGATAGTACAACATACTAATTCATGCCTACAAATAAAACCATCTTACATAGTAAGCCTTTTCTGTTCCATCAATAATCTCAAAAGGCTGAAACGGATGTGAGAATCCTCCACTTTTTGACAAGTGGTCATAAAAAAACATGTCATTCTTTTTCTTTTTAAAGCTCATTGTGACTTAAGCACATTTCCATTCACAAAAGTTGCTCTGAGTTACCTTTGAAGAGCTTTATAAGATGCCTAGTCAGGCTTATAATTTTGCTAAACAATACTTTTTTTTGGAAAACAAGCTCTCTGGGTAGTTACTCCCATCAAGTTGGTTCAGTTTAACATACTAATTTCTAGAGGCCAGGTATATGTAGTTGATAACTACAGAGGATGGAGGCTTAAAATTCTTTCAGGAATACTTCCACAGAACCATAAAGAACAGTTCTATCCCTTGCAATGTACCCGTTTAAAATTTTTTTATTTATTGATTTCAGAGAGAGAGAGAGGAAGAGGGAACAAGAGAGAGAGACAAGAGAAACATGGATTTGTTGTCCCACCCATTTATGCACTCATTGATTGATTCTTGTATGTACCCTGACCGGGAATCAAATCTGCAACATTGGCATATCAGGACAACACTCCAACCGAGCTACTTGGCCAGGGCTGCGATGTACCTCTTTGAAGCATACTGCTGCCCTTTGTGTGTTAAACAACCTCCAAAGCTAAAACTTCCTACCAATTTTCATCATTTATTTTTTTATCCTCACCCAAGGAGAGAAAGAAAGGGGTGGGGTGGGGGAGGGGTAGAGATGGAGAGAGAAACACCTATGTAAAAGAGAAATACTGATTGGCTGTGTTCCATACATGCCCTGTGGTGTACAGAACGATGCTCCAACCAATGAACCACCTGGCCAGTGCCCAATTTTCATCATTTTAATCTCTTGTAAATCAGAATAGAATCTAGATTAGTTTGTACTGTATCAACCAGATGGGAGTGCAAAGAATGATCTGAAACTCTGTTAAATCACCGATAAGAGATGAATTTACAACATTACAATTTGTACTACGTTTTTCTACCCTGGGGACAAGCCTATTACCAGGGAACTCTTGAGTCAGGTTACAATATTCATTTCAAATTTCCCCAATTTTTCAGACATTCAGGGAAAGAAAATTTCTCACTTATCAACTTATGTCAGATAGTCTTTTGTATTCCTCAGAAACTATTTTTTAATTTTATTTTTCAGTTACAGTTTATATTCAGTATTATTTTGTATTAGTTTCAGCATAGTGGTTAGCAGAATATTTTTTTTAATAAAAAAGATTTTATTTAGTTAGTTTTAGACAGAGGGAAAGGGAAAAAGAGAGGGAGAGAAACATCGATGTATGGTTTGCCTCTCATGTGCCCCCTACTGGGGACCTGGCCCACAACCCAGGCATGTGCCCTCCTGATTGGGAATCAAACCAGCGACCCTTTGGTTCACAGGCTGCTGCTCAATCCACTGAGTCACACCAGACAGGGCAGAATATTCTTTATAAATTTCAATTCTTCATGACTCAGAAATACATTACTTCTTGGTTCTGCTTCACTAGATTCAAGTATCTGAATTCTCTCACCATCATTTTATGTAAGTTCAATCTATGTTTTGTATTTAAGGTCTTGTTTTTCTCCAATGTTTACTTTATAGGTTCAAATATAATTTGCTGCTGTGAAAATATACATTGCTCCAGAAAAAAATAACATTATTAGCACTTCTTTTTCCAAAAACAATGAGTATTTGACAGGATGTGTATGTCTTATTAATTCAAGGCATACAAGTAGAATACAGGTCAAATCCTGTTTCAACAAATTCCAATGTTCCAAAAACCTTGGAATAACGATGGCCCATAAAAATGCAATAAAACAACATTATGGTCTTTAGCCTTTAGTGTAAGGCACTCAGTAAAATATAGCTCTATACGGTTCTGAGGGACATATGGATACCAAGAGATTTTTTTTTAAATTTTTATTGTTATTCAATTACAGTTGTCTGCCTTTTCTCCCCATCCCTCCACCCCACCACCCCAGCCGAACTCACCTCCCTCCCCTGGATGCCAAGAGATTCTAACACAGGGAAGCAGACACTGAACATCTAAGTCATTAAAGATTCAATAACAGGAAGTGTTAATCTACCTTAATATCAGTACTTCCTCGTTCCCCATTTATACCTGTAGACAATTCACACATATGGTGAGTAGGCTGCATAATGTTCATGTATAAAAATTTACAAAAAGTTGCCCTGGCCAGTGTGGCTCAGTGAGCTGAGTACAGGCCTGTGAACAGAGAGGTCGCTGGTTCTATTCCCAGTCAGGGCACATGCCTGGGCTGCGGGCCAGGTCCCCAGTTGGAGGTGCATGCAAGGCAACCACACATTGATACTTCTCTTCCTCTTTCTCCCTCCCTTCCCCTCTCTCTAAAAATAAATAAAATTTAAAAAAAATTTATAAAAAGTTGCCAAGATCCAGGACTGCCCAAAGTTTAAGTGTCTCTTTGAAATTTATAATGATAGGATTCAATCTGTACAATGTAAACATCTCTAATATAAGTCATTGTTAAAAAATATTTTAAAAGAAAACTATTTAAAAAGAAAATTAATTTCCTCATAATTTAAAAAGCATAAACTACTTCAAATATGATCATTTATCCTCTTCCTCTTAAAGCAGGTTGCTTAAAAAGTGATTTATTTTTACAAACTTCAATTAAAAATTTGAGTTACTACATTAAAAATAGGGACCAGGCATTCGATTAGCAAAATCCTAAATCAAATTTGAATGCTCATACAGATTCTTTCTTTTCTATGGGAGCTCAATACTTTATAAACAGCCTTTAAGAATAGTGTAGACTCTACAGAAGCCTAATAAACTCCAAATGAATAAGGCTATCAAAATATAAAGTAAAATAAAATAAAAAAGATTTTAAAAACCCTATGTGGATAACTGAAACTTTAAACAGTATGCAGATGATCTCTTTAAAAGAAAGAGATCCTAATGAACAGCTATGTTCGTGAAGAATGCATTCTATTGAAGTAGGTGTTTGGCAGCCTTTGCTTCCTGTAGCCAAGATTTGTAAATCATAAATCAGAAAGGCTTTTGCAATACCATTAGTTAAATTCACTCCTGCATTCGATACCAGGTAATACACTCCTGTCCAATCTATATGTTTGAAAGAAAATTTTCATTCTTTCCCCAAAAGGATTTTAATTAGAAGACGACAAATCCACCCTGGCTGGTATGGCTTAGTGGATTGAGTGTCCACCTGAAAACCAAAGGGTTGCCAGTTTGATTCCCAGTCAGGCAGGGCACATGCCTGGGTTGTGGGCCAGGTCCCCAGTAGGGAGTGCAGAAGAGGCAATCACACATTGATGTTTTCCTCCCTTCCTCTAAGGATGAATAAATGAAATCTTAAAAAAAAAAAAAAGGACAAATCTTCTATACAAGCTTTATATAATCCATGTGCCAAATGATTTAACTACATGCCCCATGTCATTTCACACAAGCCTTGACTCTGGCTCCTTCAGCAGTTTTACTTATTCATTCAAATAACCAATATTTACTGGTTGCATTCTGTGTACCATGTGTAAAGCACTGTGGGCAAAAAAAGATGTATATCATATTCTCAACATTTAAACTGCTTCAATTTCATATAAGATAGAGAAGACTATGAGTGAAATCCATGTGCAACTTTCAGATTTCTTCCTGAAAAGATTTTTTACATAAAAATTATTTTTCATGTGTGAAAAATAGGTACAGCTGGTACATGAATAGAGTGACATCCCCCCCCCAAAATATATATACATATGTGACCAAAATAACCATCTTGAATTTAAAATTAATATATAATGAAAAAAGTGGTAGAAATCTTCATTTCCATTTTTCTACCTTTAATTATTTACTTGTATTATATGTGAAAAAATTGATAATAACCATGCATTTAAGAATAATTACATTGGACTGAAATAAAATATATAGACTTTCAGAATCAGAATTGATATATAATAAAAACAGTTTGCTCACTTCATTCTCTCTCATAAACATTCTTAAAGATAGCCACAAATATTCAACTAAGCACAGAACGGTCTTACTTTACCCTTCACCCCAATCTGAAATATAGAAATCCCTATGTGCCATTTATCAACATCATTCCATATCTGAAAATTTGCACTCTACATGACCCACAGTAGGTAGTAGGTAGAGGCAATAGTTATTTGGTTAGCTAAATAAACATTTCAAAACAAAGATTCTTAGCCACATTAATATCGTTCTAGCCACTATATAAGTTAATATTTAAATGAAGTTCTTGTGGGTAAATAATGGCCTAGGGTCCCTTTGGATGATGTTCAACTGACAATATTACTGTTCCAACAAAAACTATAAAACCATATAGCCTGTATCTCTAAGTATATTGTGTACCTCAAACAAACTTTTCTACATAAATTTTGGGTTCTATTCTTTTCCTTTGTACTTCTCAGAACGTGGCAGAATTCATAAATACCTATTAATATTCACCCCACAACCCCCCATAACAACCTACTAATATTTTTAAAAGCACATGGAATTTTTCTACAAAACCAGATTTACCACCATGAATAATATTGGAGCCATTCTTTTAAATAGTCCCTTTTTTTCATTACACTTGCACCTTCTTAAAAGCACAGATGGTAGTATGGAAAAGTATAGATCTGAAGGGCTGAAATGTATCACTGTTCAAATTACCTATGTCATTTGGAAAGTAATGGAGGATTGGGAATTGGTCTAGGATACAAGACCAGTGGTGCTTATTTTTGTGCTTAGTACAAAAGTTCAGTGCAGCAAACTAAACTCATATCCTAAAGAACAGGAGGGCAGGGTCTCAGTAGAAAAAAATGGTAAAACAAACACTGTTATGGCATATGTCACTGCTAAATCATGTTTGGTGGTACTTGCCTAACTATTCCTGCAAAGAAGTTAAATAAAACATATTTCCTAATGCCTTCCATAAAATCAGATTCATGCTTCATAATCATTCTATCATTTCTCAATACTCAGAGGACACATTAAAATTAGAGCTTTTCCCATCACCCCATTGTAAATTTATACTCTAATTAGAAAATATCCTACATATTGTTCCTACATGATAACTATTTTTTTAAGAACTTTTTGAAATAAACCTGGTTTATTTTTCTCCTAGATCAGGAGGAAAAAAAAAACAGCTATAAAAGACATTTTGGGGACCACTGACAATATTCAATATTATTTATATTGTTATTGATATTATTAGAGACATACTCCAGAAGTGTCAAATATCAACAGTTAAAGCAAATGTGGCAAAAAATGTGGTAAATCTAGATGAAGCATGTAAAGGTGTTAATTGTATCATTTGTGAGCTTTTAAAAGTTTCAAAATTGCACTGGCCAGTTGGCTCAGTAGGTTGGAGCACAGTCCTGTAACTTAGGGGTTCAATTCTGGTCAGGGCACATTCTGGGTTCAGTCCCCAGTTCCAGCGAGTACGGAGGGCAACCAGTTGATGCTTCCCTCTCGCATGATGTTTCTCTCTCTCCCTTCCTCTCTCTAAAAAGCAATGGAAAAATGTCTTATGGTAAGGATAAAAAAAAAATTTGCAGCATAAAAATTTAAGGAGAAAAATAGTATTTTTAAAAATTGAATCAGAATTAGCCTTATTAGTAAATAAACTTAAGAGTTACCTTTAGTAATTCTTCCTAAATAATATCATAAATAAGGATTTTTCCACTGAAAACTGATCAAAGGCATTTCCTATTCATAAAAGCATTCTAAATAGCCATGCATTAGAGTAGTTTTAACAAAGTTTGAGAACAAAAAATGTATTATACTTAGATAAAGTAGGTTAAGTTTTCTCAGTTAACTGTGGGACTTACCTATCCATGTCATCTTCTCCAAGTAGTAAGGGTGGGAGGGGCAGAGGAGGCAACGTTGATGTTTTTAGGTGTGGAATAGCAGCTGTTACAGATAATTGAGTCTTCACAGAAACCTGTACAGGGGGCTGAGAATTTGCCTGAGAGGACAGAGTAGATGTCCTTGGGTGAGGAGAAGGGGGCAAAGCTGAAGTACTAGAAACAGGAACCTGACTAAATGCTGGTTGGGGAGGAGGCAGAGGTGGTTGCTGCGGAACAGCTGGTAGTGGAGGTAAAGGTGGCAAAGGGGGTGTCTGAGGTGGAGGGGTAGTAGTTGGTAAAGGAGGTGGAGAAGAAACTGTGGGGAGAGGTGGAAGGGTTTCCTTTTCTGATGTCTCTGTCTCTTTTGGAGTAACAATCTCCTCCTTCAACACCATTGGTTTAGAGTCTTTTGTTCCCTCTACTTTCAAATCTTTAAGAACAGGATGCTTCTCAGAGTTCTCATCCACCTTTACTTTCCCTGTATCTAAAGAATTTTTGGCCTCTGCATTTAGATGTGTTACATGCACTAGTTCAGTATCTGGGGCAGATTTTTCCAATTTTAAACCTCTGGGTAACTTTTTAGACTCCAAACCTGTATCCTTAGTCTCTACTGAACTGTTCTCTTTTCTAGCCAAAGTAATAGGTGAACCCTTGGATTCCTTTCCATCCATTTTTGCTGCAGCAGCAGCTGCTGCTCTTTCCTTCTTCTTCCTACTGAGTTCAGCTCCCAAGCTGGAGTTCAATGGAAGCCTGACAGGTGAGATACTGGAATGTCGACTACGTGACCCGGATCTCTTCTTTTTACTATGGGAAGATGAGTGTCTTGAGTATGCAGGACTTCTACTTCTAGACTTCAAGGATTTCCTAATGGAAAAAGAAAAAGGCAGTTTAATGAATAGGCTATAGCAATATAAAGGTAAATACATCAGTTATGGAAAACTGTAACTTAAAAAACCCACTCTTGCCCTGGCTGGTGTAGCTCAGTGGACAGGGTACTACTGGCCTATGGACTGAAAAGTTGTGGGTTCGATTCCCAGTCAGGACACATGACTGAGTTGTGGGCCAGGTTCCTAGTTGGGGGCCTGCGAGAGGAAACTGATCACACATCAATGTTTCTCTCCCTCTCTTTGTCCCTCCCCCTCCATCTAAAATTAAATAAATAAAGTATTAAAAACAAACAAACAAAACCCACTTTTGAGCCCTGGCCAGGCAGCTCAGCTGGTTAGAGCGTTGTCCCATGCACCAAGGCTGCAGGCTCCATCTGGGGTCAGGACACATACAAGAAGCAACAAATGAATGCATAAATAAGTTTGAACAACCCATCAATGTTTCTCTCTCTTTCCCTTTCTCTCTAAAACGCAATAAAAAAAAATTTTTTAAGCCCCACTTTGAATAAGTTAGCAATCTTAGAAATAGATTAGGTATCACATAATAATAAACCAATATTGGTTCATTAATTGTAACAAATGTACCATACTAATGTAAGATATTAATAATGGGGAAACTGAGTGCCAGGACATATAACTCTGTGCTATCTTCACAATTTTTCTGTAAATCTAAAAATATTCTTTAAAAGTTTATTTAAAAAATAGGTTAGAACAAAATCTTGTATAACAATATATTTCAGGCCTGGCTGGTGTGACTCAGTGGATTGAGTGCTGGCCTGTGAACCGAAAGGTTGATGATGGTTTGATTCCCAGTCAGGGCACATGCCTGGGTTGTGAGCCAGGTCCCCAGTTGGGGACGAGTGTCAGGCAATCACACACTAATGCTTCTCTTCCTCTCTTTCTCCCTCCCTCCATCTCACTCTAAAAATAAAGAAAATCTTAAAAAAAGAACATATTTCAATCATATAACGCTAAAAATTATTTACCTTAAGGAGGGCAGATTGATATGTTTCCCCATGCTAGAAAATACCTATATTCACAATATTTACTTTTAGAATTTTGGTTGAAATTTCTGATAAAGTGAAAACATAAGTCACACTTTATACTAAAGGTGAGTTATATTAATTAGGAAATTGAAAGTACCATAATTAGCATACCTCACCAAAATGTAAATTTTTTAACTAGAGAACTATTTAATGGGCAGATCCCAGGAAAAGATTTTGTTCCTTGTATCCTCAGTTTATAATTAAGTTGTGCCTATACTAAACAAACCCCCCAAATATGAGTTAGAACTTAACAAAATATATAAACTGGAGAAACTGTCTTAACAAAATAATTTATTAAAAGTTCCCAAAACTATAATGGCTTCTGATACTTTCAAATATAAAATGATTTCTAATCAACCTTTTAGGGACTCATAAAGCAAAGCATTATTATTATTATTATTATATTTAAATCCTCACCCAAGGATATATTTATTGATTTTAGAGGTGAAGGGAGAAAGAGAAACATCCATCGGTTGTGTACCGTATGTGCGCCAACTAGGGATGGAAACCAGAGCCCTGCAACCTTTTTGGTGTATGGAATGATGCTCCAACCAACTAAGCAACCCAGCTAGAGCAAGCAAGATATTACTGCATGTTCAATTTATTTTCATTAAGGAAGGATGGGGAGAAGTGAAATCTAATCTATGAGGCAGATTATTCTCAATTGAAACCCAACTCTAATTCTTTTTGCTTTTTAATACAGGATAATGTGCTTAGGCTTCAAGGTGACGGACGGGGGGGGGGGGGGGGGGGGGAGGAGGGGGGGGCGGCGCTGAAATTAGCACTAAAAGTATAATTGAACAAAATATAATTTGCCCAGTAGTCCAAAACAAATTGTTTCCATTCCAGATCTTCAATCTCTCTCTTCATCTTTAATCACTGGTAAGACTGGCATGAATCAGAATGTTTCAAAACAAATAACATATATCTGTAGGGGAAACAACTCACAGGATGTTAACCATGGTTTTCTTACTGTTTTTTGGAAGTTTGCTCTGAAAGCTTCGTTAAAATATGAAATTATTAGATTCAAAGTACTCAAAACAATAATGACAGCATACATATGAAATTAGGATACAAACTATTGAAAGTAGTTAAGTGGATTTACCAAATACCCACTTACCTTTAAGAAAACTGTACTTCTCTTGTAAAAAACTGGCTGAAACAAGGTTTTCTCTGAATTATAGCTGGGACAAAACTAGCACCTCTATCCCAGGAAAAACTTTTAAAGTCCCAAACACTAAGTAATGTCAGAAACCATGCTATACAAAGCATTGTCTCTATAATCTTTCAGCTTGACTAAATCCTAAGGAACTTTGCTAAACACCCTTGAATTTCTGAACAGAAGCCTATTGTTAATGGGATATCTGGATGGCCATATACTTAAGGTACTTTTATGATACAAATGCTATATTTGAGACCCAGATGCGCTCTTCAAGGGAATAAAAAAAGGGGTGGGGAGTGACAACAAATAGGTAAATTGAGGCAACAATAAAAAATTTGTCTTAAAAAACAAACGTATTTTTCCACCCTGGTTGGGCTGGCTCAATGGATTGAGGGCCGGCCTGCACATCAAAGGGTCTCTGGTTTCATTCCCAGTCAGGGCACAAGGCTGGGTTTGGGGCCAGGCTCCCCAGTACGGGGCACGCAAGAGGCAACCACACATTGATGTTTCTCTCCCTCTCTTCCCCTCTCTAAAAATAAAATCTTTTTTTAAAAATGCATTTTCCCCCTGAATTAAGTTAGGTTCCACCCATCTAAAATGAAATTGCTACTATTAATCACTACGAATTTGGTAAATGCAAAGAGTTTGCATTTCTGCCAAAGCATTTTGTCTTTTTAATTTTGACTCTCGACTCAGGGTGGGGGTCAGGAGGGGGGTATAAGGGGACTAAATGGTAATGTTTAAAAAAAAAACGATTAAAAAAATCATTAAAAAATAAAAATATAAAAATTTTGACTCTCCCAAAGGTAAAACACACAGAATACCAAAGAGAGGATCTGTAAGTTCCTCTACTCTTACACTAAGAAATTTTTGTACTTAACTGTTTGGAATTCCAACGAATGAGGAAAAATATGTAATCCACAATACAAATACATGATGGTTTTTTACCAATCAACAACTAAAAATGCACACAACTCTAGGATTATTATGTAGTACTTATATTTGTGCCCTATACCATCATAGTGTGTCTCTTCTTTGTTGATTTGTTTTTACCATTTCTGCACTAGTTCCAATTAAGTGAATAGAAGAGAGAACTTGAGGTATGAATCCGAAAGGAATCACTGCAAAGCCACAATTCTCATTGAATCTTGTTTTAGTGTTTTAACCTCAACGTACTTCTATATTCCCAAACTCCACAACAATACAAATTCTCAGAATAGCCTTATTAAACTACTCCCTCAAAAAAACGAATATTCTGAGAATATTTCTTAGGGTTCCTTAAAAAACTAAGCAACTTTACAAATGGTACACACTTAAGACATCCATTTCCCTATATATAAATTTTAGCTCTCATTAGTAGTCAACTCTAGCTAATGGTATACCTGTTAAAGCATTTATAGATGTCAGCAACTTACTTTGAGATAAATCAAAACAAAAGATGGACTGATGGAGAGATAGATACATATAGACATAAAACATATAGCAAATATTAATTGCAGAATGCAAGTGGTACAAAGCTCTGGCCAGGTAGCTCAGCTGGTTAGAGCCATCATCCTGATTCACCAAGGTGTGGGTTGGATTTCAGGTCAGCGCACATACAAGAACCAACCAATGCATCCACAAGTGGAACAAAATCAATGTTTCTCTCTCTATCTAAAAAAGTCAATAAAAAAAATTTTTTTTAAACAATACAGATGATACATTTATGGATCCTCACTACAATTCTTTTAGCTTTCCTATGTTTGAAAATTTATAATAAAATGGAGGAAAAAAAGACTAAGGAACTTCAGACCCTGACAACTAAGAACTCTGCAGCTTGATCAATTCAAACTAATTTATGAATAATTATATAACTTTAAGTCAACAAAAATTATTCATATTGGCATATAAAAGATATGCATTTTTTTTTCAGATTAGAATAATTTCTCTATTGGTATTCAACAACATTTTTCTTTCTCATAGAATTTACTGACTGGCTCCAGGTACCAAGCATTGTGCTATGAACTCCATATTTACTAATTTAATCCTCACAACAACTCTAGAAGTTGTGGTTATTATTCCCATTTTACACATAAAAAAACTCAGGCATGGAGAAATTAAAGTATTTGCTAAAGGACACAAAGCAAGATTAGGATTCCCCTCAGGTGTAACTCCAACGCCCACGTTCTGCTTCTGCTTCGTGGACAAAAAAAGTGAGTCCACAAAAAAGGAGGTACATTTCATCATCTACAAACAAGAACAGTTCCTGTTCATTCTAATAATTAAATTTCAAACTAACATGCCTTTCTTGCAAAAATAGCACAGTAAGGGCACTATTACCATTTTTTAGAGAAAGGTTTTGAAAATTGTCACTGGTCAGAGTAGGTCAATGGTGATGCTGTAAAGAAAATCAAATTATCGTTGGAGCCAATTTCCACTAGGCTCTACCATCAAAAGGAAAAAGGACTAATCAGCTGAATTTCAACTAGAAATATCTGTGAAAAGACAGGAGTCTTTTGTAAGCGATCAAATTATTGTCAATTAGGAAATAAATAAACTTAAGTTTGAAGCCTCAGTGAACAGAACAAATGGTAGATGGCCTAGGCAAAGAGCCTCAAGATAATTCAAATGAAAATTTGTCTCTAATCAGGTCCAATTAAGTCTAAAGTAGTAATACCAATGTCACTTAAAATTTTAAAACAAAGCAACAGAAATAGCTAGAAAAGATTGGAAACCAGTATCAACTCTATGCACTTAACAGAAGCCTATGATTTTTCTCACACAGGAGCTTGCAGCTGAGATCCTGCTACTGTAAGTACCTACCTTTAGCAGTTCTAGGCATTAACTTTCCCCACTTTTCAAATTCTGGGTTCAGAAAAGACCAGATTCACTCACTTGAATGACTGACCAATAGTAAAATGTTCTTAGTCAATAAACGATGGAGATTTCAACAGAACATCGCTAATTGCCAGTTCCTTATAACCCACCTTAAGAAAAGACTGTTAGACAAATTGCTCACCTGGGGAGTGGACTCCGACTCAGAGAACGTTTGCTGGTGAAAGGGCTGCTGGATCTGCGTCGACCATAGGGACTGGGTGACCTCCCACTGTAAGAGCCACTCCTTTCATAACTGGACGACCGTCTCCGGCTATAGGGACTCACAGACCTCTGCCGTCTACTGTATGGACTGGGTGACCGGGTGCTGGACTGGTAGGCCGAAGGCTCCTTGTAAGGTGGGCTAATAGACTGCCTTCTTGAGGTACTTCCAGGACTCTTCTTGTACGAGTCATAATTGCTGGAGGTGTGAGATCTTGGGGGACTAAGGTCATAATCTTGGCCATAAGAAGCTCCTGAAGGGCTATCATCTTGCTTGGGGCTGTCAGACCATTTCCTGTGGGGACTCCTGGATCTCCGTTTGGGGCTGTCCACTGTTTTATAACTTTTGGGTGTTTCCCTTTTCCGATGACTTTTACTCCGGTCTTTGTGCCCAGACTTCAACTCACGTTCCTTCCGGGCCTTCTCCTTGTGGAGTTTGGACGACCTGGATTCCTTGTTGCTGCTGCTTTTGGAAATCTGTGCCTTCCCATAGTCGTCATTTTCCTCATTTGAACGCTTTGAACTTCCTGATATCCGGTCCTTCATCGATCCCGACTTGCTGGAAACTTCCTGGCTTTTTTCTTTTTCTGTCTGTTTACTTTTTAGTAAATCCCGGGAACGTCTGTGCTGGTGGTGACGATGTTTGTGCAAGCGGTCACTTCGATCAGTTCCACGACGTTCATCATTCTCCCTCCTGTCTGGTTTGAAGACTATGTCGTCAGAGAAGGTATCTGAATCAGAGCTGATGTCATCATACTCCACCAAAGGTTTGATCATTGTACCCAAAGGTGCTGCTTCGGGGGTCACCAACCCCATGTCTTTGGAGTGCTTGGACTTGTGCCGCTTGTGCTTCGACACCAAGCGGTGACGCTCTCTGCTGTTGGAGCTGCCACCTCCCGAGGACGGCTGCAAAGTTCCAGAAGCTCCTCCACTCCCGTCCTTCTTGCCCCCATGTCTCTCTGGATTGGGCATCCCCTTTCCCCTGGCCTCAAAAGGGGGAAAAAGTTCCCCAGCACTCCGGAACGTAACCCCCACCCTCCCCCCAACCCCAACCCCACGCCTACCCAAGCGCTCGCAGCAGGGGGTGGGGAGGGAAGGGACCGCGGCGCAGGCTCCTCCTCCCTCCCGACTCCCGGGCACCCTCCTACATGAGGTGGGGGTGAAGGAGCCAGGGAAGGAATGAGAGTTCCTCAGCAGAGGAGTTGCGAGACGACCGGCAGCCGCTCAAGTCCGTCTGCCCTCCTCCCCACGCAGGGCCAATCCTCAGTCCCGGGGGCCGGGGAGTCGAGGAAGTAGGAAGCCGACGGCCCGGGGCTACAGGGCCGACTTCAGCTCTGAAGCCCTGGGAGGACTGCGCGGGCCTTCCCCCCTACCCGGTAGCCCGGCTCGGGGTGGCTTCCTGTCGCTCGGGTTCCACGGCCTAGGTGCCTCACACCGCCTTTGTCCCTCGCTCCTGAGGCAGCTCCTTTTCCTGCCTCCGCCTCACCTCAACACCTCACACACTCACTCACTCCCTCGCAGACTCAGTCACACACTAGGTTAAACCGAAACGGCACTTGGAGGAGGGGGAGGGGCAATCCCAAGAATGTCGCGAGAATACTAAGCTCGCGGTACTTCGTGCTTCCCTTTCACCCCTCTCTACCGCTCGATCCAAAGGACGCGAGAGCACGTACCGGGGACCAAACGCGATCCTCCTTATTCTCGCGATAAGCTCCTCGCTTTCCATTGGATCAAAGCTTTAAGATACGGAGTTAGGAGAATTTTTTTTTTAATTCAAAACTTTATTGATAACTCTTTGAAGAAATACTCGGGAGACTCCAGCGCAAACTATTTTTTTCGTACCATTTAACTACCAGGAATGTTAGACGGGACAAAGGTCTCAAAGTCTGGGTGGTTCTTACTAAATGTTACTCTTGCTGTTAAAATGTAGCACGGTGTTTTGCAAATCAGCTGTAAAAACAGGGTGAACCCTGATCTGTGTGACTCAATTTCTTGGGCGTGGTCTGCAACCCGAAAGTTCCCTGGTTCGATTCTCGTGAGAGCACGTGTCTGGGTTGTGGGTTCGTCCAGGTAGGGGTGAGTGCGAGAGGCAACCGATCCCTGTCTCACTTTTGCACCCATGTTTCTTTCCCTCTCTCTAAAAATAAATATAATTTAAAACAAACAAACAGGGTGAGCTTGACAGGACCTCAACCAGCCACTGCAAATAAATCAACAGTGTAAGTGACCAAAAAGTGTATGTAAGCAATGGCTAAACTTCTTCCCTTGGTGCTTGAGACATGTATCCCATGTCTCCTCGTTTTATTGTTGCAAATAAATAAAACTACCTCGGGACCTCTCATCTCTGAATGGAGCACTTCAAGCCACAGGCCTCTTGAGTTCGGCAAGAGGATGAAAATAAAGTCTACAGGACACAGGGCAAATGTGGGGACATTTCTTCCCAAGTCCCTAAATAGTAACAATGCTTACAACTTATATAGCATAAAATGCGTGCATTATCTCTAATTCTCATACTACCCTGCAAAACGAGATAGCCTCATTCCTATTTTACAGATAAGGAAACCCAGACTCGGAGAAGTTAAATAACTTACTCAAGTTAACAAAGTTAGTCAAGCAAGTGCTAAAGATGAGATTCACATTCATGTCTTATGCTAAGGTACAAGCTCTTTCACTGTGTGGCACTCTTTCCAATTGGCTTAAAATATAAGAACCTGAAAGCTCATCACCTCTTGGGATCATCTGTGGCTCTTCCGGAGTTATTGAGCTTTTTATCTTCACACAGAAGATTATAACTATGAACAAGAAAATCATAATATTTATGCATAAGAAAAATAGCATCTTACAGTGCCTCTTATTTTTTACTTTTTGAAACTCCTTTGCGCACATTAACTCCTTCCATCTTCACAACTCTCTGAAATAGGGTTGTGTATGATAGGAAACTAAGGCACAGAAAAGTTGTGACTTTTCCACGCTTATTCATTCTTTTCTTCAACAAATTTACCTGTGATATTTTAAGGCCTTTCTCTGTGTAACAGTGCCCAGTAAGGGCCCTTAAAGAAGATGTAGACAGTATATTCATACCAAAGATATATGGTGAGAATGATACAGAGCACTGCCTGGGTTCAAAAGGAAGCTGGGAGTATTAAGAGAAAGCTTTATAAAGGGCAGTTGAGTTGGGCCAAGAAGAATAGATAGGATGTGTATGGATCAGAAAATTAGGAGCCAGAAAACATTCTAAATGAAGATAAAAGGATCTACTCTCAAAAAATCACTCCCTGAAAATGGTCTTGTTGCTTTTGGTTACATGGGTACTAAAAAAAAAACTTTTACTTTAAATGTTTGAGGCCATAAATCTTGATTACAAATGGAAAGGACCAAACTTTTCATGACAACTTCTTTTTAAAAAGATTTTATTTATTTATTTTTAGAGAGAGGGGAAGGGAGGGAGAAAGACAGGGAAACATCAATGTGTGGTTGCCTCTTGTGCACCTCCTACTGGGGACCTGGCCCACAACCCAGGCATGTGCCCTGATTGGGAATGGAACTGGTGATCCTTTGGTTCCTGGGCTGGCACTCAATCTACTGAGCCACACGAGCTAGAACTGATGAGAACTTTTTAATCATCTATAGAAGTAGTCAAACTAATGCTATCAAGAGAAAAGAAAGAGAAAAACCAGGGTAGAATTAAGCACTAGAACTCAGGTGTGGTAAATTTCCATCATTGCTGCAAGAGGGCCTGGATGTAAAGGTCCCCACCAGTGTCTGACATAATGGCAGATGGTATGAGATTTAATGGGCCAATTAGATGAAGTTACTGGCCTGTGTTATTAAACATTGGCATGAGTTCAGATAAATTACTCTGATTTTTTTTTTTCTTGTGAAATCGAGTTTTTGACCCAGATACACCCACACCCACAGTAAAATGGAAAAGTGGGGATGGCAGAAAGAATTACGACAATGTGTCAAATAAAATCTTGAAAAATAAAATTTATCATCAAAATTAAACAGCATTACTTGCACTTATAATTATTAACTATCTGTTTGTTACCTATTGAAACAGATTACAGACCCCTAGTAAATGAATGAATGAATAAATGTAGCTTTATACTGAATTTGTATATCTTATATTTTTATACCACTTTTCAATTTTCTGCCTGTCAGAAAATTGGTGACCCTTTGGTTCACAGGCTGGCACTCAGTCCACTGAGCCACACCAGACAGGGCTATTGTCCTCTCCTTACCCTACAGAAAGACTGTTCCTATGTGCATATTGAATGTATTTCTTGTTTAATGATATGTCTTAACTATCTTCTTGAGTACAAATTTTTGACAATGTCATTTAATTTGCATTTTTAGATGAGAAATTATAACTTATTTTATTCTGTGACCAAAATTTGGCAAAGTTTACTCTATTTTAAGCTTTATAAGGTTTAAAATTTTCTTCCTATAATTAGTATAGACATTATTGTTTATCTGTACAGAAAGCTTCCATGAGGAATTGTAGCTGTGTATCTAACATCGATACTTTAGACATGATAATAAAGTAAAAACTTTTTGAGTACTTAGGATTATTGTGACCAATTGTATTTGCAGAAGTCTAAATCAAATGAGCCCAGTCCTGGCCGGGTAGCTCAGTTGGTTGGAGTGTTGTCTCCATACACCAATGTTGCAGGTTCATTCCTGGTCAGGGTACATATGAGAATCAACCAATGAATACATAAATAACTGGAATAACAAATCAATAAACAAAAAATTACAAAAAAATAAATCAGATGAGCCTCTCAAACACTGGGTTTGTGTTTTCATATTTATATTACCAGTTCCTAATACACAAGTATTAGGTCTCCATAGATGCTTGTTGAATGACTTTGACAACAGAAAAGGAACATAAAATATGAATTGTTGGCACTCTCCCTCCTGGGAGCATGCTCACGTCTTTCTTCCCTCTCGGGGGGGTGTTCATCTCCTGAACTCTTAGGGTCTCCACAAGACTTGCAACAAGGGGAGCAATGGGCAGCAGCAGCTCCACCTGGGCTAATCCCTAGAACCTGTCTCCAAGGCCCCTTTTCTCTGACTTCCAGTGGGCCAAAGCAGTCCCACCTAAGCTCTCTGCCTAGAGTTGACAGTCCAGCAGGGAAGACAGGCATTGAACAAATCATCATGGAATTAATTAATTTTAATATTGAAAGTGTTATTAGATAGATGATAATGTACGCTGGCTGGTGTGGCTTAGTGGATTGAGTGCCAGCCTGTAAACCAAAAGGTTGCTGGTTTGATTCCCAGTCAGGGTACATGCCTGGGTTGCAGGTCAGGTTCCCAGTTGGATGTATCTCTTGCACATCAATGTTTCTCTCCCTCTCTTTCTCCCTCCTTTCCCCTCTCTCTTAAAATAAATACATAGAATCTTTAAGAAAAGAGAGAGAATAATAGAAGTCCGGATCAAGCCAGAGGTTAGAGAAGGCTTGCTTCTTTAGTCTATAGGAAGTTGAAATCTGAATGAGAGGGCCTTAGTGAAGTGAAGGGAGTGGGTAGAGAAAGGCCTCCTAGCAGTTAATATAGCCTTTTCAAGGACCTTGAGGGAGAAAGGAGTGCAGGAATTTTCTACACAGAAGAGAAAGCCAGTGTGGCTGGGCCTTGGCAAGGGCAGAAGAGCTGGATCTAGAAGGCTTGGTAGGCCCAGTAAAAGATTTGACTACTAGACCCAGGTACAGTGCTAGATAGCAGGGATTCAAAAAGGATGGGCAATTCCTGCTCCAAAAACTCTCACGTGGTAACTCAAAGGAATGAAGATAAGAGGAATAGACAAGAAATAAAGTTTGAACTTTACTTTCAAGGATCATGGTTAAAGATAACTTTGCAGCAATAAACATGTTCCCAGACATTTCCAAAGAGTTGTTCTTGTTAAATTTATGCTGTTATGCCTGCTCACCTGAACTGTATTTACTGAAGCTTTGTGAAGTGCATTTTGGAAGTGTGGGGAAAGTCTGAGACATGAGAACCAGCAGAAATTCATTGCTTAAGATCCTTACTGCAAACTAGGTAAAATCAAACTTTTCACCAGTTATTTTCAAGGGTGTGTATGGATGGAAAAAGAACGTTAAAAAAAAGTAGCCTTAATCATGTTAAGAAGTTTCACCCAATGCTAGCTAGCACTGTTGTATTTTAGCCTGGTTCTTAAGCAGTTCCGTTAGTCATGAACTAACATCTCGGTATTACTCCAAATTTCTTTGTGAGGATTTACTGATACAAGAGATATGACTATATATTCCTTGCAACTACAAGCTAAACTGCTTATTTTCACTATGATTACAAAAAGGGACACAGTCAATTGAACACCTTTGGGACCCTTTTAGTCCAAAATCTTCCAGATCTTCAAAAATATTGTAATTGCTCAAGAAATATTTCTTTAAAAAAAAGAAAATGGGAATTAAGTGTTCTGGGCTGGCTTGTAACGTGTTTCAAAGAACCAATATCTTTTTTATTGCATAATTATTCCATCTAGTATCTCAAGAAAACGTATTATCTGTAACAACATATTGCTGATACCAATATTTTTCGAAAACCTAGTCTTTCAGGAAAGAGAGCCAGGGATTTTATTTTTTTATTTTTAAAATTTAATCTTTATTGTATTATTTTCTCCATTACCATTAAGTCCCCTTATACTCCCTGCCCCCCAGCAATTACCACACTGTTGTCCACGTCCATGAATACTTTTTCCTCAATCCGTCCACTCCCTAACCTCCCCCCAGCACTCCCACACCCCCCTCCACCTAGCGATCATGACAGATGATAGCTGTCATCTATCTAGAAGTCTGTCCCCATTTTCCTTGTTAGCTCAGTTTGTTCATTAGATTCCACATACAAGTAAAATCACACACTATTTGGCTTTCTCTGACTGGCTTATTTCACTTAGCATAATGTTCTCCAGGTCCATCCACACGAAATGCCAGTTCTTCTAGTCTCAACAGATCACTGTCACTTGCCAAGCACCATACCCACCTGCCCTAAGTCTCAGACTACCAAAATCTAAGGGAAGGCAGGGTTGGTAGAATCTCGCGAGAACAGCAGTAACCCTATTTCACGATAGTTCGGTGCACCTCCCTTTCCTTCTCTCTCGCAGGATTACTGTTAATCTCGCGATCTTTG